>NW_017729018.1:6337400-6357535 GCF_001723915.1 Gavialis gangeticus | reverse complement strand
CCCAGCCGGGACCCCCGGGGTGGGGGGCAGGGCCCTGTGCTGAGGGGGCAGGGGCTCCCTGAGTAGGGAGGGGCCGGGGGAAGCCCCCTGTCAGAGGGGGGGAGCACGGGGTAGAGCCCCATGTGGGGAGGGAGCTCCGTGCTGAGAGGGCAGGGGGGCCATGCTTGTGGGGCCAGGGAGAGAGCCCCATGTTGGAGGGGGGGGAGCAGGGGGCAGAGCCCCATGTGGGGAGGGAAACGTGCTGAGAGAGAATGGGGGTGGGCAGGGGCAGAGCCCCATGTTGTGAGGAGGGAGCCCCGTGTTGAGAGAATGGGGGGGCAGGAGGTGGGGAGTTGGGGGCTCCATGTGCTGAAGCATCATGGCTCGCTGGAGTGGGTCCCCGGGTTCGCTGCCCTGGCACTCTTCTTCTGCTCACTTTTTGCTTTTGTTCTCCCTGTTTTCATCCCTCTGGCTTAGCTGTCAGGTTACCCCTCCCAGGTTGTACCTGTGGGTAGGAGATGAATTGTCTTCCTGGAGACCTGGGCACATGTGCAGAACTTCGAAGATGGAGGTTTAGCCTCCTGTGGTATGAAAATCTCTGGGATGCAGTGGCAACACGATGGTGCCGTAGCAGAGCTGAAATGCTAACATGGTGCCCTTTAAACTCTTTTGGCTCGCATGGCTCTTAAGTTTTTAATACTGATGTGTGCCCCTGCATTTCCAAGTGATAGAGAATTAAAAATGAAAAGCAAGTAGTATTTGGTCCCCGCAGATGTGAGGTTACCTCTACAGCAACTGAAGGAGAAAGATTGTAGACTTATTTTCTTCCTCCCTCTAGTTCCCACGTACCCATTTACATTTCCCTTTCACTTGTTCTGCTTTCTCGTTCCTCTCTCTGAGTGATTTTTCAACCGGGGCGATATGGCGTCCTGGGGTGCCTTGAGATCCTTTTGAGGGTGCAGCGGGTTGCTGTGCAGTGTTAGCCCTGTTGGGTGTGCAGACATGTTTTTCAAGATAAAGGCAGGGTTTTCAAATGGGAATCCAGAGTGTTTAAAAATATGCTGACCTGTTGTGGTGTTTTGGTGTTCCTTGCAGGATAATCGCTTTATTCTTCTGTAGTCAAAGCACAAGTGAAAATTAAGAGTCAGTATTTTCCAAGGCATGCCTGTCATGTAAAAAGGTTGAGAACCGCTGTTCAAGACCAGTGGTTTTCAACCTTTTTTCGTTTGTGGACCCTTTTGGAATTTCTGAGCGGAGGTGCAGGCCCCTTTGAATTGTACGTGTGGGTATTCACAGACTTTTGATTGATCACAGTCATTTTCTGCAGACCCCTTAGACAGACCCCCAAGGGTCCACAGACCACAGGTTGAAAACCACTGCTGTAGATGTTTACCATAGCTTGACAAGCACTACACTAAGACCATGGCAGTCTCACTGTGAAGTGTAAATCAAGCTTCAACAGGTTTGAGCAAGGACTCCTTAGGTCTAATGTGCAAAACGAGATAAGGCCACATTTTAACAGCAATGTAGATCTGTTTCAGAGTTAATGCTTCTGGTTTAAACACTCTTGGAGATGTTGGGGACTTGTTAAATACTTGACCTTAGACAGCAGTATGGCACTCTGACTACACTTGAGCTGTAGAATGGGTCTAACTGTTGCAGTTTTCTACCTCTGAGGAAAAGGAAAAGAAAAAATATTATTGACGAGTGAGCCATCTTGTTTTGATCAGCCTACAGAAATACAGCAAATTAAATAGTTGGTGGATTATACTTTGAAGCAGATTTTATTTTTATATGCACATACGTACGTACATACATATTTTCTTCTAGCATTAATGTGTTAACCTATATCTTCTGTGAGCAATGAACACTGAGTGTTGGCTAACATGTAAAATATTTAAGTTGGTCTCTATTTTCCTTCGTTTTTTTTTGTTTTAAAGAAAGGAAACAGCAATGATTTTTCTCTGACGTGGAGCTTGAGCTATTTCTAAAAACTAGCTAAGGCAGAGTGGGATGTACAACTAGACAATCTGAACCTAGGAAAGAAATAATATTTTCAACTGGATATGGAACAGTTTAGACAACTACTGTAGTGATGCTTATTCCGTTCAACCTAAAGAAATTGTAGTTCCCAAACTGCGTGTCCCTGAAGAGTGTGAAATTGCCTTGTTTTCAATAATACTCATTTGGTTAATTTGACACTATGCTGATTCTTGTGGCAACTCCTTTTAAATATAGGGGTGCATTGTTGGACATCATTTGCCATCTGCTGTTTTGGGGGACATCTGATAAGTTACTTTCAAATGACCTGTGAATATCAGTGCCCCTTATATGACTGGCTGTGCCTCTTGTATGACAGTGACCATAGCAGCCAGGGATCCAGTGAATTTTTAAGATAAAAAGTTTTAAGTGGTGATTTACCAAGGCATTCTCACTTGGAACATTTTATTGTATTTCCTTTATCTAAACTATGCATGTAATTATCTTGACTAAAAACTTTTTTGTCAGGTACATTGGCTTCTAGTTTCCCATTTTAACCAAACTACTTCTATGGTATTAGGAAAATAGGAGGACTTTTGTATTGCAGAGTTAAGTGCCCTTACAAATGAGCTTGAAAACGCTAGTGATATTTGAGTTGATCACATTCCTGTTCTGCAGTTCTGAATGCACTGCTAACCAGGCAGTGGCAAGTGGGGAGGGGCACTCAGCCAGGAGTAGGTTGTAAGTAACTTTTTTAAACCATTTTCTTGTTTTTGAAATCCACACGATGCTTTCTGGTTCATGGAGAGCATACCAGAATACTATGACCCAACGTGTGTACATTTTGTAGATTGTATTCAGACTTCTGGTTCTCTGATAATTGCATTCTGGGATATTTTAGTAATTCATGAAGCACTGAGCGGGTTTCAGAAAAAAAGTACTTTTAAGGAATACTTTGTTTCTGCAGCAGCCTGGCTAATAGATGGCATTCAGCATTCAAATTGAATTAATTTGTTTTATGGTTGATTGATTTGTTTGGAACAGAGCCTCACAGCTGGACTAGTTGTTTGTTGGTTTTTGTTTGTTTTTTAAAAAAACCCTCTACCAGGGTGTTAAGGATGTACTGAATATTTAACAGTTTGAGATTGTAGAAGAAAAGACCCTTGAATCTATTAATCTATAAACAAAGCCACATTTGAAAAGTTAATACGTTAGGGCAGTACCCTAATGCAGTGATTCTCAGCTTTTGTGGACTCGAGGCATCCCTTGGAAAATGCCAGCTCTTGGTTTTTGAAACTGTGAATTCCTGTTTAAAATCTCTGGATTTATACTGTGAATCCTGTTTGCAAATCTAACAGTGCTAGCACCCTGCAGCACCCTTGAAAGGATCTCAAAGCACCCCAGTATACTAGCTCACTCTGGTTGAGAATCGCATCCCCAGTACAAAACATCCTCAAAGCTGGTGCCAGCAGAGACACTGAATCTCTGTGTATTTTTTTCTGAAACAAGCATTTTGCTGGGTAAATTGGGAGGTTTCAGTGAAGTCGCTGTG
Organism: Gavialis gangeticus; assembly: GCF_001723915.1. Taxonomy (NCBI): domain Eukaryota; kingdom Metazoa; phylum Chordata; order Crocodylia; family Gavialidae; genus Gavialis; species Gavialis gangeticus. Next base: position 6,354,024 of record NW_017729018.1, on the reverse strand, counting down.
TTGTGTTTCTAGTTTTGTCTTCATGGTACTTCTGGGAGTACAAAGCTGCCAGCTGCCTGCCTGGTACAGTTAAGAATTTGCCAGTGATTCATACTTGAGGAGTTTCTGTTGTAGGCTTAGAAACAAAACTCTGATCGAAAATGGTTGCTAAAAGTAAAGCTTCATCTAGACTGTAAAGGCAGCTTTTGGCAGACATACAGCTATATTGCTTCGTTCCGGGTAGTCTTTGTAAAAATCTGAGTGACACAGAGGAAGATAGTGCAAGTTTAAACCTGCATCACTTCGTACAGTAGAATGAATGAGGCAGGGGAATAGGGTGAAGTGATGTAATATTCCTAGTTCTCAAAGGGTTTTTGTCATTTGTGATGCTTCAGTTTGTTGGGAATCAAGGCCCGTTGTGCTTACTGTGCAAGACAAAAGGCAACAGGAGATAACCGTTGACTACAAGGGAAAAAGACTAGTTTGTACGGTCATAGAGGAGCTTAAAGTATTACAGAAGCTTTGTGGAAATTAATAACTTAAGTTAATTTGGGTTCTGGTGAAAATGAATATAACCCTCAATTCAGACTGGTTGATGTGCTGCATTCTTAAAAAATCCGACTCTTGTCTCTCAACTTCTGTTTCTCTTCATATTTTACTACTGAAAACTCTTGGCTGTTATCATTCACTTCCTTAATGCCTTCTTACTGCTTCTGTTGCTTAGTTACTGAATTCCTACATTAGCTCACTCTGTTTTGGCTACCATCTTTGTATGCAATGCATTGTGTAAAAATAACCCCATGACTTCACTGTGCTAGAGGGATGTCATGATCCTGACAGATAAGGACTTAGGGATATTTTTCCCTTATGTGAACACATTATTTCATTGAATTTAGAAGTAAGAAAGACCCGTTGGATCATCCAGCACATCTTCCTACCCAAGCAATCTTATTCTCTGCAGTTAACTTATCTCATGCTTTGTCTACTTGACATTCAAGAAACACCAACTCAAACAACTCTCTTAAAAATAGAGTTAAAAATAGTCTTAGTGCTGCCCTTGTCCTTGAGTTCCTCTGTAAATCTGGTTTATTCCTCCTTTCTGTTTTTCAAAAATCTGTCAGGCAGCCATGGGGAAAAGACCCATTCAAACAGGGAAATTTGACTATGCAGGGAAAACTGTGTAAGTGAATATATACATTAGAGCAATCTGTTGCTTCTTCTAGGTATCTCTATAGTCATCTTCAATTTTACTGGTAAAAATAGATGAGTGTGAAGTATAATGCTTAGGTTGTTGACATCCCTTCAAATTACCATGATTTTTCAAAAGTTTTTTTTTAAAGTAATGTTTTGGGGTGCTTGTAGTATACAATCTGGTGGGTTATCATCAGTCTTGGCACTTTAAACTAGTCCACTGGGTGAAAGGCAAGCAGAAATTGTTAAAAGTTAGGTTTAAAACTCTTATCCTTTGCCAGTTGCTTATTTCCATACCAGTAGAGGGGGTACACACATCTCTGGCTGTTAACTTGGACCACTCCAGTGCAGATCTGTATTATTTTTACTAACAAACAAGGCATTTATTTGTAACTCACCTATCCCATGAAATTACCTCCTTTATGTAAATAAGGGATTTTATTTAATTTAGCATTTATGGCATCACAGAAAGGTTCCTTGATTTTGTTCTTGTCTCTTCTAGAAGTACCTAATCAAAAAAACTTTCTTTGATGCAGTTTTCCTTATATACTGCTCTGTAGGCTTTTGAAGCAATTAGAATGGTGAGTAATAGTTGGAAAAAGAGTGGAGCAACCAAATCAGTCTTCTGCCTGCCTTTAAAAGGAGGAATCTTTAATGTTCGTGTCCTTGGCTGACACAGCTCGCTAGAATGTCAGAAGAGTTTGCTATCTGCGACATGATCTTTGCCTGCCTTGATTTAAAAAAAAATGCTTTGCAGACTTAAATAGAAATCTCTTCAGATAAGACTTTAGCTGAATTTACTGAAAGAAGCATTCTTCGTATTGCTATTAGGTAAATCTTCTAGAAGCTACTGAATGGAAAATAAGACTTCTTCAATGATGGCATAAGATTCCCATCTTGCCCATCTTTTGCCTCCTGCCATACAAGAAACTCCTGTAGCTCTTGAAACTTCTGGTCCCTTATGTAGTCTGGGCTGACGGCTTCTCCTTTCTAGACATGCTTCAAGTTCAGATACGTGAGAGATTCACCTAGAATCAGTTCCTGAATTGATCATAAAGGGACCAGTCGTCACAACAGTGCCTATGGATTGCCACCAGGCTTTTTGGTTGAAAGCTGATCTTTAAGGGTTTTCTCTGCTTGAATTTTCAAGGTAATTAAACTATCTATAGAAGCCTCCTTTTTTGCTGGATGCAAGCTTGTCTAAATTGATATGGTAATGTTTACAGGACAATAGCTTTGATATATACGTGTTTACTAATGAACTGAATCACCTTCTTATTTTTAAATATATGTAGTAAGGTTGGAAGACTTGAAATTATTTAGTTTAGAGAAGACTGAGGGAGACTTTGATAATGATCTTCAGTTACAAAATGGATTGCTATAACAAGGGTGACTTTAATTGCACTGTGTCCATAGATGTTGGGTGAAGTAGTAATGGGCTTAAATTTGATTAAAGGAGAGTTAGGTTAGATATTAAGAAGAACTTCCAACTCTGAGGGTGGTTAATCTGTTTCAGTGCTTATTTAGAGAGCTTGAAAACCTGTTGGAAGCTTTATTGCTAGTGAGATGCACATTTTTTGTGGTGCTGTTCAGTAAGGGGTGGACCTGCCTTGAGCAAGAGGGTGGGCTGGTGACTCGTTGAGGCTTCTTCCAGACCTGTTTTTCTACGATTGTCAATGCTTTTCAACAGGGGTCGTTGCTTTCTTTACATGAGAACTCTGAAGACGTTTCTATAGCACTTCTATTATTTTGAGCAACACTATAACCTGATTCTGTAGGGCAGAGAATGACTTTCTTTTCAATTTCGATATCAACTTATGGCAATGTACAGCAGCGTTAAATGTGCCCACTATTGCCCTTTGTATTTTTAAGTTTAAATTGTACTCATCTTCCAGGCTTAGTGTCTAACTGTGGCTAGAAGTAGAAAATGAGACTGAAATGCTTCTAAGAGAGTCATGCAAAGGATTTTGTTTTCTCTTAGACCTTCGTGGTGCTTAGCCAGTGTTCCCCATTTCTGAACACTTTGGGAGGTTTGTGTACAACACTGGGGAGATGAAAGTACTTCAGCACTTAGAGCTGGATACTCAGACCACTATTGACGAAAGCTGCATGTTTGAGTTTTAGTTCTGCTGTAGCTAAAGTACTTTTGATGGCACATTGCTGGTGGGGAAGTAGAGACAGGGTGGAAAACTTCACATACCAGCAGGTTTTTGGGAACTATTTGGTATTTGAGTACAGGAGCCAGGATACCTGTCTTCTGTTCCCATCTTGTTCAGTTCAGTGCAGGGACTGGGCTTAGATAAATTTTGTATCCCATTGTCTCAGTCTGTAAAATGGGCACAATGCAGTGAACTAGCTTATGGAGCAGATCATGAGACTCTAATGTGCCTGAGACCTTTTAAATGAAAAACCTTATGCAAATATTGCAAAAAAATAAATACATGTGTTCGTGCATAAGTTATTCAGCTTTTGGCTTGACAGGAGCCTTCACGATTTCTTGATTTCTGACTCAGGATTGTATACTGGGCTGAAAGGAGAAGAACTTCCAAAAGCAACTTTTGGCGGTCTTTGCAGTAAAGAGAAACAGGGATTTGATGGGTTCCTTCTGAGCGTACTGTACAACAAGGACGTTCCCTTGAGATGGTTCTGGGGGGCAGAAATGGGGATTTTTTTGGAAGCTGAATGTAGTTTAACGTAAGGTTTTTTTTGTTTTGTTTTGTTTTGTTTTTTCCTCCCATGTTAGGTTTGTGTTGGCTGTAGGCAGTGCAGTCTTCGATGCAATGTTTAATGGTGGAATGGCCACGACTTCTACAGAGATTGAGCTGCCTGATGTGGAGCCTGCAGCCTTCCTAGCTTTACTAAAGTAAGCCTCTTTTAATGTACAGTTTCACTTTTATAACTGGATAGAGATTATCGTGGACAAAAATATTTCCAATATAATTGAACCTTTTCAGGGTGGATTGATTTAAATTACTGAGAGCAGTTCTGAACACCTCTTTAATCAACCTTTCCATTTGTACTTCAATTAATTTTATCTAAAGAAAGCTGCAATCTTGTTGGTTGATGTAACCATCAAAACACTTAGATTTATAGTTAGGTAGAACTTTAATGTTAGATTAATTATAGCATATACTCCTATAGCATACATTTCCATATGTTAGTACATGTTTCTAGCCTGTGAACCTAAATCATAAGTAAAAAGTTACCTAGTAAATAAGCAGTTGCTACTAGATATATATATTTTTTTTTTTGCTTGTGCTTTGGGTTAAACTGCTGCCTTGGAAAGGTAACTAATGTAATCCTGATGGGACGCATGATTGTGTCTGTTGGAGTCTGGCAATCACAATGCTTCTGATTTACCTGGCATCTAGTGCCCAGTTTTATAGCCCCTTTGATCCCGTAGGATTAATCCCTTAATACAGTACATTACATGTTGTGCCTTGTTTATAAAACTTGACCTCAAAAACTTAAATGTTTTTTTTCTTCCCCACCCTCACACCCAACATGCAGTCTGCAATACAGTTTTAGCTAAAGTCTCTTGGGTTTAGCATACTTTTTATTTAAATGTTTTGAGAAATCAAAATAAGTTAAGACCCCATAATGAAACCAAGCTAAACTAGCATACCCTCCCTATGCCAGTGTAGGCAGAGTGATGTAGTAATAATAATTCCTGAATCATGCTGGAGTAAGCACCATTGTACCAGTATAACTCAACAGTAAGACCTTTATTATTTTTTTATTATCAGTATAATGTCACACCTTTACTTGCAAAGGTTAAATTGTACTAAGCTGTGTTTAGTCTAGTTCTGTTTCAAGAGCAGCTTTGAGGTGGATTCTGGTGCTCTTAGAAAGGAGCGGGAAAAACAAGTAGGATGTTTAGTGGCTTAAGTCGCAGACACTTGAGGTTCAGTTATGGATTGGATGAAAATCTGTTTGCCAAATGAAAGGGCTAACCTGTTTGGAGGGACAGTTTATGAGCTGGTAGATATTGGTGTAGTGCATTTGACATAAAATGTTCCAGTTACACAAGCCGAAGCCGTGTTCCAAGCCTCTGAACCTGAGCATTTAGGCGGTGGGAGAAGTTTCTCCCCAGATCAGTTGGGACTGTTTGGGTCCATTTGCAGGTAAAACTCGGTTCTTTAGACATTCTGGGCTTTAGCAAAATGCCCTACTGAATGATTCTCTTCACAAACCCTAAAATACGCAACAGCAATCTTAAATATGAGGTGAACTGCCAGGTCTTGCAATCTGACTCCTGAAGCTATGACCCAATTGTAATGCCTCCCAAGACTTCGTTGTTGATGTACTTCCAGGTGCTTAGTTGTCAGGAACAGTATGTATAGCTTTGAAATGCATCATTTTTTGCTTTTTTCCCCCAGAAAAAGTGCTTCTACCATTAACTGAGACAATTTAGGAACCAGAGGTTTAAAGGTTAAAAATTATTTCCTAGAATGGAGAGGGCTGGAAGTTTTCGGGAAGCTGTTTTAACTGACTCATCTTATATTAGATACAATAAATTAGGGCATTTGCTGATCTTGTCTAAAAGAGTGAGATTTTTAGTGTGGCTGCCAAGAGGACAAAATGGTCTTTGCTTAGAGGACAAAAAAATCATAAAAATATTCACCCTTTTGGTTAATATCAGTTAGGTGACTAAAAGAAAATTAGGCTTTAACAGTGTGGCTTAGCTTAAGGGTGTCGAACTCAAATAAGCTGGTGGGCTGTATCTGGACTGCAGTGCTTCTTGATGTGGCTGCTAGAGCCACTCTGTGTTGGTGTGGCCAACACACCCAGGAGCTAATGCCATCTGTCATAGAATCATAAAAAATTAGGGTTGGCAGGGACCTCAGGAGGTCATCTAGCCCAACCCCTTGCTCAAAGCAGGGCCAGCCCTAACTAGGTGATTCCAGCCAAGGCTTTGTGTAGTTGGGTCTTAAAAATCTCCAAGGATGGAGATTCTACCACCTCTCTGGGTAACCTGTTCCGGTGCTTTACTACCCTACTAGTGAGAGAGTGTTTCCTAATGTCTAACCTAAATTTCCCTTGCTGCAACTTGAGACAGTTGCTCCTTGTTCTGTCATCTGCCACCAGTGAGAACAGTCCAGCTCCATCCTCTGGAGCCACCCTTTGCTTCACTGCTCCTTATTTGTTTGTGAACAGTGGTTGAAAACGAGGAATTGGGTCGTAGGTAATACTGAGATGTGGCATTGACCCCCTGGGTGTGGGCCTTGCCAGCACAGCAGCCCTGGGAGCTGGGGCAGGCAAGCTCATGAGCTGGATCTAGAGGTGGATTCTTCAGTCAGAAAGAAGCTCTGTGGGTGGGATGACCCATCATATCTTTCACACGTCTAGCTTAGATAATTTCTAGCACTTGCAGAAATGCTAAGATATAACAAATTCATACTTTATTTGGGTGCTGCAGCAGCATTCTGTTATACCTCTTACTAGAGGTGCACTGATATAGTGGTCCATATCGTATCAGCACTAATAAAAGGAAATTGGCTTTTTTTTGGCCAGTGTGGCCAATAACGTCACAGATAAATGCCGCGTGAATGTATGCAGCTGCAGCATACATGCAGCCAGAAACGCACCCCAGCAGCTTGGAGAGCAGCATCTGGCTGGTAAGTCTGTTGTGGGGAAGGGGTGTAGGAGAGAGAAGGGTTGTGGGGGGCACAGATTGGGGCCCCAATGGTGAGAGACAGAGTGGGGCTGGGGCAGGTCAGGGTGTGGGACAGAGCAGGGGGGGAGGGGAACAGGGGGGTGACTCATGCACCCCCAGGGGAGGCATGGGAGTGTGTGCCCTCCTAAATTTGTGTGTGGGGCAAGGGCGTGCTGCCTGCAGGCTGAGGCCAGGGCCTGTGCTGGCCACTTCCCAGTGGGGGAGGGCAGAGCTGCGCTTGGGGTGAGGTGGGTGGATGGCAGTGGCACTGGGAAGGGAAACTACGGGGGGTGATGTGGTAAATTTTGGGGTGGCTATAGCCCACTCTGTAGCCGTCGCTGCCCCCCGCCTTCCAGCACTGCTGCTGCCCACCCCAAGCACAGCCCCAGCCCAGCCCCACTGGGAAGAGGCCATTGTGGCCCCAGCCCACAGTGGGCAGCTCACCCTGCACACAAATCCAGGGGGAACATGCCTCCCCCGGGGGTGTGTGCAGCAGTAGGAGCTGCCCGTGGCTCTGTCCTGTGCTCTGCCCTGACTGAACAGTGCCTGCCCCTGCCTGTGCTCCAGCCCTGCTCCCTCCCTCACTGCAGGGGCCTGATCTGCTCTCCCCACACCCCTTCCCCCCAATAGACTTACCTGCCAGACACTGCTCTCCAGCCGGCCGGGCTGCATATCAGCAATCTGATCGGTATTGGCTGATATGGCTGGTTAATAATCGGCCATCGATATCGGCCAAAAAAATCTTTATCGGTGCATCCCTACCTCTTGCGCATTAGACAAGGTTCCTGCCCTTCCTCTGAAAGTGCTGTCATCTGGGATTATCAGTGTTGTCATTGCTGTTGTCCTCATCAGGTGTTGTACTTGATGTACTGTCAGTGTTGGAAGTCTTAGGAACTGCAGTACTGGCGAAGTTGCAGCCTGGAGATCCCAACAGTAAACTCGTCTTAAAGAATGACCACAGGCTTGGTTCGGTGGCAGAGATTTGGCCAGGTTTGTCTACAAGCACAGCCCTAACACCTTTTGACCTAACAAGTACATCAGACCAGGAGCTAAGGCATTTGTACCTATGACAAAGTAGTCAGCACAATACCACACAGGCTCCCCCAGGCTGCTATAAATTTCCTGCAATTTCCAATTCTTCTTTTATACAATGCGCAAAACAAAGGATGTATTTATTGCATTCCTTTGGTATCTTGAATGTCTCAAACAGTCCTGCACCAGGGACTTGTTTCACATTCTGACCTAGGTATTCCCATTCCAGCTTTATCATCTTGGTACTGGACTAGCCTACCTTGTACTATCATTTCTCTCTCCTGTGTCTTGGCAGGAGGTGCATCTGTCCCACGTGCCTGTTTGTTTATGTGAGGAGTTCATGCATCAGTCAGGTTTGCTAGTGAGGCCTACTCTGGTCAGTGCTTTAACAAAGCCTTTGTGAGAGCAGCATGTATTGATCAGTGCTCCAGCGAGGCTTATTCCCTTCTCTTGTCTTTTGTCTACCTGTCGTCCTGGAAAAGCATAATTACAGGTAACCCAGTGGGCTAGACACTGTTTTTAGGTTACCTTGTTCTACCCTTGTATACATTCATGCCCCTCTTGTCTACACACTGGTCTACACATTTCCTCGTATGACCTGTAGACAGTGTTTTCTAATTGTTTGTCCCATAGATTGGGCCTGGGAATGTTAGGTCAGGACTTAAGTCAAGAGGAGTGGCCTGCTTGGAGCACTTCATCCATGCAATGATAATAAGCCATATATGATGATGACGGATGATTGAATATATATGTATAGTTTCATAGTTTCTAGGGTCGGAAGGGACCTGAGCAGATCATCTAGTCCGACCCCCTGCCATGGCAGGAAAGAGTGCTGGGGTCAAACGACCCCAGCAAGGTGTTCATCTAACCTCTTCTTAAAAACCCCCAGGGTAGGAAACTGCACCACCTCCCTTGGAAGTTGGTTCCAGACCCTAGCCGCCCTGACCGTGAAATAGCGCCTTCTGATGTCTAACCTAAATCTACCCTCTGCTAGCTTGTGACCGTTCCTGTGTTCCTGGTCACTCCTGGCTGTGCTCGGGGGAACAGTGACTCCCCCAGTGCCTTCTGATCCCCCCCGACCAGTTTGTAGCAGGCCACAAGATCCCCCCTCAGCCTTCTCTTGTGGAGGCTGAACAGGTTCAGGTCCCGTAGTCTCTCCTCATAGGGCCTGCCCTGCAGTCCCCTGATCATGCGAGTGGCCCTCTGGACCCTCCCCATGCTGTCCACATCCCTCTTGAAGTGCGGCGCCCAGAACTGGATGCAGTACTCCAACTGCGGCCTGACCAGTGCCGCATAAAGGGGGAGGATCACCTCGCTGGACCTGCTCGATATGCATCTGTGGATATGCATAACATGCGGAGAGACCCAAAGTCAGACACCTAAGAAACCCAAAGTTCTTAGGTGTTTCCTCAGTTATATCTTCACACATCTCGGGTGGCATTCCAGTTGCTGCCAGTTCCTGTATTGGTTTCCCTTGGTTTATATTCTTCCAGATAAACTCCATATTCAGGCTCTGGTAATAGAGCAGATCCACTTAAACACTTCACTGGAACTGGATACAATACTAATTTAAGTCTCGTCTTGAATTTTCACTGAAGTCCCACAGTTTTGGTTGAGCAGTTAAATGTGGGCTGCGTAACACCCACTTGTGCAAACAGAAGTTTTGCTGGTTTTGGCATAGCTGATTCCTTCAGAGGAAGGGAAGAAACTTCATCTAAGGTAGATAAATTAACTGAGTAACAACTGATGAAAAAATGCCATGTTATACTTCAGAATAGCATAAAGCATAATGCAATAAAATTGGTTAATGATTAAATAGTAGTAGTAGTAGTAGTAGGTAAAGTAAATATCATTAGTTACTTTATAACTAATAGCCTTATAGCTAAAGTCAATCTCTTTTCAGTCTGGTTTCCTATTTTTACCATTCTGGCGTTGGTGATGTAGATAACAGCACATTCCAGTTAGCACAGTCGCAGTTGCACCTTGTATTATTGCTAGTACCAGACTTTGTGTTTGGACTATTAAGTGTAAGTTGTTGTCTTCCAGGATAGCCCACCCAGGTGTCTTTACTTTTTCCCTGCATCTTTTCTATATCCTGGATTTGTTGTTGTGTGAGGTCAGTTATGAGAATTAAAGCTGTCTTTGTGCGGTTTACTAGACCTTGTATGTCTAGGTATAGTTCTGTGACGGGGGAAAGTAAGTCAGTCATCAAATCTCTTACACGGTATTGTCAGAAGGAATGATAAACTCAGTTAAAGTGCTTAGAAAGCAAGAAAGCGTGAGTCCTTATTTGAATTGTACTTGTGTTCAGGGAGAATCCTTCCCAGTTTCCCCGATGCAGTCATTCTTAATTATGGCTCAGAACATGGTATGGTGAATGATGTCTGGAAAGAATCTTTCATTTACATCCAGGATTTCAGTTTTTGCCAGTAAGGTTCAGTTGCTGGCCACTACCAGAAGATGGATTCCAAAGCTGGTGGATCAGGAGTTTGATTTTTGATGGTGTCTTTTGTATCTGTAGCCCTTCTCCCTTACAGACTTGCATGGGGCTCTTGGTTGTCTAGGCTTATGTAGCGTCAGCCTTCCTCTAGGAATTGCCAATATCCTGCTAAAAAGCCAAGAAAAAGATCCATTTATATAAAATAGGAGCCGTACATTTTCTTATAGGCCTGTTAGCAATTCCTGCTTTAGCTCCATTGTGTCATGCTCTTCCTGGGTTTAGACCCCAAACCAGACTTGGATGCTGCATGAAACAGCACAGCATTTGTGGCACATAGTATTAATTTACTTTCGAAAGCTAGCTTGCAATAAAAAGGTATGGTAACCTAGTAAAAATAAACCTTTGCAGTAAGGAAAAGGGCTGAAATATATTCACAGAGCTGTGGCTACATAGCATCACTAAAAGCCTGCTTGGAGTTCATTACTCCTTTTCCTAGAAGTTCCCTCACTTGTTTCTTCCCCTGAAATGCATTCTGGTCCTTCCTGGGAATTAAAGGATCAGGAACTCGGTAGCCCCTCAGCGGTAAGTTCCTCAAGATGGTGAGCATGTCTGTTTGCACAATGGCCATAGAGACATCCTGATACCGAATGGGCTGCTTGCAGCTGTGCCGATAATACAGATGTCCTCTTCCCAGGTGTTGTGTGCCTGTCCTGGACCAGCCAAGGCTCTGGGCCCCCAGGCATCACAGGTCCTGGATGCAGCATACAGGGGGATTGGGGAGGGGAGGGAGGTCTGTGGGCCTGCTTCAACTTGTGGACTGGCCCTTCACCTCTCGTTTGGCCTGCGTGGCCATATGAGATTGACACCTGTGATTTAATACATGTGCAAGTATTTATTTTGTACTGAATATATTCCAGCTTTTCAGAATAAATTAGTAAATCCTGGATGAAAGCAACTAAAGCTTTGAGCAAAAATGGACTGATTTGTAAGTCTTAATTGGCCTCCTAGGCCCTATCCTGTGCAATTCACATACAAGCAGGTCTTCCTGAATTCAGGAGAACTACTCCTATTTCAGGGTCTTTAGGTTGAAGACCTCCATGTCCTGTGGTGTGACCTGCACCAGGTTAGAGCGTTGCCTCACTTAAGCAACCTGTTTCAGGTGGTGATAATCATATCTCTAGTCAGCATATTTGTGTGGGGAATGGGGGAAGAGTCAAAGTCAAGCCCGGGTCCTTATGAAGGCTTTTTATTTCCAGTTCTTATAAAATTTCCTAACTCCCCTCCTGGGAGTTTATGGGAAGTTAGTTGGGGGACTGAGAGGGTGGCTGCTCTCCAGGGATGTCTGAAGTGCAGTGCCCTCAGCTTTTGCTATACTGAAGAGTGAAACCAAGGCTGAGATTTAATTTGGCTTCACTTACCCTGAAGCCAGCCGCTTTATATTTATTGACCGATTGATTACTTTGATGGTTACTATATTAAAAACTGTTTTGATGCTCACTATTATTCAACTGGAACATGAGCTGTTTCAGTGGAGAACTATTTCAGTAAAGGTATAGATGTGAAAGTATGTGGAAAAATGCTGATGAAGGGATCTCCCCATCATCCCTGCTAGGTGTTTCTGATCCTTCATGATGCTGGATACGTAGTAGCACCTTAATTCTTGACTCATCAGACATGAAAGATGAAGTCAGAGGTGGGAAGGGTAACAGTGGATGCTAAGAATAAATTGGGCCATCATGACAGGGAAATAACCTTTAATGGTTCTTGTGAATTGCAGGGATTTTTGTCTTTTTTTTTTTCCTGCTATCTTACTGGTTAAAGCAGGTTTATGAGACAGCCTTTTGTTTGTATGCTTCCAGGTTTCTGTATTCTGATGAAGTTCAGATTGGACCAGAGACTGTGATGACAACACTTTACACAGCTAAAAAATATGCTGTTCCTGCCCTTGAAGCCCATTGTGTGGAATTCCTAAAGAAAAACCTTCGAGCAGACAATGCATTCATGCTTTTAACGCAGGTATGTTCCAGACCTATTTCTGTTCCAAGTCGCTTAGAACAAATCCAGCAGTTCCATTAGTATCAATATTGCTTATGCTTTGGAAATGCACCGTAGAAGGGTTACTTTTTCGAAAGGAGTAGAGCTGTCTGTGCCCTGGAACGTGGGGGTTTTTGTGCTCTTGATTCTAGAAATTTTATTATCTGATAGGGTTTCCCTCACTGATTTAATGATGGTCTACACTGTTCTTCATTAAAGCTTGAATTACAAATACTTGCAACTCTTCTTGCCTGTTGCACAAAACTATAGTACTTGGGGTTCCTTGATGGGGTCAGGACAGTGGGAAAATGTGAAATTGTTCGGTGGTGAGGAAGGCTTTACTGAGCTTCCTGTGCTCGAAAAGGTTCGTGCCCAGCAAAAGTAAAATGAACGCACTTGTTGACATTCAGGATGTCTCACAATAAGCACTCGCTGCATTAGAGACAGGCTGTCTGCTGGACTGCCCCTTTTTTGCAAGGTTTCCCCTAGAGTAGGATTTCCCCTGCACATACTGTATTGAAAAAGTGAGCCTTCTCTTACCCTCTAATGCTGCAGGCTGCCCTCTTTCCTTGGAAGGGAAGAGATGACAGATGTGAGGTGGAAGAGGTAAGGTCCCTGTTTCCAGTAACTGGAGAGAATCTTTTCCTCAGGCTCTACAGCCAAGATACCAGGGTAGGTGGTGTACAGGGATGTGGAATTTCTTGAGAGTGGTTCCCCTGGTCCTGTCTTTCTCTGTGAGGTTATTTATAAGAGTTGTCCATGCAGCTGCCATTCTTTCTAACTGCTATAGGCAGCCTGTGGGAGTACAACATTGGGAGTCCTCCATTGGGAGCCTATGGGCGTCCTCTATTGCTTCTGCTTGAGTTGGGAAAACTTAGCCTTTCTGAAGCTTGTTAGTACTGTAAGTGGCATTGCCTTTCCTTCCCTGTTTTCATTCCTATTAGGACTTCTGCTCTCATTTCAGGCCTTTCCTGGGGTAGTGCCAGCCTGTGTAGTCATGACCGAGGGCAGATCCGCAAGTTCTAGGCTATAGCCATTCTGTCGTGGCATGCTGCCTGTTACAGTGCCTACCAGTCCCAGGCATGGACTGGGGCTGCATTGTAGTGGCATGCTGCACAAATGAAGGAAGAAAACTAACAAATATGTTCTCCCTGTTCTGCTTCAGGGTAGGGAATGTTGTTCAACTCCCTTGTTAACAATATGTGAACACAGTGGGGGAAAGGTGCCTTGAACTATTGCAGTGGTACTTGCCTTCTAGAGAAATGAGCCCAGTTTCCATTCCCAGTTCAGACTGAGTTGCCTTGGGGCATCCTGTCCTGTGCAGTTCATGGCTGTTCCTTCCTACGTGGTTGTCTGGATGGGTGCTTTGATTCGGAGATCGGCAGTATCTGGCTTTGTCATTTTACTTCCCAAAGCCCCTCAGTGCCTTTTTGAGACGCTTACTTGGGGGTATATTGGTGAGGGGCTAATTTAAAGACCCCTTGCTTCAAACAGTACTCTCAGTTCTCCAGGACTGTGAAGATCAAGCTCCAACTAATTGTATCACAAGTGTAGCAGTTTGGAGGGTTACCTGCACAGCTGCCATCTGCGAAATTTGTCTCCCACAAAACCAGTGTCAAACCAGGCTCTGATTCCAGAGCTCCACTCAACTCCTCAGATAGCTGAGGTTCTGTGCCTGGCTGTACGATCCTTTCACCGCTGGCCCTCCTGACCCATTGAAATCAGTGCAGGAGCTGACCGAGATGAAATACTGCCAGTATCCTGCCTCTGAACCTCTTGCAGAAATACCAGTGATGGGCAACTACCTTCATTGTCTATGCCGTCCTAGTTCACGGTGCTATGCTGAAGTGATGTGTGTTGGCAAGTGTCACTGATCAAAGAAGAAATGCAGAGGAACTACACCCCGAGGATCTAGAAGTCTGGCAGGAAGTGACTTAGTGGGCATCAAAGCTGAAGATTCAAAGCCATATAGCAGTGATTGCCAGCCAGGGTGCAGCAGCATCCTGGCACGCCTTGAGATCCTTTACAAGGATGCCACGGAGTACTGCACGGTGTTAGCACGGTTAGGTGTGCAAACAGGAGTCTCAAGAAAAGCCCAGAGATTTCAAATAAGAATTCAGTGTTAAAACCATTCTGACCTGACACAGACTTTCTGAGTTATTCAACAGAATAACTCTATTTTTTTATTTTCTATTTTTTTTCATTTTTACTCCAGAAAAAGTGAGAGAGACTGAAAACTAAGACCTGGTGTTTTCCAAGGGGTGCCTTGAATCTAACAAGGTTGAGAGAGCCACAACTCCTGGGAGCCAGGAGACTTATCACCAACAGGGCTGAAGCAGGAAAATGCCAGTCCAGGAAGGGAGGCTCAAAACAGCTGTTTACTAGATCAGAGCCTCTTGGGTTTTAGTGATAGTTCCTGGAGGTCCCAGCCAAAGTTGTGGCCCCATTGTTTTGGACATTATATATGTAGGTAGCTAGATAGTTGCTGCTCTGAAAAGCTTATAGTGTCAGTGAAAAAGAGGGAGGGGGAGAGGTGTCAGCATGCTCAGGGACAGGCTATGCATGGTCCCATCTCTCTGGATGGCTTTGGGGAAACTAGTGTAAGCCACAGGGAGATAATATCCTCCAACGCTAGACTTAGTAACCCAGGTGGAGTTTGGATCCTTGTGCCACGTTGAGCATCTTTCTGAACTCTGCAGGAGTTACACAACTCTTCATGAACCTCAGTCTGTGTAGCTGCACCTGGGCAAAATGTGCAAGCACTTTGCACTGGAGGAAGGCAGGACTTGCAACAAGATGGCTTGCTTTGGCCTATTGCTAGATTGAGCTGCATTAGTGCAAGTCTTATTTTGCATTGCAGAGGCCTACCTACTTCTTGAGGTTTGCACTGATGCCATGGCATCGATGTAGTTAAATGCTGCAAATGTCCTTACTGCAGAGCAAGGTGTCAGTCAGCTGCATTAGGCTTCCTCCGGTAACATAAAAATAATTGGTATGGCTTACCCACAGCCAGCTGACATGCTGAGTGTCTGTGGTTGTGGTCAACATGGTGCTTTTTCTCACCTGATGTTACCTTCCAGTAAAGATGAGCACGAAGATGTATACAGTTAAACGGAATTGATGCAACTGTTAGGCTTGCAAGTGTTAGCATAGTTGCATTCACTCAACTCCTGTGAAATGTTGTCTGCCTGCATCGCTAGTTCCCATGGCTTGCAAACTAGTGGTGTAATAAATCCACTGAGTAAAATCAAGATTGGGCAAAAAGATGCAAAGTGTAAACAGTTTTTTTTTTTTCTTTGTGTTAATGATGCATACTTACTTGTTAGGCAAGACTCTTTGATGAGCCCCAGCTGGCCAGCCTCTGCCTAGAGAACATAGATAAGAACACATCGGATGCCATCAATGCTGAGGGGTTCACAGACATCGATTTAGGTAAGATTTGTTTTTTTTCTTTTTCTCTGCAGTCGCTCGTTACATGCTTGACTTTTAGTTCATTATTATGTAGGTTTGTATTTACTTGGTGATTTCTCCCTGTGGCTTTGCACTCACTACCTGGAAGCAATCTCTGGAGTGTTTGAACCAACAATCCCTGGATCAGCTCTTGGAGGCAGGTTGCTCTCAATAGAACTCTTGAAACTAGACTCTGGAACTTGCTTCCCTCATTGTACTGACAATTTTGTTCTCCAAGGCATGATAAAAGGCCTATCCCTTCTGTTGCTGTTGGTAGGTTGAGGGCGGGTGTAACTTACCTTCTGTGGGAAGGGTTGGCATTTGTCCCAGGTTTCCATTAGATGCTTGAATTAAAAGGTTTTGCATTTTGAAGCAAGAGTCAGATATTAAACATTGCATGCATGTCCATGGACATCAGGGACCACTCCATAAACCTAGATCAGTACTTGAAAGGTCCTTTTTTAATGGAATCCCTTCTTAAAACTGGAATTGGAGCACGGATAATACAGTGCAGCCCTTTTGGCTTTTCCACTGTTTATCTTGTTCAAACTTGTAAATAGAAATTCCTTCTGCTGCACCTAGTAAGTGTAACCAATATGTGGGCCCCGCTTGCTATTGCGATGGCATACCTCCTCGTGGAATGTGCCAGCCTAATGTCAGCCATGCACACAATACTTGGGAGCAGCCTCACAGTTCTTTTGCTCCCCTCGGGGTCATTTGTGGAAAGTTTGGACCGTTTAAAATCAGGACATTCGGGTTAGTGCCTAAAGTCGTTGCTGTCCTGCCTTACAGACACCCTGGTTGCGGTGCTGGAGAGGGACACCTTGGGGATTCGGGAGGTT
>NW_017729018.1:6324702-6332400 GCF_001723915.1 Gavialis gangeticus | reverse complement strand
TCACAGTTCCTTTGCTCCCCTCGGGGTCATTTGTGGAAAGTTTGGACCGTTTAAAATCAGGACATTCGGGTTAGTGCCTAAAGTCGTTGCTGTCCTGCCTTACAGACACCCTGGTTGCGGTGCTGGAGAGGGACACCTTGGGGATTCGGGAGGTTCGTTTGTTTAATGCAGTGGTTCGCTGGTCGGAGGCTGAATGTCAGCGGCAGCAACTTCAGGTGATTCCAGAGAACAAGCGGAAAGTACTGGGCAAAGCACTTTCTCTTATTCGCTTCCCATTGATGACTATTGAGGAGTTTGCAGCAGGTAACTGAATCAAGGAGCTTCTGGGAGACTTGGTCTCTGCTTTCTCTCTCTTGTAGAGGATGAAGTATGTTAAAGTCGGTTTTGTCTGTAAGACTATCCTGTGCTATTGAAAATGTTTGACGGCAGAATCTGCAGGGTAAATTGGTCTTTTCTAATCCATTTCAGGAGACTGACTCTTTAGTTCTCCAAGTGGAATCCCATTGTCACTGTCATTGTCTGCTGTCAGTATGTTGTTGTTTTTTTTTTATTGTTGATCTGCATGAAAAAGCCAATACCTGAGCAGGGCTGTCCTTCTGTGTTCCAGCATCATGTGCAAACTACTTCAAGAGTACTGACAGTATTAACTAACTGTGATAATAGTCGTATCTTATTCCTAAAGGTGACTTATGAAACGAGGGGGAATCATTGGTTGTCTATTTTCTAATTGCTCTCCATTTTGAAACTGCCATCCGTGTGATCTGTGCCAGTCTATTACGTTAGCTTGATACAAGATAATGCATCAGTTCCTGGTCTGATTTGGCAGCTAGCTTGATTTAGGTAGCCTTTATCTGGTGAGAGTCAAGATTTGTTGGGAGGGTGGGGAGCAGGAAATGTCAGCCATTTCTGCCTATCTGCATCTTTCCTTTCTGAAGGTGTTTGGCTTTTCTTCCCCTTTAGTTATGTGGGAGGTTTGCATAGTTTTGTGATGTTTATGAAGCCAGCTCTTGAGTCTGGGAAAGCCAGGACTTACTGTCTGCTGCTCTGAAGACTGCTTGTTTGACTCACGGTCCCAGTCATCCCAAAATCGAAGGTGGCATCTTGCTTAGGGGTTATAATTTCTTAATGGGCACGTCTACATGAGACGCTTACTGTGGAACTGACTAATTAGCTCCGCAGTAAACGTCTCGGGGTCTACACTTGTGGCCCTGTTAGGGCACAGGGAAATGATAAACTCTGCAGCAGGGTAGTGCTTGTAAATACAGACACTACCCTGTTGTGGAGTTTTTTTGTGTGCAATGGCGCACATGTAGATGCTGAGCTGGCCGGGTGGGGCATGAGGGTGCTTCCGTATGGGGGCTGCCTGCCGGCTGGCCCTACACTGAAGCACCATTGTGCCCCTACCAGCCCCTCTGCAGCACATGGAGCCTAGTTGGAGCAGCCCTGGGGTGGCAGGCTGACCCCTGTGGCCCCCTTGCCAGCTGTGGCTGCTCCAGCCAGGCTCCATGTGCTGCACCTGAATAAACTCCAGAGCTGATTGCTCTAGAGTTGTTTGCCCCTGGGCACACGTTCAAATGACAGTAAGCCCCAGAGTTTATTCATGTGCACTAATTGCATGTGTGGATGCACCTAATGTGTAGTAAATGTGCCTCCAGTGTTCATTTTAGCTTTTTTTTTAAAGCCTAACAACTTACACTTTTTATCATTCCCTTAAGCACTAAGGATGGGATCTTGGGTTTTTTTTCAGCTTTGTCCTTGCAGCATTCCCAGAGCAAAGTCTTCGGCTTCTGTTCTGTGGAGGTAGGAAATGGGAACTGGGCCCACGCAAGGGGGTGTGATTTTCAGTAAAAGCAGCTTATACGCTAGTGCTGAAGTGGAGTTTCACACGAAAGCCTCTTGGCTGGCAAGCAGATGTGCCACACCTTTCCCGCAGGACAAGTAATTTGAAACGCTCTAGAAGTAGAATTGCAGCAATACTGGGTATGTTGAGACATGATCTGTTCGTAGTCGCTTCTTGCGAATAGTTTCCATAAAGCCATTTCAATGTTCACAAGACCTGTTTCTTCAAATTATGAGTCTTTTGATCCTACTTAAAGGGGTTGCTATTTAAAAAGCTGAATGTCACCAGCTAGAATTACAAGGAACACCTTAGATGCTGAAAACACTTCTGTTAGTGCGCGTTGGACACAGTTTGTATGATCATTGTCATCGTTCCTCATTTCAGTATTTCTCATGCATTGAAAAGCCTCCTGTAAATGGAGAAGCAGAACAGCTTGTAAAACTACTTTCTAAAGGAACTGGGGTGTGCTGTTTAAATGGTGTGTTGTTAGAAAGTGGGACGATGTTTTAAAACTTAATCAATTTCCAAAAGTTTGAAAGTAATGTCCCCTTTAGAAGAAGAAAATCTAGAATAAACGCTTTCTGAACAAAGATGAGAAAATATTTTTGTCTTAGGTCTTTTTTAACATCTTGTGTTGCTGTAACTATAATCTGATCCCTCCACCCCGGTTTTCCCCCCCCAGTCCGTCTTCCAGACAGGAGCAGGGAGAAAAATGGTTTTCAAGAAAGTAAGAGTCAGATGCCAAATAGTGGGAAGGGAACTCAGGAGCAGGTGTTAATGCCTATAACAATTTCTATCTCCACTTTTAAAGCTACCTACCTTTCAAGTTGATTGTCACCCTCTGACATCTGCTTATCTTCCTCCTGCACTTTATCCCACCTAGTGTCTTGTCTGCAGTGTTGAAAAATAAGTGAATGTTTATTCAATTGAGAAGTACTTGGGGCTTGCATAAAATATTAAGGTAACTTAAGTGGATGGGAAATCAGAGGCGTGCCTCTGATTCTCTAAATTGTGGTTGAATTTAGCCAAGCGCACTTTGCGTGCGTGGAACTGCATTTATGATGCATCCGCATCTGAAGTGTCCCATACAGAGAAGTGTTGAATTGAATAGCTTGATGTACAGGGGAAAATGTGGCCAGGTCTTCCGTGTTCTTGATGAAGTTGAGTGAGTTTCTTGCAATAACTTCTGCCAGATCCCTTGCATACATCACGTAGGACTCGCCTATTTTCAACAGAGTTGCTTCTTGATGTAATACTTGCGACGATTTTTGCTTATTAATCGGTGACAGGGTTGCTGTCTCTGTGCTCCTTTCCAGGTCCTGCCCAGTCAGGAATCCTTACCGATCGTGAAGTGGTGAGCCTGTTTCTCCACTTCACTGTAAATCCCAAACCACGGGTGGAATTCATCGACAGACCGCGCTGCTGCCTGAGGGGGAAGGAGTGCAGCATCAATCGTTTCCAGCAGGTGGAGAGCCGCTGGGGGTACAGTGGGACTAGTGACAGGATAAGGTCAGCCTTAATGCCAATTCTGCTGCTGATAGGTTAACGTTCTGCTGAGCTTTGAGAGTCCTCGACCTGGCCTAAACGAGAAAACTAGCATGTAAAAAGGGTCCCCTCCCAGCCAGGACCCCCAATATACAGGCACATTATATTGCGAAAGTGTGACTTGCTTCCTTAACGAGGTTAAGCCATGCCTGTGCAATAAACGGTGCCAGTATCAAGTGGGAAAACTGCAGAGTATTGACAAAGCTCTCGATTGTGCCAGCTGATCTTGCTCGAGTGTCTGATCCCTTTCCAGTTGTTTCCTGCAGCCTTATATGGTGGAGGTAGATGGCAATCAAATCATGACTTATTCCTGGATGACTAGATCTCTGGTGGTGATCCACTGGTGCTCTTGCATCTGTTTCCCTTCTGTGTGAAGGTGGTAAATAATGGGGGCTTATTGTTACAGGATTAATAGTATTTTAGGGGAGGCCTTCGGATATACGCACTTGCAGTACCTGTTTTTTTTTGCTAACATCAAGTTGGTTTCTGTAGTTTTAAGCGTCCTGTGGATTCTTGCAAGGTCACAAATGGCTGTGGTGATGTGGTTGTAAATGCTGTGAACTACTGGTTAGAGCAAAGGTCTGGGGTCAGGAGGCCTGGGCTGTTCCCAGATTTTCTTGCCTTGTGATTTAAGCGAGCTGCTGATGGAGGAAATTACCTGGAAAGTTGCATTTAATTTCTTGAGTATCTTCGTTAAGTTGCAGTATTTTATGTATCCGTGGAGCCGTCAGTTGGCTGTTCTGAGCAATTGTTTCTCCTTCCTTGTGAGCTGTGCTGGAGAGGGTGTTGGACTCTAATATTATAGAGCGGAGAGACTGCTCAGAGACTTGGCAGCTGTCTGCAACAAAGTGAAATGTTGACAGCCGATGGTTTCAAGGTACATTCAGAGCAAGGCTAGCGTGAAAATTGAGCGCTGAATGTTTTGCACTGGTCTCAGTTGGTCAGCTCTGAACATGCCACCGATCTGTGTTTTTCAAAGCACAGCATTGAAACAGTTGGCAAAACTAGTGGGTAAAGCAGTGAGGGTTTTGATACGCAGGAGTGTGGAACGCAGTCTGGTTTTGGGCAAATTGAGGCTTTCTGTGGATTAGGACAAAGTGCTACATGTCTCTTCCCTCCTGTCTTGGAAGATGGAGCTCTACATTTTGCCCTGGGGGGTGGGGAGGAACTGCTGAGGTTGTTCTCCACCCAGGCCAATCCAGACAGCAGCTGTTCCAGAGCCTGTTGTGTAATTGCTGGATTTAGCTGCAGTTGTGTCTAAAGGCACTATTTAACTGGTCTCTGCTTCAGTGAGCAGCGGTGAAATATTTAATGCTACCATTTAAAGAATTCTCATTAGGGCGCAGTGTTACCTTATTGCAGGAGGTTGGAGCAGTTCCTCCCTCCCTCTCTGCTGCCTGTCAGGCTGCCTTGACTCGGGTAGGTCACGCTGCTTCAGTCCATTCAGCTCACACTGTGGAGGCCATCTTCTGATGAAAGGCTAGCCTCTAAGTGCAGCTGTTGTAGCAGTGGGCCACAATCTCAATCTGCGCTGGGCCAAACTGGGTATGTCTGTAGCAGCCGGATGTATTTGTTTGTGCTCACAGGAAAGTCAAATGCAGACATTTTCTCCTGTGGATGTTCCTGCAACTCTCAAAGTTCCCAGTTGCTCTTCGCACTCTGCACCCTTAAAACTGCAGCACGTGCTTTGCGAAACCTTGGGTGTGAAATAAACTGTGCTAAAGTAGCCACACATCCTTGTTGTACTGCAGCAGGCCAACTTGCTGCTGTTTTGCTGACAGTTGTATGTAATTTCTCTATTTTGCAGGTTCTCAGTAAATAAAAGGATATTTGTAGTTGGGTTTGGATTGTATGGATCGATACACGGGCCAACAGATTACCAAGTAAATATACAGGTATTCTTTTTTTACTATGTAAATGTATCTGCCATTTGCTTCTATACAAAAACTTATAGGTGGTGCCTGTTCACTCTGCACTACTCCTGGGAGTTGTTTTAGAAAGGCCATATTCATGCCGTACAGAAATATGGACCAACAGGATGGCCAGAGTTCGGAAGCACATTTGCTTCAATTTTGGTTTGTTTTTGCTCAGTTCGTTCCATTGTACTGGTCACTGTGGCACTGCCATGCTTCTGCATCTTATGCTGTTTGTAATGCAATGCTTTCACATCAGTACTGTGCAGACATTGCCACACAGCTGTCCTTGCTAATTCTGGCATGTAGCAATGGTACTAGCTAGAGCTCCAAGTTTGGCTGGTACCACATTGGGCTCGATGCTTTACAACATGCAGTCAAGCATGATCCTTACCCCAAAGCAAGATTCACAAATGGGTATCACAAATGGGAAAGAAATGAAGGGGAGAGAGAAGAAGAAACAAGCGCATGTATACAGTCCACATGCTTGTAGACAGCCTGGCATATACAGGCTTTCCTGTTTTCTCACGGGGGTATCAAAAAAGCATGAAGGAAAAGAAGTCTACCAATCCAACTCTCCCCACGGAGTGGAGGGGGAGCATGTTCACAAAGTCAAAGTAATGAGTGAAAGCAGCTGCCTTCGTTTTGCTCCTTTCTAGCTTCTCACGTTCTGTCTTCCACAAACCACTTCGTACAGAGGCTTTTACCAAGCCGTTGTTCTGCCTTTGCACCTGTACACTTGGGCAACAGTCACCCTGTCCTTGAGGGGCACAAAATACCGCAAGCTAAAGCTATTGAGAGCTCCAGGCTTTTTTCATAAAATGAAGCATAAACCAAGTGCGCAGTAGGGATGGTGATTCCATATTTATGGATGCTTGTTTGGAGTGAGACGCACGGCTAAGCCATAAGGAATGCATTGGTCTGAGGTCTGGAGTCAAACTGTGCTGGCAGAAAGCTCCCCCCTCACTTAGTCTGTGCTGTGAGCGCAGTCTGTTTGCTTTGCTCTGGATCCACTTGGCAGCGTGGAGTGATGTGGGATCATGTGGCTTGGGGAGATTGAATGCAGCTCCTCCTCTGGATGCCTGGGCGCTTAATTCATATCCAACTCGATGAACCATTCACAACAGGCTGCCAATTCAGTGACGCTTTCTGAAGAGGTTTGCCTTTTTTTGAGGGCCTCTTTCTGAGGACACTGCCTTGGCACTCCAGAACTTAAAACTAAAAAGACCTGAGCAAGAATATCTCCCCATGCAATGGATATAAAATCCCAGTGAAAGGGAGTCAAGGTCTCAGAAATTGCTGAGATCCAGACTTCTATAGCCGTATAGATCCAAATCATGTTCAGTTGGATTTGAGATGACTAGGATTGCTGACTTCCCTTAACCATCTTGACCCCAGCTACGATCTTGGAGCAGGCCACTGAGAGAGAGGAGTTGCCATCCCTGGAAGTTTTCAGGAGCAGTTTGGACAGACGCTAGGCTGGGGTGGTTTAGTCAGGGATCATCCTACCTTGTCCAGGGGGCTGGATTAGATGTGACCTAGTTTCCTATGATCTCTTGACTCCGCTTGATTCTGATAAGCCAGCTCTCCTCCTTGCCAGGCATATCAAATTGGTAAACCTTTGTTTGCCTGTGTCAGAGCTCATGATATTGTTCTACTGGTTGGTTTTGGCTTTGAGAGGCGCCTCTGTCTCTGGGTACAAAGCACATGAGGGTTCAGCACCTCTGCTGTGAATACAAGAGAGCTGACTCCTTGCAGTCCCTTCTTCTTGCTCTCTCTACTGACCTCACGCACTTCTGCTTTGGTGTAGCTGTAGTGTTCAAAGCACTTGTGCAGGAGGGAGCCAGCAGACGTAGTGCAACTTTTGAGTGTGTCCCAGAGAAGCCGGTGAAACTGCCGTGTGCCTACTGAGCAGTGCAGCAGTGTTAGTGTTTCCTCCGTCCGACTTGCACATATTGGGCCAGTTAGTGGAATGGGCAATGATCTACTACGTTGGAGGAAACATGAGCATATTTAATTAAGACTCTTGTCTGTTGAATCTACCTTCCAGATCATCCACACAGACAGCAATACGGTCTTGGGCCAAAATGACACTGGGTTCAGCTGTGATGGATCCTCCAATACTTTCCGGGTCATGTTTAAAGAGCCTGTTGAGATTTTGCCCAACGTCAACTACACAGCATGTGCTACATTAAAGGTGCTGTACTGGGTTCTGTCCTTGGGTTTATGGGGTCAGGAGGGAGGATTAACAACAGACCAAAGCGGCTCTGAGCCATCGTAGTTCTTGGTTTTAGATCTCCCAAGGTACCTTGATGCAGTTTCCTGAGATGTCACTCTGTAGCCCTTAACTCCTGACGTGCCTGGTAAAGCTGGTTAGTAAATGGATTCTGCAAAGTTTGC
>NW_017729018.1:6317423-6319702 GCF_001723915.1 Gavialis gangeticus | reverse complement strand
GTGCCTGGTAAAGCTGGTTAGTAAATGGATTCTGCAAAGTTTGCTAGGCAAGTGCGGCTTGCTGCCTTAGTGCTGAAGCAGCGGTGTCTTCCTGATGAGACTAGGAAGGGTTTCTGAATTTTCTAAACCACAAAACAGCTGGTTCCTGTCTGTACTGGTTGAGAAAGTAGCATCGGTGCCTCACTGTCAATAATGGGGTCAGTGTCTAGGGCAGAGGTTGCCACAAGTGGCTTGGGCAGCTGGTGCGTGTGTGCAGGTGAGCTTGGGTGCTCAGTAAGGGAAGGCAGAGCACAGAGGAGTGGAGCAGGGCAGGAGGTTGCTACAAGAAGAGGTGTTGGTTGTTACCACCAAGAGCTGTTTAAACTTCCCCTGGTCCTGCAGCCTCTGTTGAATTCAGGGCTTTGGATCCTCACCTGCCATATAAAACAGTGGTGTTGGGGGTGGGGGGCTGGGACAGGGCAGAGTTAACCTTGTCCTTGATGGTGACACCCCTGTTGCAGCAGCTTTTTACCCCAATTCATGTTGTGGCCAGAGGCTCAAGCCCCCTGCCTCCAATCTGGCGTCCCACAGCACAAACTGTCAGGCGTGCCTCTGGGAAGCAGGGGTCGGAGTGGCACTTGGGGAGGGGGTGGGGCTTAGCTTACAGCGTGCTGCCTGCCCAGAGACCTGGCCACCGCTGGCTCAGTAGATGAGCTCGCTGTCCTGGTTACAAACTACTTGTAATGACGGTGCCGTCTTCATCCTCCCTTGAGTCTTGTGACAAACTTAAGTTTTCCAAGACAAATTGAGGAAGCACCTGTCTGTTTTCTAAGACCCGGGGGTCCTGATCACAGTCTGGCGTTCATGGAGGTGTGTTTTTTGTCCTGCTCAAAGCACTGACATGATCCTGCCCTGTAGTTTAGGCTATTGAACAAGCAAGAGCACAGTGTATGCTAATCAGAAAGGGTTGTGCATAGTTGTCTCCTGGAGCCTGCCCTATTGAAGGGGAATGTAGAGTTTAAGTGAGCTGTTCCTTGGACTGTAGAAAATGACATCCCCTAAAATACCTGAGACTTGGTAGGCAGGGCAGCACTGAGCCCCTTTGGGTCCTGTGCTTCAGAGGGTGGAAGGGTGCGTGGTCAGGGTCTCGGTTCACAGTCTCACTGTGCGAGTAAGCTGCGTGGTTATCCTCCACCGGCTGCATTCCCCATCTTACTCACCCGTTTCCCCTTGCTTTTGGTGACTCTTGCAGGGTCCAGATTCCCACTATGGAACCAAAGGACTGCGCAAAGTGATTCACGAATCGCCAACGACGGGAGCCAAAACCTGCTTTACTTTCTGTTATGCGGCTGGGAACAACAATGGCACTTCTGTGGAGGATGGACAGATCCCAGAAATCATCTTCTACACATAGTGCAGCTGTTGGAAAGGGCTCGGGATGGCCTTTTTTTGTTTCCCCCCCCACATAACCTTCCCACCAAAATCTCTGGCTGAGTTCGACCCTGCCAATGGGAGCCATACTAGCCAAAGGTCTCAGTAAAACCCTTTTAAAGCTCATGTTTTGCCTTGTGCTCGTGACGCTGCTGCTGCCACGTACAGACTTGCTGGGTCACCAGTCTCATTTGTAGATTGCCTGTGGCTAGGAACTCTTCTCATTTTACCGATGATCCATCTAATGTCATGGGTTGTTTTTTTTTTTTTTTTTTTAATTGTAATGAATGTAGATGCTTTTATATCAGAAGCATGGAAACAAGTGGCTCTGGGTGTGGCTCAATTCCCAGTGAGGAGACAATCCTACGAAAAACCCAAAGGGTCACTGATTCCCCACCCAGCCCCCCCCTTTTTTTTTTTTCCTTTTGCCCAACTCTGCCTTCTGGGGGTAGGGTTTGCTGTGTTGCTCCCATAGTACTGTGTGGACAGCGTGGTCGCCCATGACACGCAGCCCACCAGAACGGGGCTGGCATGTTTATGCCGTTAGCGAGAGCATAAGGGAATTGAGACTTCCCTGTTTCAGCACTACAAGGCCTTGCGGGCGACCTCGAACCGGAGTTGTACGCTCCAAGGAAACCACTTCTGCAGGGTCCACAGCATTTCCATGCTCTTCTCACTAACTTTGAGACAATCTTTTACTTTAGGCGGTTGGTGGAAGCGAACTGAAACCCCCTGTGGATAGATGGCCATGTACGCTTGGAGAGGACCAGATTGGCTTTCAGTAGAGCTCCGTTGTTACCTACATGAAGGCTCCCCTGCTCTGTCATGGTGGTGCTCTTTTTTTTTTTTTTTTTTTGTTTTTTCTTTTT
>NW_017729018.1:6314586-6317369 GCF_001723915.1 Gavialis gangeticus | reverse complement strand
TCGTTTTTTTTGGTGTTTTTTTTTTTTTTTTTTTTTTTTTGAGCTTACTCTGTATCATATGTGAACAAACAGGTGATGTCCCTGCTGTAGCACTGAGCAGCAGGGAATCCCTACCAGGCTAAGCAACTCCTTTCTGTTTTAAGGTAGTTTGTCAGGTAGAAGCAACCAAGGTACCTCACCTGGCTGCTGTTCCCCAGCGTGCTGCTGCCCACTTTTCACACAAGCTACAGTGCATCCGACTGGTTTGTTCTGCGTGCATCGAGGCTCTTCATTGGCTGCTCCGGAGCACTGCCGCTCTGATGCAGAGTAGGCAGAGGTTTGGAGCGCAAGTGCCTGTTGTCTGGTAACGCAGCAGACGGATGGGGAGTTAGAGCCAGTTAGGAGAACACTGCGGACATAATTTCCCACTTGTCCATGCACATTTCTCTGTCCCCACTTGCAGTCAGGCCAGGCAGTGACTGCTTGGACCGACTCGGAAGGAATTCTAGCTTTAGCACCAGACTGGGCTGGGGAGCAGGGGGCAGTGGGGGTTAATTGCAAAGTCATCCCCCCCTCTTTCACCCATTCGAAAGTGGTTGCTTTTCCCCATAAGCAGGTGTGACTTCAGCTAAATACAGTATTGCCCTGCTGAGCAACTTTACTTGCAACCATCTGAATGGTCTCAACCTTGCCCCCAGAATTAAGGAGCATTTACCACTCTGTGTTGTGCAGAGGAAGCTGTTTGAAATGCAAGCTTTTCAGCATATGTGGGGCAAACCATTCAGAAGTGGTTGCATGAGACTTGCCAGTGCTTTGCGGCGCCTCCTTGAAGTGAAGGTTAGCGGGTGGAGGTTTCATTTTCCTCTCCCCTCCTGCCACGATGGCTCTTCCAAGTCGTGTGTGAGCAGTCGCCTTGCTGGGTTCAGAGCATTGGCATCTAGTCAGCCTTTACTGAGGTGGATGACCTAGTACCTGGTCCCTGCTGGGGAAATAGTCTCTGATTTTTCTCTTTTCTTTTTTTTTCTCTCTACCCTTTCTGGTCTGGCCTCATGAAGTAACTATATTTTTTTATTTCTTTTTGTCCTTGTTCTGTGCTATCTGGCTAACTTCCATCTGCTAGACAGCAGTAATATTATCAGGAACAGCTCTCACCTAGTACTCAGTAGATAGTAGATACTGTTTGACAGTGTGGCGTTCTCTAGGAAGACATTATAAGATGTGTATATTGTAAGCCTGCTTCAGAGTAGGAGGATTTTTAATATGGCCAGTACTAAAAAATGATGGGTCCATGACTTATTGAACCTGATTCTGTGCAATGCAAACCATATTCTGAAATGGATGAACAGAATGGAGATGCTCCTTCCTCTAAGAGGGAAATTGCCTTCTGTTGGAATGTATATAGCTGCCTCTCCCTGCTGAGCCCGCTTTTGCACTCCCATTTTTTCACCTCTCGTCCAAGCTTGTGCCACTGAACTGCATCCGGGCTTGGGGCATCTTTGCCCATTTGCTCCCTTTAGGTGTAAATTCTCTTTGCTGTGGATATAGCGCTCCCCCCTCCCTAGCATTTCTGTATATAAGTGGTGATCGCTGAAGTAATTGGACGATGAGAAGCAAATCTGCACACTTGGCCATGAAAATAGCAGGACTTGGAAGTAAGCAGTTGCCAAGACCTCGTAACCTGGATGAGCTGAGATGTAGGCCTCCCTGGTGGCTTTCTCCTTAAAGCATTTTTTAAAATCCTACTGTAGGTTTCCTGTGTTGTGTCCCCCCCTTCTCCCTCTCCCACCCCATCCTTTTCAGGCCACCAGGCAGGTCTCTTCTTCAGACTCTGTCCTACTGGGGGAAGAAGTCCTGTTTTAAACTGAACTACATCTAAGCGACCTTTTGTTTTATGGCTTTATGCAGTTTGTTGCAATTCTGGCTTTTGTAGATAGTATGAATGTAATGCATTGTGGAACATGCCTGTCTCCAAAAGTTTGAGACCATCCTATTGTATCATGTCACCTTTCCAACAGAGCTGGGAATGTCTAGACTCTAGTGCTTTATTGATGAATGTATCAAATGCTCTCATTTAGTGTTCGCACTCTGCTTTGGGCCAGCTTTGTGATTTGTAAATAGGAAATCAATAAAGGCATTCAGGGTGTCTTTAACGCAGTTTCTTTGTGATTTGAAGTGAGCAAATGGCAGGAGACTGGCAGCATCACCGAGTTCAGTTCTCAAGCACGGCGTTGGGAGCTGTGCGGAAAATACCCGCTGCCGACAGGCTCTTTAATTTCAGTGCTCCTTTGGTTCGCAGTGAGATGCTCTGTAAATGATGGTAAAGCCTCGGCCACGACGGGCCCAGGTACTTGCACAGCTCTGCTGCTTGTGTAGCTAATAAGCCAGGAAGTTCATGTGAGCATCTGCCCTGAGTAGGAATACCTGCTACTTGCTCCAAAATTAGTTTGGGGAACTGCTCGTCTTACTGAGCCAGTATTTTTAAACATATGGTTGAAAGAAGCAGGCTTTAATTGCCTATGTGTCTTGCCACTTCCCCTAATACTCTGTTTGAATTGGTCCATTTTAGTCTTAATACCCCTACTCCTGGCTTGAAACAGTTTCCAGTAATTTAAGTAGCAGCACGATGATCCACTTCCTCTAATAATGCAGGCTTAATGATTTTATTTAAGGCGGGCAAGTGTCACTGAAGGGAACTTGGGCGTTAAACTTGAGAATAACAAAAGAAAAAAAAATTGCTTAGGCCAACGTAAAAACAAGAAATTTTAAATCATTTCAGGAAAACAAAAAGAAAAGAAAAATATGAT
>NW_017729018.1:6305115-6309586 GCF_001723915.1 Gavialis gangeticus | reverse complement strand
AGAATAACAAACTTGAGCTGCTTCCTCTTGAATAAACAAGGCAGCGGATGAACTCCTGAGAGGCCAGTCTGACGGGACTGTTCAACCATCTCTTGGAAAGCAAAGTGCTCCTTAACAAGGAACTCCGCTCCTCCTGCTCTGAGTCAGCTGAAGTTGCTGAAAAGTGCTGCTGGCTAGGAAAGTACCCAGCTGACAATGGACCCTGATTTTTTTTTTTTTTCTTTTTTAAATTGAAAGTAAGAGCAGAAGCACCTCCTTTTGACTGAGAACCAGCCTTCAAATAAAGTCTGTTCCACAGCTTCCAGCATGGGCTTGCGATTGAGCAAGTGCTGTGTAGGGATATCCCGCACAGCCATGCCAGCCCATTTACATGAGGCCACTATAAGGATATTCACTGTTTTTTTTTGTCACGAATGCTATTACCATCATGTTCCAAGCAGCTTCAGGGCCTGTGCTTAATGTGCTGCTAAGCCCTGCTGGAGGCGGCCTTCTGAATGGAACTAGAATAAAGAAGACCTCTTAAAGCATGTACATGTGCCAGCCACCGAGCTTGGACCAAGCACCACTGCAGCTGCCTTGCTTGGACAGTAACCTCTGACTCCCTTGCTGCAGAGCCACCGATGGGACCCGAGGCTGCTTTTGTCAGAGCGGGGTCCAGTGACATGTCTCAAAGCATTTGTGTCCTTTGCTGCTGCTGCTCAGTCCTGCTGGAGACTTTGAAGCCGGCACCTCTGCCTCCACTGACTGCACTGTGCAGATACCGGTCAGCGCGCTCTGAGCTGGCAGCTGCCACATCCTGCCTGACCCTGCTTTGCTAACGGCCAAGGCTCGGCCAGAGGCCACTGTGTCTGCCATGGCCCTCCTGCTGCCAGTTGTGCTCCATGCCTTTGCTCAGAGCAGTGGGACTTGTCTCTCTTATGGGGCAAAGTTGGAGAAAGCACCAAATGCTGGGGCTGGACACCTGCTCTGTATCCTAAAACTTTCAGATGAACTCCATATCTGCCCTTAGTGCTCAGGAGGTGAACGTGGTGTCAGAACAGGAGGTAGCCGAGGGCAGCGAATGCTAGAGCCCTGCGCTGCTGCAAATGAAGAAGAGCTGCTGCAAGCCGTTTGATCCTCCTAGGGGCCTGGGCTGTCCCACAGATGGGGAGTTCCCTGGGGGGGGCTGCTCAACTTGTGGTCAAAATTTGTTGTCAGATGGGCACGATGCTCCTGTGTTCCCGGGGCTAGTCTGTCATCTGCCTCTAGGCTCAGGCAGCAAGCTCTTCTCTGCCAGCCCCTGATGTGCGATTCTGTGGCTCAAGGGGTTGTGCAGGGAGAGTCTGGGGGTGCCTCCAACTAGACAGTGAGCAGTGCAGGCAGGTAGACAGTGCTACTGAAGGGCTCTGCTATGGGCATCCTGTAGTGAAGGGGGATTTTGTTGTTGCCATTGCTGCAGCTGTACAACTCCCTTATCCATAGACAATGCCAAAGAGTATGGAGTGGGGCCTAGGATAGGGCATCTGCTGAAAGCGGTTGGAGATGCTAACTGAATCCCTGCTGAGCAATGCTCTTGGCCGGAGCAGCTTGTCCCCATGCTTGACCTGCATTGGGAGTGCTGTTCCTAGTGCGAGGTGTTGCTGTCCCTAAGCAGCAGAGCTCTTTGTAGCTTGCCAAGCCAAGCCAAGCCAGACCCCATTCCCTGTCCTGCTACCTTCTCGGGTATTATCCCGTGAATCCACCTGCGAGGCAGAGGAGGTAGGTGCCTCTGTGGCAGGTATGCAGCTCACTTGCCTTTGCTGTTCAGCTGGGACCACTGCACCTGCTTGCTGGCCCTGCTTTGAGGTGGTGGGGAAATGCAGGATGTGTGGCTACCTTCAAACAGAAGAGGCAGCGTGGGGTGCTGGTGGCAGGCTTGCTAAACTAGCCCTTGCCACGGCCACGGGCCACCATGCACGTTCCCCTAGGAACAATGTCCCACTGCTGAACCAGGCTGTCCTGAAATGGGCACTTGCTCTGCTGCCCCCTTAGAGAGGAGAGACCCATGCCTATCCCACCCCCTCCCTGCTGCGCACAACCATGGGAGCCGGGTTTGGGATTTATTTTATTTTTTTTAAAAAAGCCCCTAATTTCTATGGCTTCAAGGAAGCATCAGAGAAATGTAAATGCCAGTCCTGTACACTGTTTTAAAGCAGTAACTAAACTCGCAACGGAACAAACGTCCTGCTTTGGAGCTACACAAGTACAATCTCTTTATATTTGGACTCATTTCCATACAGATGTCTCCTGGTGTCGTGCTGCCCCCCCCAGGGACCAATGTGATGCGTGACGGGGAGGGATATTCAGAAGAGAAATGTGGGTAGACTCCCTTGGCTCCTTCCCTTTTGTTTCCTCTTGAGCCTCTGATCTCTGTGTCTGAAGATCCACCGGGAGGAGGGCAGGCCTAGGCGCCACCTGTCTCCACTCGGCCTGGATGCCGGCAGGGCCTGGGAGTGCATTTCCAGAGAGGGTTTAAGGCAGTTTTGCTTGGGAAATGAGGTCAGACATTGCACGTGGCTGAAGCCTGCTGGTGCAACCTAGCCTGTGATCTACTTACTGCCGGCCAGGCCATCCTCAGCCACGGGGACTAGCTCCTCTCCCCCGCGCTGCCCCCTCTAGTGCTGCTGTCCACGGGGCAGGCCTGCAGCCCAGAAGAGCGAGGCAGCAACTGCTGAAGGCCCTGTATGCCCTTCCCGGCTGTGCTGCAGGGCCTGGCCTCCAATGCAGCCAGGAAGCATAGGCCTGTCTACCAGCCGGCTGCTGCGTGGCCGTGGCGTCACCTCCCCCTGCCCTGCAATGCAGTGAATCTGCAGCCAGTGCAGGAGCAGATGGGGATGGTAAGGGGGGATGAGGGACACTGGTGTGGTGTTGGCAGGAGGCTGCAGTGTGGACTAGGCCTGAGACTTGCCGGGGGCTCTCAACCAGCACAAACCCTGGCAGCATAGCTGGGTGGCTGTTTACACCTGTTTTAACCTCTAAATTGTGACTT
This sequence comes from Gavialis gangeticus, assembly GCF_001723915.1. Lineage (NCBI taxonomy): Eukaryota > Metazoa > Chordata > Crocodylia > Gavialidae > Gavialis > Gavialis gangeticus. The sequence goes on along the minus strand of NW_017729018.1, from coordinate 6,306,579 downwards.
CAAGGAATGAATGTGGGCTTGGGCAGCAACACAGCTGCAGTGTCCAAGAGCCAGGGAGGGCAGTGCTGCCAGCAGCACTCCCACCTGCTGATTAGTAACTGAGGGTGGTCCCCCCATGCTCAGGCCCTGCCTGGCGGTGTGTTTGAGCTGGGTTACATCCCCCCCGGGTGGCAGGGCAGGAGCTGCAGGGACTAGAACGCACGGGAAGGTTGGGGTAGAGGCTGCTTGGGCCCATGCTGCCTTGGGATGGTGGGAGCAGGCTGCACCTCGTGGGCTCTGGAGTGACTGCCCTGCTCCCCCTATGCTCTGCACCGCCAGGGCGAGGGCAGGAGCTGCTTACTGCAGCTAAAGTCTTGGACGTGGGCACCGCAGCTTCCCTCCCCTCGGCAGCTCAGCCCCAAGCCCACCGCAGCTCTGGCTTCCAGCCCCAGCTGTGAATATGCTCGGTTGCTGCCCTGCTAACTGCACCCCCAACAAGAGCGAAGTCCAGTGGGGCCGTGGCAAATGCACACAGCAGGAGGCGGGTGCCTTGGCCTGCCACATGGCTTCAGCTCAGCTCAGTTATGGGGGCAGTTTCCAAGTAGGGCTGGAAGTGCGGCGTGCAGGGGCTATTTAGAAATGGTGCATGTGCACGTGTGTCTGTGTGTAGGGGGTATTCAGAAAAAATCTGCAGTTGACCTCTGCCTGTGACCAGCTACAGCTCAGGACTGGGCTCAACTAGAAGCTGAGGAGCGTGGGCAGGTGAGTAGGGTCCCAGCCTTCCTCAGGTTTCCTCTACCCGGCTCCACCTCCCCCCCCCGCCCCCAGCAGCACTACTCCAGGGGACAACTGGCCCCAGGCGGGGTGGGGGTCTGTCCTGGCCGTGCCCTGCCCAGAGGGCTTTGTTATGAGCTACTGCTGAGCACTCCCTGCTCCGAGCACCAGTGCCATACCCTGCGTGGAATAACCACGTCCACTGCTCAACTGTGCTAGTGCCCTTTGGCCTCTCTCCTCTTGCCCTTTGAGCCCCACTGGAGACCTGCCCAGTGCTTCCTTCCAGCATCATGCCTGGCTCATGCAGAAGCTCTGTGCCTTCAGGCCTGCAGAGGCCCTGTGCCTTAGCTGGAGACTCCTGCTTGTCACTGGGGTGGGCGCCTGGATGGTGGGAGCATTTGTAAGAGTCTAATCAAACATGCCACTAATCTGGTGCCAGGATGTTGGCTTGCCGCTGTGCTTACACAGACATCCTAGCTTGGCTGTCCTGAGCTCTGGGCCACAACCCCATACCAGGGCCCATTCCTTATAAGACAGCTTTCTTCCTCCCCCCACCACCACCTTGCTTTTCAATGTCCCTTCAACTTTCCCTTTGGTCTTGGCCAAGTGCCCACCAGGCAGCCTGCTGAGGTCGCATGGCTGGGCCAGGGCTTTTGAGGGCCAGAGGAGCCCCCAGCCGTTCCTGAGACCGTGATCCCCTTCCCCCCCCCC
>NW_017729018.1:6288556-6305100 GCF_001723915.1 Gavialis gangeticus | reverse complement strand
CCCCCGCCGCCCCCCTCTTCGTCACTAACCTGTTAACATCAAGCCTGAACGTTGCCTGTATTGCTAGCAAAGTGCATCATAAAACGGATGTGTAAACGAGTCTCCCCTCTGCCTCCCTGTACCAGACCTGGCTCCCGCTTGCTTGCCACCAGCAGGAAGGGGGCTTGGGGGGAGGGGAGGGTTTAGGGAGGGCGGAGACGCTGGGAGACTCCAAAAAAGAAAGAGCAGGATCTCGTCACGCTAAAAGGTCAGACGGACTCAGCACTCCGCACCGAGACTCACTTTAAATTAACTTAAGAGACAAAGAAGCAACAGAAAGGATTCCTCTGTGACCCACCGCTCCGGCAATTGTCTTCAGCTTCTTCTAAGACGGCACCACTGCAGAGTCTGTGAAGTTGATCCCCGTTTTCCAACTAGTTCATTGAATCCAAAGACGGTGGCGGCACGGGCATGTGCCGGGCTTGGGCGTCCTATTCCGATTGTTTCATGCTCTCCATGGGCTGTGCGCCTGACAGACGCGGGGGCTTCGGCAACGTCCGACTGGGCTCCAGCCGCCGGCCCCGTGCTGAGACGGCAGCCAAGGAGGAAAAGAAAAGCAGTTTGGGAACAGCCCCCTCCCTGCTCCCGTGCGTGGCGCCGGGCGGTGAAGTCACGACGGCCCTTCCCCCTCTCCCGTCGGCATCGAGGTGGGAAAAGGCTGTTTGCAGAGCGGATCAGAACCCAGATCCATCCATGGCCAGAGCTGGAGGAGACGCTGCACGCGCTGATCTGTGCTGGCCCGGGCAGATCACTTGTGGCGCTGGATGGTTTTCCTCTTCCTTCTCTTGAAGAAACAGCAGCATCTGCAAAAGGCAGGTGCAAACCTGTAACGCCCCAGCCTTGCTGCCCACTGCAGCTTCCTTCTCCCGGACCACCTTTCCCAGTGAAGCTGGACAATCCTACATCTGCCGGGAATCCCCGAGCTAGCATGGCGTCAGGAGGGGCTGCTGAAGCTCGCGGTTCAGGGCACTTCATAGTTTCATAGATTTAGGGTCGGAAGGGACCTAGTAGATCTTCTAGCCCGACCCCCCGCCAGGGCGGGAGAACAACAAGACCCCAAAACAAGAAACGGGACTCAAATGAGTCCAGCCAGGTAGGCATCCAGCCTCTTCTTAAAGACCCCCAGGGTAGGGGCCAGCACCACTTCCCTTGGAAGTTGGTTCCAGCTCCTAGCCGCCCTAACCGTGAAGTAGTTTTTGCGGATGTCCAATCTATACCTCCTCTCCATCAGCTTGTGCCCATTACTCCTTGTTATGCCAGCGGGCGCTAGGGGAAACAGCGTCTCCCCCAAACCCTTCTGGTCCCCCCTAGTGAGTCTATAGACAGTCACCAGGTCCCCCCTCAGCCTTCTCTTGTGGAGGCTGAATAGGTTCAGGTCCCGCAGTCTCTCACTGTAGGGTCTGCCCTGTTGTCCCCGGATCATGCGGGTGGCCCTCCTCTGGACCCTCTCCATGTTGTCCACATCCCTCTTGAAATGGGGCGCACAGAACTGGACACAATACTCCAGCTGTGGCCTGACCAGCGTCGCGTAGAGGGGGAGGATCACCTCCTTGGCTCTACTCGAGATGCACCTGTGGATGCACGACAAGGTCCGGTTAGCCCTGCCAACCATGACCTCGCATTGTCGGCCCATGTTCATCTTGGAGTCAATAATGACTCCAAGATCTCTTTCTGCCTCCGTGCTCTCAAGTAGGGAGTTCCCCATTGTGTAAGTGTGCTGCTGGTTCCTACTGCCCAAGTGCAGCACCCTGCACTTGTCCGTATTGAAACGCATCCTGTTCCTGTTAGCCCACCCCTGTAACCTATCCAGATCCCTCTGCAATCTCTCCCTCCCTGCTAGCGTGCTCACCTCCCCCCAAATTTTGGTGTCATCAGCGAATTTAAACAGGTTACTTTCCACCCCATCATCCAGATCGCTGATGAAGAAATTGAAGAGCGCAGGCCCCAGGACCAAGCCCTGGGGGACTCCGCTACCCACCTCCCCCCAGGTCGAGTATGACCCATCCACCACCACCCTGAGTGCGACCCCTCAGCCAACCTGCAATCCATCTGACTGTGTCTCCATCTGAGCCAGCCACTTGCTGGGCTCTACTGAGCAGAGCTCAGGGCAAGGCCCTCACAGGCGGCAGACTGCCCCACAGCCACTGTGGCCCTGGGTGGGGGGGTCCTCAAACCTGCCTGTGAGGCGGCTGGAGCTGGCACTGCCAAAGCAGCCGCTGGGAGAGAGAGCCCCAGCAGCACTCATGAGCTCAAAGCTTCCTGCCAGCAGTGACCCTTGCTCTCAGCCCATGCTCTAGTTCCCTAGTCCCTGCTTCTTGCCCTGAGAGGACCAGCCCTGGGAGAGGTCCGGGGAGGCACTAACAAGGTCAAGACCCCTGGGAACCTGACTTTCCTCAGCCTGAGCCCTGGTGTCACCAGGCAACAATCCCTTTGGTGACTGAATGGTCCAGGCCACTGCGTAGAGGAGATCCTTGGACCATGCCTAGCAAGGTGGAGTGGGCCACGATGAGGCCTTGGTAATGCAGACAGCACAATCATTTGTGGGTGAACTAGAATGGAGCAGCGGATCTGTCTGTGCCCAGTCCCCTGTAAGCTCCTTACAGCCCAACTCTGGTTCTTGGGATCCCCTGTGTGGTGATCCCAGGCAGCGCAGCCAGGGAGCTAGATGGATCCACAGGCCATTATAACCCAGCCCAGGCCCTTTTCTGCCTTGGGGGGAGGATGTGAGCACCAGCTGCAGGGGAAGAAGCAAACCACCCTGAGGAACTGCCCGCAAGCCAGGGGAGACGGGGAAGAAAGACTCACTTTGTGTCGTCTGCTACCTCCACCTCGGCAGGCGCCGTGATGGGGGCGTTTGAATGTCCTGCGGTCGGGTCATCTGTGTTCAGCTCCCCGTTAGTGGAGCTCATCACCTGGAAAGGAGTGGGGAGAGTCAGTGCCTACACGCAGCTGAGAGCAAAGCTGGGGACAAAAAGGCAGCTGAAGAACTGCTGTGCCTACCAGAAGTGAGCCAAGCGTCCCCACGTGGGCAGGTGCCCCGGAGCTGCAGCCCCGACGTATCATGCCCTGGCACCCTGCAAACCAGCCAGCGAGGGCCGCACGGGGAGATGCTGCCTCCCAACCTCAGACCCCAAAGCCAGCATCTGGTGCCGACACTGAGCAAGCTGGACTCAGGCGCTACTTGCACAGCATAACTTGCACTGGGCTCAAGGGTTTTGAAGCCCAGAGCCGCTAACCCCTCAGAAGAAGGGCTCCCTCTGCACAGCTCTGGCACACTTTGACACTAGCTCCATCAAGCGCTTCTAAGGACACCAAGCAACAGCAAGCGTTGCGGGGCTGAGACTACATCCTGGGAGAAGCAGACAGCTTCAGGCACTGGCCTGGCCCTGGGAGCCCTGGCAGGCCTGCAGAAGGCAAAGCGGGAATGCTTGGAGCCAAAGTGCATTGCCTCCTGAGGAGCGGCAGTGCCCAGAGCGCAAGGCCCAGGCTGCCATGCAGTGCGGTCGGAGCCCGTTTCTGGTACCAAGTAGGATGTCAGCAGGGGAGGGGCAGGGCCATTCCCATCCCTTGGCTGCCAGAAGGTGCTGTGCTCCCCCCACATTCCCAGCCTTGCAGCAAAGCAAGTGCCTTTGCTTAGATGTTGCCTTTTGAGGGGACCAGCCACAGATACCAGGGCTGCAGGATGCCAGGACAAGAGCCCCTTCATGCAGCCTGGGAATGGGGCTACAGAAATGGAGCTTGCAGCTGCTGCCCTGCCCTGGGCTGGGGTTTGGGGGTGCTTCCACCACAGCTAAGTCACTCCAGCTCCTGCAGTTTCTGAGTGGGCCAGGATTAATGAACTGAAGTGATGAGGGGACAAGGCCAGTTCAGCTGCTGCAGTGCCACTAGGCAGGACTCTCTCCACCCCATTCTCCAGGACAATGCTGGCTGCGCCCTGGTTAAAGCCCAGACCAAACATAGCCAAGTTAGTATTCAAAGTCCCAGGGTGCTGTTCCTTCCCCAGGATCAGCCTGTCAGCAAGGCAGGGGAAATTGTTCCGGGTGGGCTCACACACACACAAACGCACACGCAGCAGCAATGGAGGCTGTCTTTCCTGCAGAGTCATCTACCATCCGCTAGCCCTGCCGGCTCAGATTGCCATGTGCCACGTGAGCTGCCCAGCAGTGCCTGATGAGTTGGGCAAGTGGTGGCTCCTGGCCCCGCAGATGCAAGGTGAGAGCCCCAACCCCTGCAAACTGGGACTCTGCAGCGAAAACAAGCCTGGAAACTAGCTAGAGCACTTGCACCTCCATCCCCCCTCAGTGCATCCTGGGAAAATGGAGGGATTGGGGGGCACTTTTTACAACACAGAGCAGGGACCATCCATTGTCACAGGAAGGGGAGCCATGTGGCCAGAGTGAGCGGGGACAGCCCATGACCTCTCGTCTCCCTGATGAAGGGAGCCAGGCAGAATCCCCCCGACTCCGAGCTCTGCCCATGGGACCAGAGGGGGGAAATTTAGCCTTTCAGAGCTGAGGCAGAATGGCCCAGTGATGGGACGCTAGGAAGGGAACGATGGGCAGCGAGGACAGAATTCACCGAGGCCTAGTGTGAAGCCTGGATGCCATTTAGACCCGTGATTTCTGCCCTTGCTGGGGGGGTGAGCATTGCTGGCTAGGAGCACTGTGAAGATAAGTCACCCTCCAAAGGGGCAGGAGACCCAGCGAGGGCAGTTTCTGGGGGCAGGGACTGGTCTAATCAATAGCAGGAAGGGAAATGAAGTCAGAGGCAAAGCCCTGATCCTGGGGAGGAGGATGCAGCTCTCAAGGGCCTCGCACCAAGCCTTGGCCTGAACGGCACAGCCAGCCAAAGGCACGCATGTGTTGCACTGCCAGCACAAGCAGGTCTAGGCACTAGTTTAATCAGATGCAGGGTGGACATGGCCAGCACCCTGCCGCACCCTGCCTGATCCTGGGCCAAGCCCTGTGCTCCCCATCCAAATGGGGACACCACCAGCCAGGCTGGCTCCCCTTTCCCACCACGAAGCCGGACGGGCAACCCTGTCTCTTGGGAGAACTTCGTGATCCAGGTGAGAGCTGATCCCCCTGCTGTGCCTCAGCTCAAGAATGGCAGACGGTTTGAGGCTGATCAAACGAGCAGTGCTGATTAAAACAAGGGTATGAGAGCTGACATTGAGCTCTGCTTGCCACCTCCGTGTGATTCTGCCCACGAGCCTGACCCTGCACAGAGGCCTCTCACGCTAGGTCTGGAGTTCAGCACTGAGCGCTGGACCAAGCCTTGTCGCTGACTAGGGATGTGGGTCAGGGTGCACGGCTGGTGGGCCAGGGGGATGCTTGCTGATGGGCCGTTATGCCACTGGAGGTCCCCCATTCCAAAGTGGGACCACTGAAGTCCTTTGGGAGCTGGGGCAGGACTGAGCCCAGAGGAGCATCACGGCTCAGGTGGGTGCCTCTGCCCCCCGGCGCCCCCCCAGCCCCACTCGGCCCGTGGTCATGTACCTGCACAGAACCCCCAAGCCTGCTGGTTGCTAGGTGAGTTCCTAGAGGTTCCTCGGCAGGCTGCCGACCGCCCTGAGGATCCCACACCTCGTCCCCCTCAGGCGACTGCTAGTGACAGGCAGGAGAAACAAAAGAAGAAGAAGAAGAAGGAGGAGAACGGAGCAGTGGTGGGAGGGACCGGGTCAAGAAGGCAAGGACGGGGGAGAGATGGAGGAGGAATTCAAGAAAATAAAGACATGCAAAAGCAAAAATATAAACAGAGCAGCCCTAGCGTCATCTCCACAAGGCATGGGAGGCAGTGTGGGCCCTGCAGGCTTCCCAGCCAGACTGGGATGGGCTGGGGCTAAATGCTGCTTGGCCAGTGGCTGTTGAACTGGGAACACCCTGGCTTTCCCTCTGCACATGCAGGCCCCATAACCCAGAGAGGCCCCTTGGGCTCTGTGGAAGAAGTCCAGATACAGCAGATACAGCTCCTGTGGGCAAAGGGGCTGCACGCTGGCAGAGCCAGGGGGAGGATGCTGCCTGACACTTCACTTTGGAGGTAGTAAGGAGGGATTGAAGTGAGGCTGTTCCCCTGCCTCTGTGGGTCCTTCTCTCTTTCAGATGCACCTGATGAATCTAGATCTGAGCAGACAACTGATGGCCCAGGACATGGCCCCTCCAGGGCAGCAGGCTCCGACTTCCGCTGGCCCACAGGCAGCAATGCGGAGTGTGTAATGTGCAAGGGGCCATGGTGCCCGACTCTCCCAGCTGGCAGAAACATCCTCTCTGGAAAGCCAAGTCTGCCATCTCTGTCCGCACAAGCCTTGGGCGGGGGATCGCTGCTCTAGGGGCTTTCTGGTGTTGCAGGCAGCCTCCTGATAGGGGTGTTAGCAAGGCCTTTCCCCCAGCTCTGGTAGGGCCCCAGGAGGGGAAGAGATCCTGGTGGTCACAGCCCCTCTCCATAGGACAGGCTTGGGGTGTCACGCCTAGAACAATGCCAGGGGTTATCTGCCAGCCATGGCTTGGCCTTGTTGCTGCTTTGGTTTCACAGTTGCTGCTGTGAAGCTGAGCTCAGTGTCCAGCTCAGTAGAGCTGGTCCCAGTTGCCTGTGGGGGGGCGGGAAGGGCCTGGACCATGTGGAGGTATCAGTGGCCTGGGGTTCCCCAGGAGCCAGTTTGTCTTCCCAAGCAGCCTGCTTCCAGAGGCTTTCTGGCTTGAAGTCATGACAGATACAATGTCCTGCCCAGCAGTTGCTCCATGAAGGGGGAGCCTTGTAACGAGCCTGCTAGTCCCCACAGGCTCTGGGGAGACCAGTTTTCAAAACCCAAAGTTGTCAGCGTGCAGCAACCCCACAAAGCAGCGCCTTCGGCAGGGTACAGACAGACAGTAAGGGACTGCCAGAGGTCTGCTTGCTGCCCTGCCTCTGGTGTCAGTGCACAGGGAAGCCAGGACCACATGACTCCACCTCTGCCTTGCTAGAAACTTCCCATCCTCCCTACCTGGGACAGGTCCTCACTGCCTCCAAGAGCTGCACTCCTGCTCCTGGGTGAGGCAGCTGCACTGCCAAGCACCGGCCTGCACTCCACAGAGCCAGACATTGCCAAGCCTGGATTATGGCTCAGCCAGCACAACTGCATAGGCCCGAGCCATCTTCGCCCCCATGGCTACAGCCCCTCTCCTTGCCATGCAGCTAAAGAAGTGGCTGCAATCCTGTCTGGCTGCCCATATCACAGTGCTGGTGCTTCCCCTAGGGAAATGATGGGACCCCCACCAGAGGCAAGTGCATGTGACCCAACACGACCGATCATCTCAGCACAGTCACCTTGTTACACCCAACAGTCAGCCAAGTGGACCAAGAAAACCGTGCTCAGCAGAGCAGCAAGCACGGCAAGGCACCCTAACAATCCCAGCACACTGCAGCTTCCCTCATCCCCCACCAGGGGCAGGTCCCAAAAGTGAGTTGCAAGCATATATGAAAGGGTTAAAAAATGGATTCTCCTTTAAAGGAGAAAAATGTGGGAAACTGTGGCTTTTCCCTTGCAGGCTGGCAGAGATCCAGCCTGCCATGCCTCCACACACTCACCCCTGCCCCACACACTGGGGGGCTGAGGCCTGGGGGCAGCAGGTCAGGAGTGAGGGGGACTGGGTCGGGACTGGCCACCGATGTTTACAAATGACTCCTGGTATAAAAAAGGTTGAGAACCACTGGTCTGGGACACAGCCCCAGTGCACCACTCAGCTCACTGCCCCCCTCCCCAGACTTTGCCGCAGACCTAACCCTGACATGCCCGTAGGCCATGACAACTGGTTACAACTAACAGGGGCAATCCGTGCAAGCCTGTCTTTTCTCACCAGTACAGGCAGAACCTCCCAGCCTTTGCTGAAGAGGCTGGCAGGACCCCAGCGATACAGCCACTGGGATGGGTGCCCGCCACATACCAGCAGCCGCTCTCTGAGAGTGGCCTGGAATCTGACCAGCAAGCCAGGCACTGCAGCCCGTACTGAATCCAAGGGGCCAGGCTGCCGACTGGGCCTCTGCCCGGGGCTTGCCGAGGCACCGTCCAGGCCCCTCCGCCAGTCAGGAACTCATGACGTGTTTAGACCCACTCACCCATACCTCCAATGTGCCCCACTCCCAAAAGCATCTAATCCTGCCCACTGCTGAACGGAAGCAAGCACCAGTTTGGCCTTCTCTGCCCATGGCACAAGCCTTGGAGAGCCTAGGCCCTCCCTGGGAAGGTGGGGAGGTACCAGAACGTCCTACGAGGAAAAGCAACTCCTCTCCCCATCTCTCACCAGACGCACAGCCTGCACCAGGCGCCTGCTGCCACCTCACATTGAGGAAAGCTGCCGTTTCTCTCCACCCTGTGTGGCAGCAGCCCTCCCTCAGGCTGATGTCTCTTCTGGACCAGCCAAAGGAGAGGCCTTGCATTCCTAAGCCTCCCATCCAATCCCCACAGTGGAGGGCAATGATGTATGGACAGCACCCCTATGCCCCAGTCTCCCAAATGGACAGGCAGGCTTTGCCTTCCAGCCCAGTTCCCAGTGCCATTGACGGCTGCCGAGCCATTTGGGGAATGGGCCCCAGCATGGTCATGGTGGGGCTGCACCGAGCTCACCTGGTGCTTGGTGTGTGGCTGTGCTTTGTCTCTGTTCGGGGGCTGCACCTGGACGTCACTGTGGATTGTGCCAATGGGAGTTGGCTGCAGAGTAAGACATAAGGAGGGGAAAAAATAAGGAGTCGCCCCTAAGTCCCTGTGTGACCCAAGCTGTAGAAAGCCTCCCGCTGCCCGAGTCAGATGGGGAAGTGTGGGATGGGCAGGGTGGGCCCTGAAAACGCATGGGCGTAGAATGGCTTCCCCTATTAGGCACAGGGACACAGGGTCCTGGCTACATTCTCACCTGTGCCAAGGCCTCTGGGGTGGGCTCTCCCTCCCATGGACATTGGGAAGACGCCTGCCTGGCACACAGCAGGGCATATCCAGAACCTGAGGCAGGACGACAGAGACCTAAAAAGGACACAGACTCTGGGGCCCATATGACTAACTCAGAGGGGTTTGAATAGTCAAGACAGAGGATGTTTAGCAGGCATGACTACTCCATGACTCAGGAAGCAGAGGGGAACTAAAAAGCTCAGAGCTCCACCACTGAGCTCTGAGCTTCTCAGCCACCAAAACCTTAGCGTGCCCTGGCTTCCCAGATGCTCTATCCATTGCTCCCCACCCTCGAGCCCTGGGCAGCCTCACAGCTCCTTCAGCCCTGGAGGGGCTCAGGCATGGGGCTGGGCAGGGTGAGGGTGTGTCCCTGCTAGCATCAGCCAGCTCAATGCTCCTTCCTCTCCAGTTGGATGCACTTACTAGTGGCTTCCCAGCCCAGTCGTATTCATAATCGAAGACGTAGCCATTGCGGTCAAAGAGGTCCGTGAAGAGCTTCCGCAGGTAATCGTAGTCGGGCTTCTCAAAGAAATCCAGCCGCCGTACATATCGCAAGTAGGTGGCCATCTCCTCTGCAGAGACAGGGCAGGCTCAGTGTTGGCAGTACCCAGATCCACACCAGGGTCAGGGGAGCAGACTGCCAGGCAAGGGCAGACACACCCCAGGCAGGGCTCACACCATGGCGACCGGCTGGCCCTGTAGCATTATCCCCCTTCTGCCAACCCTGCTAGGACAGCAGAGACTCTCTGGGAGCCTGGAAGAGCAGTGGAAGCTGGAAGGGAGGCACATGGTGGAGGGGGGAGGAAAGCTATAATGCATGACACTGGAAGGCACTGGGCTGTAGTGGAGCCCAGGCGTAAAATGAAAGCTGTCTCCAGGTTTACACCGTGGGCTGTCAGCTTCCCCAGGGCCCAGACCCTGGGGTGTGCATAGGTGGTTTCCCTCCAGGAAGGCTGTCTGGGCTGCTCCAGCTGGGGCAGCTCAGGGCAGAGCCTTGGGGGCTGGAGGACAGTACCAATGCCCTGCAGCAAGGCGATGAGCCTGATCCCTCCTTGCCTTTATCTTCAGCTCTGCACCTGCCTTGCTGGATGGCCTTGCCCAGCTCATCTACTCTAACCTCTTGGGGGGCTCCACTTGCTGCCTGTATCAGGTACAGCCAGGACATGCTCCTCCATAGCCTGGAGAGTCCTTCACTCCCACACACAGCACCCTATCCCCCTGCAATGCCCATTTCCAAGCAGGTGGAAATTGTCACACACAGGGCAGGGCCACAGACAAAGCACAGAGATGGTGACCAGGCAGGAACACTGGCTGCAGTGCCATTGTTCTTGCACTGGGCCAAATCCTGGTGAAAAATACACAACGATATGCGGGAGTTTGCTCCCTGAGTGGCTGCTCTCCCAGTAGGAGTGATGCGAGGGCCTGACAAAGCCCTCCTGAGACAATCAAGAAATGGAGATTTCCCTATGCGATTTCCCTAGTGCTCCAGGCATCAGTAACTCTAGAGAGGTGTCCTCAAGCAGACCAGGCTGCATACAGCTGCTTCCTAAGCTGGACACAGAGTAGCCATGTACGAACCCACTCATTAGCACTGCTGAGGGAGGTGCCAGTTAGCCAGCTCCCATGCTAATTAGCTTGATTAAGGCACCAGCCAGACTGCTTCTGGTTTAGAAGGCAGTCAGGCCAGGGCAGCACAGAGCATTTAAGGCCGCTGGAGTCCAGGGCACAGACCTGGCATGAGTGTAGCTTGCACCTCTGGAACAAATCCCCCTGTGTGTGAGCAGAACATGAAAGGGGCTGGAGGCGACAGGAGAAACCTGGACATGAGTGCTAGCCTGCTCTGGCAGTATCCTTACCTGGGAAGTTTTCACACAGGACTTCGACAGGTGTGGCTCTTTTGGTATCTCCGATTTTCTGATACCGTTCCTTTAACGTGTCAGCCTGGATGGGCAGAGAGTGGTTCAGCCCTGGGCAACATGACAGACAAGTGCCAACCATGGTCTGGCTTGGGGGATGCACTCAGGGACCCGGGCCTGGCTTCTCAAACCCCACCCCAAGCTCAACGGGCCCCTAGCTAATGCCTTGAATCACCTAGCATGCAGTGGGCATCTGGGCTAGGTTTCAGCAGTCATTCATAGGGACTTCACCCCCCAGAGCCTGCATGAAGAGGGCAGGAGCCCCTGGTGCAGAGCAGCAGAAACCCTCTGACCAGTGAAGGCCTGGCAGAGACCAGCATGGGGACACCCACCCATCCTGAGCTCATCAGCAGTGCTGGCAACCCAGCCCAGGGCTGACAGCAAGAAGGGGAATGGCTGCGGCTGGTTATTCCCGTAGACTTGTCAGAAACCTGACAGAACAGCAGTCCCACACCCAGCCACCAGGTGCCAGGAAGGGACACATCAGTGGGCCACAACCGTGGCATCCTGTAGTAGACGGTGGCCAAAGCAAGAACCTTCACAGAAACACTTGGTAAAAGGACAGAACGACTCATCCTTTCCCCAAACCCCTCGACACTGCTCAGCCCCAAAGCACCACTTTCAGCAGGTCCCTTTCCCTGCAGCTATTTCATGGAGAAGGAAATCAAGGCCATGCTGAGGGGAAGTGACCAGCCTGGGGTGGGAGCGAGGGCTGGGACTGGGACACAGAGCTCCCAGACCCCCAAGCTGCCCTTCAAGCTCTGCTGTTTCCATGGATGGAGGACATAGGCTACAACCCACTAGCCAGAGCTGGGGGTCGGGCTCCCTGCATTTCATGCTCCAACAGGCATCTACCCCAATGGGAAGTTAAACAGCCCTCAAAGGTGCTAATGGTGACACACCCCTGGCTGAAGGACTCCAGCCCTGTGCCTGAGAGTCTGCCTGTCTCAGCTCCCTTTTATGTGCAGGCCAGATCCTGCTGAGCCTGGTTTCTATAGATGTTCCCTACCCTGGTGCCAGCTGGCCCATTGGCTCCAACCCGGAGAGAGAGTGGCTTTGGTGCTGCAGCCCTCTGGGATTGCCTACACCCTGCTGGGCAAGTGGCAGATTCCCGGCTGCGAGGTGGCAGTTACCTTGAGCCCTTGCCAAGGGAGGCTCCCTCGGAGGAAGTACATAAACATGTGCCCTAGTGCTTCCAGATCATCCCTGCGGCTTTGTTCTGCACAGGGAAGAGAGCATCAGTACAGCCACCCACAGAGCGGCATCCCTTCATCTTGCCTCACTGGGCCCAGTTCCCCCCTCCCAGCAGCTGGGGAAGTTGGCAAAAAGCCCCACATGAAGATAAAGCCGGGAGAAGCTCCAAGGATTACCAGCAAGGGGAGCCACTCTGTGGACTACAACACCCTCCTCTCCCAGCAGTGTGGGGGCACAGGGACACGGGCAGGAGATGGCAGTAGTGTTCCCAGGGGAAGCAAGGAGGAGGTTTCTTGCTCTGGAGTGATTTCTCTTCATCTGCAGGGCTTCCCCCGGGGAGCTTGCAGCACTGAGCAGCACCCTATCAGCCAGGGTCTGGCCTTTGACCCGGGGCGCTGCTCACTCCCTGAGTGGCAGACAGAGCCTTGCTCTACAGTCTGACAGGCCTGACTCTCAGCAAGACTCTCACAGCCTGGGAAGCTGCACACATCAAGGAGGCCTGGAGCATGGCCAGGGATGTGCAGTGTACATGGGTGGAGTCCCCTGCTCCTGCAACTGGCTGGTCATGCTGGTAGCAGCTGGCTTGTACAGTCTGAGACACCGTGTGGGGAGCCTGAGCATGAGATACACCAGCCAAGCACAGAATGACTCGATGCACCCGGCTTGGACTCCTGCAGAATCAGCATCATATCCACCCCACATGGCTGCAAACTGCCCATGATTACAGGGCAAACTGGAAAGAAAACCCAGGAGTCCCATGCCCTGTGCCAGCAGGCACGCCACCAAGTTAGGAACACCCAGACTCACGGAGCTGCTCTTCCCTGCAGTCTCAGCCCTTCTCCTCCCCATCCCTCAGCACCGCAGATGGTGTGCCATGACCCAGTGAGGCTGGCTCAGCTGGTTTTCTGTGGGAGTGGTGCCCCGTACCTTTCCCGAGGTGTGTGTTGATGCTCATGTATCGTGCGGTCCCTGTCAGGCTCTTGTGCTCACGGTAAGGGATGTGTTTTTTGGTCTCAGGGTCGATGTACTCTTTGGCCAGGCCAAAATCGATGATGTGGATGGTGTGCTGACGCTTGCTCCCTGGCCGCCCCACCAGGAAGTTCTCTGGTTTGACGTCTCTGTAGATGAGGCTTTTGGTGTGAACGTACTCCATCCGTGTGATCTGGGTGGCAGGGGAGAGCTGGCGTCAGCACCAGACAAGCCCACGCTGCAGCTGTCTGCCCAGCACCTGCCAGGCCCAATTCTGCTCACATGCCACTGTTGCTCCCCTGAAGCCCGCCCTGCCCATCCCCTCCTCCTTCCACAGAACCTGCATTGGGCATATTTTAAAACTGAAATGGATCATTTTATGTGGAGACTTGTTGATCACAGGATCGAGCCCAATTCCCCCAGGGTCATGGCTAGGAAGCCAGCCCTGCACCCAGAATAATGCTGAATGCAACCCAAGACTGCAGCTCCCAATTTGACAGCACCCCCTTTCCATGCGATGGTGCAGGCTGGGAGCTCCAGTTCTGATGGGCTTTAGCTCCATGGGAGAGGCCAGGTATCCCAGGGAAGTGGGTCCCATCTGCCATTAGCTTCTCTGCCCTTCCACAGGGCATGTGGCCGGGAGAGGAGCCTGGCCCTGACTGAGTGAGAGGCAGTGGGGAAAGTGGATGAGCACAGGCACTCTACAGGCTCTGACAGGCAGGACGACACAGGCAGATTGTGGGGACCCTGTGCTGGGCACCCTGTTTGCTCCTGGGTTCAAATATTCACAGTTGCCCTGGCAGCACTATCTCCATTTCTGCAAGGAAAAAGCAGGGACTCGCTGCTCCTGCAGAGGCAGGGCAAGACTCCAGGGTCTCAGTCCAGGGCTCCATCCACTGCAGAGGAACACCACCACCTACCTCCCCCTGAGCACACCCAGAAGAAGAGGGAGAAGAGTTCTTATGAGAGAAGGCCCCTGCCCAATTCCTCCATCAGCCCAGGCTCCACAAATGTTCTCACATCCCCTGATGTATCCCCTCATCCCAGGCGCCCATTTTGCAGTCCTGAGAGTGCAGACCGTGCCATCCCAGAGACAAAGGGGAGGAGAGAGGCAGCTGACAGAGTCCTTCCTCCCTCAGGTAAGGGCCACTAGGACTCTAGGAGAGGGCATCAGCTGTAGCCCGCAGGAAGCCCAGGCCCAAGGTGCAGTGGGGCATAGGGCAGCGCTTACCAACTGGATCGCTATCATCAGGACGGTTTTGAGCGTGAAGGTCCGGTCGCACAGGTCAAATAGGTCTTCCAGGCTTGGGCCCAGGAGCTCAAGCACCATGGCATTGTACTTCCCGCAGGGGCCGAAGTAGTAAACCTGAGGAATTCCTTCTGCAACAGCCAAAGCATGAGTGTGTGGGGGGTGAGATTGGGAACGAGGCCCCTTCCCTCCCAGCTTTAACAATGCCCCGAATACGGGGGATGGAGGAACCCGGAAGGAGGGCACTGATGGGGATGTGCTGCTAATGCATATCACAGTCAGTGCTGAGGGGTCAACAAAGCAACAGCAAAGACCCCACCTCCCTCCCAAGGCAGGGCTTTAATAGGGGAGTTCTCCTCTCCCACACTAGCATTTTGAAGATGAGGGCCCAGTTGCTCCTAGGCATGCAGGAGGGGCAAAGGCAGCCTGGGAGCTCACTGGGGTCATCTGGGATCACCGGGTGGCCATGGCCTGGGCGGATGCATGGCACTGTGCCCCGGAGGCCCTGCAGCCATCACAGCATTACCAGGGCTTCCTCCCTGGCCACCAGATTCAAGGTGAAGCCATAACGAAAATAAGCCTGGCCCCATGGACTGAAACAGCCGGCAGTTAGCTGCTGGGCTTGTGGGCAATGCTGGGGCCCCTCAATTCCAACCCGAACCACCCTGGCCATCCCAGCCCTGAGCCCCTGCCCACACACTGCTCTGCAAAGCCCCCCAGCCCCGTTCCTTTGCTGGCCTGGGAGACGGAGATGTGAGGAAGAGGCTCCCCTTCAGGTCCCTGATGCTGTCTGACCAGGAGGTGGCAGGTTTGGGTACAAGCCAGTGTGCAGGGCAGAGGTGACCCCTTCCAGGGAGGTCTGACATTCAAACTCCACCCAAGAGCAGGGGAAGGAGGCAGGAAACAAGGCCTTGGCATGGGAGGAAACCAGAGAGAGCAAGGCCAAGGCCTACAGGTTCCCATCTGGCCCTAGAACCTGCACTGGTGGCTCCCAGATGCCACCAACTTCCTCCTGAGAGGAGGGGATAAGGACACCCCACCTTCTCCTGCACGGGGCTCTCAGGGTAGCCCCAGCTTAGCAACCCCTGAGGTGGGTAGGTGGAGGAGCCAACTCACCCCCATCACAAGGTGGGCTTGATATGCTGCCTCTTGGGGGAGAGATGTGGGGGAGAGGATGGCAGGTGACCTGCCAGAATCCCGGACACCAGCACGGGAGGTGGGGGGAGGTCAGAGAGGGGTGGAGGAGGGGCTGGAAAATAAAGGCTCAAAGATTAGAAGTAGCTTTGTGGAAAATCTGCCTTCGTCAGCTGAGCAGATGGGCACCAGCAGCTTAGGCAGGCACGCGGAGCAGAGATGCAGGGATGGGCTGGCAACCAAGAGCTACCTGCACGCTCCTAGGCCCATGCTTCCAGGCCAAGCAGCCCCTGCCCCGGCACACGCCTCCCTCACTGCCCGTGTCTTACCTGCATTTCCGAGCTGCTTGTAGAACCGGTACTCCAGATGCAGCTGCGGGGCCCGCGATTTTATGGGTTCCTTTGGGGGGAAATTGAACAAACAGAGAGTAAGGAGGCAAAAATCAAGAGGAGTCCAGCAAGTGGCAGAGGGCAAGGGAAGGCACTGGGGAGGCCCTGCTCTGGGCACATTCCTTGGGTAGGGAACTGTGGCAGGTGTTAGGGAGGGAGGGTACGTGGGGGTGCCTTAGTGGGGAGGCACAAAGGGCAAGGCCTGGGTCCTGAGTCCCACTGAGGCCCTCGTGCACTGCCTCAGGTTACTGCAGAGGGGGTCAGGCCCCAAGGATGGGTTCCCTCCTCCAGTTTCACTCCCTGGGGGGAAGCAAAGCACAGGCAAGCAGAGGGAATCTGTGTCCCGACAGGTCTTCTGCTTGGCCCATCACAGAGCTCTGTGCACCGCGGGAGCAGTGGGACAGCAGGGGAGGCCGCCCCTGGGATAGGCCCTTCCTTCCTCAGCACCAGGAGCTTTGTAGAGTCTCATCCTCTCCTGCTTTGAGTAAATGCCAGGCTCCAAGGCACTGGCTACTGCACCCTCCCTGCTGCTTCCCGACATTGCCTGCTCTGAGCTTCAGGATTGTGGGCTTCTGGTGCCCATCTCGTCCCCCCTCGCAATCACCATCACTGCTGTGAGGGACCCTAGGTGTGCAACCCTCACCAGGGCATGTCTGCATAGTTACCATGTACAGCTTGGCTCTGCCCAACTCATTTTAAGAGGCTAGTCTAAGAGAAAAAATCCCCCCCCCCCCCCCCCC
>NW_017729018.1:6287389-6288333 GCF_001723915.1 Gavialis gangeticus | reverse complement strand
CCCCCCCCCCCCCCCCCAATTTTGAAACATGAGCCAACCTGGGCAGCAAGGGGTGGGGGGAGAAGAGACTCACCAATTTTATAGCTACGTATTCATTTGTGTAGAGATTCTTTCCTGCAGAGAGAGACAAGAGAAGGAACGTCAGCCTGTGCGGCTCACAAAGAGCCCACGTGTCAAGCTTAGCAGGTTAGGAACAAACCAGGGTCTCTGGGAATGAACAGAGAACTGTTGAGTGGGCTGGGTCATCTCCAGACCAAAGGGAGGAAGAAGAGGAGGAGGATTTTGCTGCGTGGGTGCATCAAAGAGAACTGCGGCAGGAGAGTTTACAATGGTGCAACCTGCCCCTCGCCCCAAGGCAGGACAGCCAGGGGCCGAGCCTCTGCAGGGCTGGGCATGCAGCTTCCTGACACGATTGAGATGGGACCTGCAGTCTTTTCCTGGCCATGTCTTTGCATGAAGGTGAAGGCATGGCAATGTTTTGCATTTGATGGAAATCAGCTGCAGCCACCTTCCCCCTTGTGAGCTGCCTGCATGCCCCCTGCCCACTGCTGGCAACGTTTGGGCATGGAAGTTGGTTCATTGTGAACAAGCCAGGGGAGACTGCAAATATCTCTATAGCAACAGCGAAGGAGGCTGCCCCGGCTGCTGCGATGCTGGTGTGACAGCAGCTTGTGTTCAGCCAGAGGCAGGATATAGGCCCCGAATGGGGGCTCCACATGCAGCAGCCCAAGGTGTCGCGGGGGCAGGAAGGAATAGGCCAGTGTCCTATTTTGGCAGAACAGCTTTGCTCGCTGTGCTGGGCTGAGGAGATGGCCGGCATGAGCCCACGCTGCTGGCAGTGAATGTGCCTCAGCCCACAGCTCAGAGGCTGCAGCAGCCAGGGGCTCGGCTCCATCCTGGGGCCACCTCCTCAAGGCATCAACCCAGCCAGCCCGGGGCCCTGG
>NW_017729018.1:6277071-6282389 GCF_001723915.1 Gavialis gangeticus | reverse complement strand
ATATAGGCCCCGGATGGGGGCTCCACATGCAGCAGCCCAAGGTGTCGCGGGGGCAGGAAGGAATAGGCCAGTGTCCTATTTTGGCAGAACAGCTTTGCTCGCTGTGCTGGGCTGAGGAGATGGCCGGCATGAGCCCACGCTGCTGGCAGTGAATGTGCCTCAGCCCACAGCTCAGAGGCTGCAGCAGCCAGGGGCTCGGCTCCATCCTGGGGCCACCTCCTCAAGGCATCAACCCAGCCAGCCCGGGGCCCTGGAGTGCCACTGCTTGCAGCTGGGGCATCCCTGGGGAAAAGGGCCTGTGTGATGTGACGATGGACGAGACGGAGCATGGGGGCCTTCCTTCATCCTGGCTGGCTCATGGGGGACTCCAGAGCTGGACGCCTACATCATTACTGCTTCAGCTTGAGAACCAGGCTCTGTCCGCGGGGCTGAGACAGACCCACTTCCTCACAGCTCAGAGACACAATCCCCCACGTGTGGATGGCAGCCACGGGAATCAGCAGCACGCTCGCCTTTGCCTCAGAGCAGCACCCAGCTCCTCCGAGTCCTGCTCCTTTCACGTGGCACAAGGCTCTGGTTACAGCCGGTGACAAGTTGTTTCATTGACTCCAGGCTGGAATGGCCTGTGCTATGGCAGGAGCACAGAGAGCCTCACTGTGCTTGGTTAAGATGGCTGGCATGAGCCCACACCACTGGTGATGAACACGCCACAGATCAGGGCTCACAGGCAGCAGCAGCCAGGGTCTCAGCTCCATTTTGGGACAACCCCTCCAAGGCTTCAGCCCAACCACCCAGCCACCCTGGGGCCTTGAGCAACACAACGGCACAGCATCCCCAAGGGCCTTCTGACGTTTTATAACACCAGACAGCAAACTTAGCATCTTGATGCCCATCTTTCTGGGATCATCTGACTCCAGCAGTCTTTCCTGCCCAAGTGCAGGGGGGCTGGACCCGATGATCTGTAAGGTCCCTTCCAGCCCCTAAAACTATGAAACCACAGTCAGTGACCCACTATGTAGCCTCCCCACTTTGAAGGAACAGGCTCTGGGGAGGGAGACCTGCCCAGCTGAAGAGCAGCCTCGCACCCCAGCCAGCCTCTCCCGCCTTGGTCTGTCATAGTTTCATAGTTTCTAGGGTTGGAAGGGACCTGAACAGATCATCAAGTCTGACCCCCTGCCTTGGGCAGGAATGAGTGCTGGGATCATAATACCCCAGCCAGGATCCTCTAGGATCCGGCTGTAATCCCAGGACAGCTTGCAGGAAGCAGGGCTGATATGATGATCTGTGCAGGCTCACTGGGGGCAGCCCTGTATCAGCGCACATTTAGTCCTGCTTAAATGAATTCAGTGAGAGACATCACAGTCAGAGTCCAGCCTCTGACACTTACTCTCTGTGTCACCCTGGGCAAGTTACTTGCCCTTGCTCCATGCTTCAGTTCCCCTCATGTGTCAAATGAGGATAACGGTGGCTTCCTCCCTCGGAGAGCAAGCACACTCTGTAAAGGTCCTCAAGACCCTTTGATGGAGTGAGTGGCCATCAACTACACCAGCGGCGCTCAACCTTTTTAGACTAGAGGCACCCCTCCGAAAAATGCCAGCTCTCAGCTTTCACTGCTGTTTCCTACAGAAAAATGCTAAAGCAATTCTCCCGTTACAAAGAACTCAGGAAGACCACACAGGGCAAAGTGTTTTTTGGTAATCTGGATTCCTATCTGAACTCTCTGGGTTTATCTTGTGAATCACGTGTAGGTGTTTGCACACCTAGCAGTGCACACATTGAGTGGCACCTTGAACAGGGTCTCAGAGTACCCCAAGCTGCCATGACACTGGGTTGAGAATCAGTGAACTAGACCTTCCTGGCCTGGGGGTAGAAACTGCCCTGTGCTCAGCAGGGAGGGCATGGAAATCCAGTTATTCACTGCAAAGACCCAAGTCCCAACCTGAACATTGGCTGCCCATCCAGTCCCGTTCCATGTGTAAAATGCTCTCGCAGTAGTGCCCAGGGTCTTTTGGGACCAGTGTGGCAGGCTGTGCTTGTTTGCACCCTGTCTCACCCTGGCATGAGCCAGGCCCTGACATACAAGGGAGACAGTGCAGAGCATGATAGGGCCGTGATGCCCCAGGAAGGGCTGATACCAGCCCTGCCCAGAAAGTGGCACATTCCCCAGGACTTTGCAATGTGTCAGGTGAGGGGCACTGAAGGCTGCCAACAGCCTGGCTCCTTCCCACCCCCACTGGGGTGTCTGGTACCTACAGCAGCCAGAGATGCCCTGCTCCTCAGCAGCCGGTTCTGTCCCCAGGGTGGTCTTTCTCCCGAGGGCAGAGAGGCCGTGCATGGCTCCTTGCTAGCAACCATCAAAGCCAAAGCACAGCAGCCGTGAAACAATTCAATTAGAAAGGAAAGGCAGAGATGAGAACAGACAGGGATATCTACTGTCACCATCCCCTGAAACAGTGTTGCCACAGCTTGGGAGAGAACATGGCAAAAGGGCCCCAGCAACAGTCACATGTTGTTAGCAGTGGCCAGATTTTCATAAGTGACAAGCAAATTTTGGGCATCCAGACAAACACGCTGTAACGGAGCTGGATTCCCAGGGGCTGGACACTCAGTGTTTCCTGGAAATCAGGCTCCTTTCAGGTGTCTCAGTTGGGCACTCAAAGTCTCATCGCCAGTCTTCCCAGTAAAGCCGCATTCATCTTCTGTGCTGAGCAGGAAATGCTCGTTATTAACAATGACTGTTAATTAACAATTAACAGCCACCAAAGTGTACCAGCGAGAAGCCTGAACTCCAGCGATCCAACAAAGCGGGGGATTAGGATTCTACCCTCAGGCCTCTGCAGCTTTACAAACCAAACTAGATTGTGAATGCAAACTTGCCCCCCACTTTTCCACGGCTGAAAACCCTTCTTCATGAGCACACCTAGAAACAGGCCTATCCATCACCACATCTCACGCGCACAGAAGAGGAGGAATGAGAACAGAAGGGCTGTGGGGAAGGCAAAACCAGCAAGCTGGGGCAGGCTAAGGCACTGCCCTCGGGACGGTTTAACCCTTCCCCAAGCCCTCCCTACTGGAAATGTCAGTCAAAGCCACATGCTCAAGTGTCATCCCCAGATAAGCGGCCTGGATGTCACTGATACAGCAGCCACAGAACAACCTGCTAATAACGAAGGAATCCAGCAAGTGGCAGAGGCTGTATGATGGCAGCTGCTCATGAAGGCGGATGAGCATTTTGAAACGCATGAAAGGATTCTTGTGAAGTGCTGGAAAGCATCAGCGAGACAACCCAAAGGAACAGACCCCATCTGCTTTCCAAGCCACCTGAGCACCCTTCACACCCAGAGACTTCCAGGACAGCCAGCATCTGACAGCAGCAGCAGGAATCACTGCGGTTCCAGACTGTCTTGACAGCCAGGAGCCTCAACACAGGCCCAGCCAGGCAGCATGCATACATGGTATGCACTGGCATACGGCTCACTGCAGATTTGTGGCAGCAAACTCTTAGAAGAGGCTCCTTTGGATACAGGGTTTCATTTGCTTTTATGGCCTGCTGCCCCCCCTGAAGCAACAATCATCCTCGCCTGGTGACAATCACCACCAGCTGCCAAGGAGCTGCATCAGTGACAAGGAAAGAAATGAACGGGAGCTACAAAGGTGTCAAACAGCCTGGTCCTGTTCTCTTGAATGTTACTGAGCTCCTGCTCCACCACAGGGCTATGTGCTGGGACAGACTCTTGGTCAAGGCATTCCATGTACTCCAGGCCTCAGTGCCCTGTCTGCCATGTGGGATATCCCCTGCACCCTCCCAGGGACAGAGGGATCGAATCCCTTCCTGATAACAAGATATTTGTATTCTGGTGAGGAGGTCCACACAAGTACCACAGTAGCACGACAGGCTTGGGGAAGGGTTCCACCCTGACTTGCTGCCGACAGCCCATTTCACAGCTGGATGAGGGAAGGTTGGGTGCCATTTGTCCAGGGTCAGCCACTGGCAGTGCTGCAGACTTGCTGAGTATCTTCCGTCTCACACATGGGTGTAAGGAGGGACGGTTCTCCTAGGCCCAGTGAAGGGCTGTGGGCATTAACATGTGGGTCAGGTAGGCAATAGGCACCTTCCCCACGTTCTTAGGGGAAGCTCACTAGGGCAGTCGTGAGTTCCAGGGCTCAGAAAGTGTGGGGCTGAGCTAGGGAGGATCCTAGGGCCTTTGTGCAATCCCAGTGTGCCTTGTTTCATCCCCTGTCGCCCTCTCCCTTGCAGCAGTGAGCTCCTCTGTGGGAACATTTGTTGCTGCTGAAATACTGTACGGGGAAACAGATTAGTAGACAGCAAAGCAGAGGGGGATTAGCACTTTCAGGGAGTTCATCTGCAACTAAACAGAGCCTCAGCACTTTGCAAACGGTATGGGGGAGAGGGGAGAAAGCAAAGAAGGGGACGGCTGATGTCTACTTCTCTGTCCTCCTGGGGGTTCCCCATCATTGGCTCCCAAGTATCCTCTGGAGCCAGGCGGGCTGGCTACATCAAGCCTCCTCCCAGCACTTCTCCAGCTGAGCCATGACTGAGGTCCATTCTCTGGCTCCAGGACCCTGTAGATGGCCAGCTTTGTATTAGCTTCTTGCTGACAGATGGTGCTTCCTGCACCCCAGCAATGGTCAGGGGTAGCTGGCTCAGCCCAGCCAGCATCACTGCCTGAGGCTCCATTGTCATGGCCTGGTTTGACCAGGAACTGTGCCCCCTCACTGCTGCCCAGCCCCTGGTTAACCGAAGGGCAAGTCGGTGACACCAACCCTGCTGAAACACAAGCTTAGCATAAAGGTCACCTGGATTTTTCAGGCTCAAAGATTGTGAGAAGCCAGAGTCCAGCTCCTCTGAGCTTCCCTCTTGTACCCAGCTCCCAGCATGTTGGATGCCCCCACGCTACAGATGTTGCTGCCAAAGCCTGGAGACAATGGCTCGTGGGACAGGGCTCCTATCCTCAGCTTGACTGTACTTACAGAGGTTCAGATGGCATCTCATAGAATTAATGAGTCAGAAGGGACCTAGACAGATCATCGAGTCTGACCCCCCGCCATGGGCAGGAATGAGCACTGGGGGTGGCAGGGGTCATAAGACCCCAGCCAGGTGCCTATCCAGTCTCCTCTTGAAGATCTCCAGGGAAGGTGAGAGCACCACCTCTCTGGGAAGCCTATTCCAGGCTCTGGCCACCCTTACAGTGAAGTAGTTCTTCCTAATATCTAACCTAAACCTCTCCTCCCTCAGCTTGTGGCCATTGTTCCTGGTGACTCCAAGGGGGGCCCTGGTGAACAGACTTTCCCCGAGT
>NW_017729018.1:6262525-6272071 GCF_001723915.1 Gavialis gangeticus | reverse complement strand
CCCAGAACTGGACACAGTACTCCAGCTGCGGCCTGACTAGCGCCGCATAGAGGGGGAGCAAGACCTCTCGGGACCTGTTAGTGATGCCCCTGTTGATGCAGCTGGCTCTGCCTATTGCTTCGTCACATTGGCGACTCATTCATCCTGGAGTCAGTCCTGACTCCAAGATCCCTCTCTGCCTCTGTGCTGCTGAGAGAGGCAGCCCCTAACCTATAACCATAATGCTGGTTCCCTCTCCCCAGGTGCAGCACCCTGCACTCGTCCTTGTTGAACCGCATCCTGTTCAGATCCGCCCACTTCTCGTCGTTCTGCTACCGCTGACCCAGTTGGTCTGGGTAGGGATGATCCTGCCTCAGGCAGGGGGTCGGACTAGACCTATGGAGGTCCCTTCCAGCCTGACTTCTCTATGATCCTAGCATCACTCACTCACTGTATACCAGCTGGCTCCAAAAGTCAGCCCATGTGCAGGGTGTGGGAAAGCTGGCTAAGCCAGCTCAGGTGGATTCCCTCCCAGTTACAGAAGATTTGGAGGGTAGGGGCTGGGAGGAGGGAAGAGCAGAAGAGATCTCTAGCAATATCACAACACCCCTGTCAGGACCAGAATAGGCAGGAGGCAGCAAGGTAACTGCGGCAGGATAATGCTCATCACATGCAATGCTGATATGCTGCCAGTGGGCAAGTGACAAGGTGGTGGATCGGTAGCTCAGTGAGTCCCAAAGGGTGTGCCCTGAGAGCAGCAGGTGTGTGCTGTGAAAAACAATACATTATCAGCAGGGATCCTGGTTTTCTCCCATTTGAAAAAAATCCCCAATTTTCAGTTTAAAAAAGTAACCCCAAATTCACATTTTTCCATAATTAAAATAAAATACCACTAATAAAGAGAGAGATCTATATAGTGGTGTTTCATTTTAATCATGGAAAAATGTAGATTTAGGGTTTCTTTTTTAAAACCGAAAATTGGGGATATTTTTTAAATCAGAGGAAACCAGGATCCTTGATTATCAGCATCAGATCCAGATGGTAGAGCAGTATCACCTAGCCCATGAAGCTCCCATGAGCCCAGAAATGTGGCAGTGTGGGAGTGGTGGCAATTAACACTGCCACTGCCCATCACCCCTTTCCCCGGCCATCAAAATCCCAAGTTCTGCGTAGCGGGATCGGTCCCCAACTATGTTGGCACCAGCGTGCTGGACTGGGCCCATGGATCAGATCTGGCCCGTAGATGGACCTGGCACTGTTCATCCAGTCTACAGGGCCAAAAGGTGGGGCACTGCTGGGTAAGTAAGTCTTTCATATATATATCTCTATATACATATACATGTATATACACTTGTTGGGTGTAAAAGTGAAATATGCCGCCAATTTTAATCCATAAAAAAAGTGTGGTCCAGATACCAAAAATATGGGGAAAACTACAGCAGATGCTTTAGAGGGGTCCTCGGTGCTCCCTGCTATAGCTGCTTCCTGCGTCGGGTGGGTATTACGCTACCACAGACATGCACCTGAAAAAATATTTCTGCCACGGTACAGAGATACGTGACAGCTGAATCTCACTGCTGGTTTGATCACTGATTATCGACAACTGCCTTTCACAACATGCCCAGGCCTTTAAACACAGATCCATGTGTGGAAGAACTGGTGAGCTAAGCAAGCACCTGATTTGAGGACGAAGATAGAGTGGAAGGGCTGGGAGCGAGGAGGTGAGGCTCTGTGCCCACAGGGTTGCAGACCACCGCACAGGAAGAACCGCCAGCTCTAGCTGTTGGCTGGAAAGCGGTAGGACAGCCCTGGCCAATGGTGATTACAGGCTTTTCCCCCTTGCCTTTGAACACTGCACAAATAAAGGGAACTTCAATACCGAAACAGTGCTGGAGTCCCTGGGTTGCCACGCGTCCGCCAATGGCAGTCAGGAAGCCAGAGCCAGGGCCTGCTGAAGAGCAGATGGACTCCCTGTACGAGACACTGCGCCAAGCCCTGCAAGGTGGAGTCCTGCATGGAAGCAGCAGCCAAACTGCTCCAGCCATTCAAATCCGCCCACAGCTCAATCACGGCAGAGCACTGTGCTTTGCTTAACCCCTTAAATAACCGGTGCGCCCACCCCTCCCCTCTGGATGCAGCCTTGGCGAGAGCTTTTTCAGTACCTGCTCCTGCCTGTCACACCAGGCATCCTCTGACCTTTTCTTTGATTCAATCCAAGCTGAAGGAGAGAAAAAGGATGGTCTGGAGGCTGTAAATCTGGCCTGGGAAATGCAGGCACAAATCCCAGCTCTGGCGCAGACTCCCTGGGGGCCCTGTCCAAGTCGCACATACGCCCCCGCCCGGCCTTTCCTCTCTTCCCTTCTGCTTAGATCACACACCACATCCTCGCTAATACTACAGGATCCTGCCAGGAGCAGTAAGGACCACCACGCAAACCTTGGCGATGACAACAAAAGCCACAGACAACTTTGAATCAGCCCTGAATTCAAACTGTTCACATAAGCTTAAGACCAAGCAAAAGAGAGATGCTGATGGAAATGTCTCTTTTGGAACAGGAGCTGGAGCTTGGGCCAGCCAGTGCATAGAAACCTGAAGTGAAATCAACTTCAGCTTCAGTGCCTGAAGGGAGAGAAATGCAGGATGTGACCAGGCCAGGATGGGGAGGGATCTGGGAAATGGACTCTCCTTCCCTCCCTTGCAACATGCTCAGGGGGTGCAGACAGCTGGAGAAGAGGGACTCATTAGTAAGCAGCACAAGGGCTTTCCTACCACCCCCGCGTCTCTTTAAAGAGAAGCTACAAAATACCATCTAGGTTGCTGTGCGCTGCAGCTATCCCGGAGGGATTGCTGGAATTAAGAGATTAAAAGGGCAGCTCCTGACAGCCAGGTACGCTCTGCAGAGCACCGGGAAACTGGGAGCTGTCCTGGGCAGTTCTCTGTGTCTGTTAATGCCTCTGGGCTCAGGCTGTGTCTGTATCGGTCTTTCCAGCTCCGGTGATTGTTGGTTTGGTTCTGCTGCGGGCAGCGAAGGCAGCACAAACAGCCTGCACAAGGGACAAAGCAGAAGCTGGCATTGTAACAGGACTGCTGGACTCTGGTGAGAGCAGGCAGGGATGATACAGTAGCGGGCCCACCCCAGCCCTCCTAACTCTGGATCCCAGCTGGTGTTGGCAGGATGTTTGAGGGAAGAGTTGAACGTAGCTATAGTTCAACACCTCGCGTAGCTCCTAGCATGGGTATGGAGATACAGCAGCTTTTGCCAGAGATGCATCACAAACCACAGCTCCGCAGGGCAGAGAAAGCTTTCTGGTTTTGAGTCAAGCCCCAGCCGCTTGGCCGCTCTAAAGCTCCTGCGGCCACTCCAACAATTTTGGTTGGAAAAATGATTTTTTGGGGAAAAATTTACTCAGTCTGATTTATTTTTTTAAATTAAAAACAATAAACGCCCCCTTGCCATTCCCACCAAACTCTGGGAAAGGAGGAATGGGAGGTAGAGGAGGGAACCACCAAAACCACTCGGAGAGAACATTTAGGAAAAAAAAATAAAATCAACCTCATCCAAATTTCCCACCAAAAACAAGCCCAAATTTTTCAGCCAGAGAAACAGCACAGAGCCACCCCCTCCAAATGCAGGTGCCTCACTCCAGAGACTTGAGCTTCCATACAGAGCCATGTGCTCCACACCTCGGCCTTTATTCCACTTCGGACACGCCACTTTGGAACACGGTCCTTGCCAAGTGCAGCGCTGCACGTAGCCCGGGCTGCTGCTCTCTTACTACAGCTCTGCCACGCAGGGCTGTGCTTTCCCCCTGCTCCTGTTGGGCACAGGCCATTGACAACAGGCCAGGCACTTTGCTCTCAGCTTCGCTCCTGGCAGGGAGAGGGGCTGGAGGCAGCAGATGGTTGCATGCTCTGCCACCTCGCTGCACAGTTAGCTGCTTGGGCCAGAGCGCAATGCCAGGGCTGCTTTAGAAGGTGGCACGTGGCCCACAGGCTGCACATCGGCCACCACTACTGTAAACACCTTCTTCCAATTTCAGAATGCAGCAGCGAGCCCTGGCACAGATGGGCACCACCAGGAGCCACTACAGCATTGCCAGGGCCTTTGTAATCTGACTGCTGATGCCCTGGCACCTGCCTGCTCCCCTGTGCCAGCACCACCCACGCTGAGACCTGGTCTGCACCACACAGCTCTACCTCTGCTCCCCTGTGGCCAGAGTTACTCCATGGCTGCTGGGCAGAGCAGGTCTTCTGCCACCATCCAGCAAAAGACATCCCTTCAGTAACTCAGTGCCCTGGCGCCACTGCTGCCCAGTAGAGCTGCTGGAAGCTCATGGATGTATGGGCACCTTGGAGAGACAGGGAAGTAGATAAAGCCTCAGTCCCCAGCTGGTCCTCTCCACCTTGCTCCCCCCCCACACATGGAGGTCAGCCCCACACATGGAGGTCAGCAGGGAAACATCACGCTGGGTGGCTGAGGAAGGTGACAAGCAAGCTAAGGGAGGCACACAGCCCCTGCCACATCTTGCATGCTCCGTGAGCCCAGCCACTGCCTCGTCCCAATGTTATAAGCCACCAGCAGTTGTATGGGAATCAAACTGGAAGCTCTCTGGGACAGGGACTCTCTCATGCTGTGCCTGTGCAGTGCCCAGCACCCTGGGGCCCTGAGTCATTGAAGACGGATGGTGCCAGGGATTGGTGCTGTATGTACGTGTGCTTACATATGTACACGTAAGGGGCAGGGTCCGAGAGCTGGGCTGGGAGCCAGGAGCTCCTGCCCAACCCATTCCCTCTCTGGCTTCCCACATACTCCTTTGGCCATGGTTTTTCTAAATGACTTGATTTTGGCTGCCTCAGCTGATGTCCCTGGGCAGGCTTCTCCACACGTGTTGAGCACTTGCTAGTGCAACTGAAGGCCATGGAAGCTGCAGGTGCTCGGTGTCTCTGGCACCATGGATCCCGAAGCGCACGTGCAAAGGCCCAAGCCTTCCTGGCTCCATATCCTCAGCAACCCCATCTTGCCAGAGCACAGGGAAGGTCAGTACATGGACAAAGAGCGCAGACGGTCAGTCTGTCCTAGGTCCTTCCCCATGACTGAAATCAAAGGCCTTGGCCCTTCTCTGCAGCTTCCTGCCCTCCTTACCTAGCCCTTCCCTGCAGGGGAGGAGTTACTGGGCTGTTTGCTAGGAAAGAAAGCATTGGGTCCCTTGGGGCCAGCTGCCTAGTGTCCCTCATGCTCCTCCAAGCCATGCGTAGACTGATAACCTCACACTTCAAGGTTCACGTCTCAATGAATCACTGTCATTACTTTTGGCTAGGCTGTGGAAGTGCCCTCAGGCCTTGATATAAGTTAATAGCCTAAGGAGGAAGCAAGGAGGAACTCAGAAGTGAGACCACCTGGCCAGCACTGCTGAAACAGGATGCCTGTGGATGCCATTTAATGGACAGGCATCAAGAGAGGGTGTTCGGGTCTCACCAAATACTGTGTGCAGGGACTGGCATGTCCAGCTGTCCAGGGCAAGTGGAACCTCATCCCATCAAGAGCCATCCACCACAGAAAGGAAGAACCAGCTCCTTCCCAGTCTTTGAGGTTTGAGTATAACCTTGTGAAGCTGAACCAAATGCAGGCAATGCTGAGTGGGTGGGGGGGTCAGAGGCGGGTGGGGGACTAGAGTGAAGACAGCCCCACTGCAACGGCCAGAGGGTGAGATAAAGCAGAGGGGAGGCTGCTCCTCCAGTGCAACAGGCTGCGGGAAGGGAGTCTAGCAGATGGCCCCCCCACCTGCATCTCACTGCAGCCAGGAAACCGAGGAAACCAAGGTGGGTGGATGGGATGAGCAGAAACATTCCCATATTTCACAGCTGGTTTGTGGGCAGGCTCAAGGGGTTTCCCCTTCATCATACCCAGACTGAAGGTTGGCACATAAGTGAGGGCAATGGCCGTCAGCTGTTGGGGCCCCGCCACAATGGTCTCAAGCAGGAACTCACACCTGCAAAGCGCCAGTGCCACGAGCAGATGGACAGCACCATTCCAGCCAGGAAGGGTGTTGGCTGCACTTCTCTATGGCACAAGCTCCAGCAGCCAGATTGCTTGCTTCAGCTCAGCCAGCACTGGATCAAGTCCAGAAGAAGCCGCAGAGCTGGTGCAGGTCCCTCGGTCACTGGAGGGTGGGAGCAGCAGGCAAAGCAGCGCCGTGCAGTGCACAGCAGTGAACCCACATCACCGAGCCAGGAAGCTGCATGGAGCTTCCCTGCAAGCCTTCCCCAGCCAGCCAGAACATTTCCCCGAGGCCCAGGGAGACCGCCTTCCCACCGCTTGGCTTGGTTTTAAATAGAGCATTTTCCCAAGCTCTGCAATTAAGCGGCGATCACTCAGGGAGCTGAGGAGCAGGCTGGTTTGCCTGGCACCAGCGAGTCTGTCACGCCAGGCAGAGCTAGCATTAACTCAGCGCAAACAGGGGCAGGATGCTGGATCCCAGGAGCTGGGGAAACTAGCCCTTCCTCCAACACAGCCCCCAGGACAGCCAGGTCCCTGGAGAGGCTGCTCTAGACATCTCCCACCTGCTGCCTCTTCTCACAACCAGGCAACACAAAGAGCTTCTGATCAGAAGAGACACCACTTAAGATCCAGTGTGGGGTTCCCAAGCCCCACAGCAGCCAGGGAGACGCCCAGCCAGCTCCTGGGAATGAGCCAGCTCTATTCTCCCTGTGGGGCAACACATTTTCCCTGCGATTCTCAGGCGCAATAAATATTCCACATCTCCTCAGGGCCAAACCTCTGCCTGGCAAATAATCAACGCATACAAGGCTCATTCATGTTCCTGTGGCTTTCGACTGTGCTGCCAGCGCCCGACCCCCTGCACTGCACTGTGCTGGCCCAACCATGCCTCACCACCCATCAGTTGAGCTTTGCTGAAAACTTTCTGGGGAACAACAGGGAAAGCTGCAGATACTCTGCATGTTTTTTCCCCTGAGCACCCTCTCTCCGAACTTAGCTCTCCTCGCTCTGGTCTGACTCCTCCACAAAACCACATGGTGGTCAGGAGACTCCGGTCCCAGAGAGGAGGAAGGGTGGACCCAAACACTGCACCACACCCCATGAGTAACAGGCCCTTCACTGTGTTTCAGTGGCACCAGGTGAAACCTCAGCTGGAAATTCTAGTCCAGGCCCCTGGCATGAATCTGCCACTGGGATGAGAGCAGGGAGGGCTGCCCTGCTCTGGGGCTGAAAAGAATCATGCTGATTTTAGTGCTGTGCTAATGCTCTCCAGTGGAGGCAGGGGAACAGGGGGAAACCTTGGGGAAGAAGGGCTTTATCTAAACAAGGCACTGCCTATCTATGACATGCGAATTAGAGGGTTACCTTATTTGTATAAAACTGGGTCTTAGGCCACCTATGGGGATCTCTGGGGCCACTGCCTTCCTGCCAATGGCTGAGGCCCACTAAGGAGTTACTCGGTGGGGCTTTAAAATGGTTCTTCACATTGCCAAGAGAGAAGAACAGAGATACTGATTATTACCCACAGTGGAAAGGGCCTGGAAAAGCTCCTGTAGCAGCCCTGCAGCACAGAGGTGTAGTGAGGATAGAAATAAGCCCCCCTCACCTAGACGGAGCTCCCCAAAATTGCCACATCCGATCTTCTTCCCGACCCGGAAGTTGGGGCCCACCATTAAGACTCCAGAGTTGGTCCCTGTGCTTCGGCTCCCATGGCTGCTCCTTCCTCCGCCTGCCTTGGACATTCTTTTGCCTTCCTCCGTCTCCCCTTTCCCTCCTCTCTTATCAAAATCCATAAGTTTGTGATACCCTGGCCTCTCCACGGTTACGCCACTGCCATACAAATCCCAAAGCCACCGAAAGTCGAGGGGGGAGGAGACAGGTAGCAGCAGGGCTCTTGGTTAATACACCATCACGGTCCAAGGGGCAGGGCAGGGGCTCCGGGGTAAGTGCCACCCGCAGGCGCTGGGCTACTGAAATGTCAGTGCTTTCGAGGGTCCTGCCGGGATTCTCATGGTCGCCTGCTTCGGGCCGTTCTTTGGTGAAGACAACATTCTGCGGGGAGTGTCCTTCCAGCTTAGATCCTTTGGCACCGAGCTGGGAAAGAGAGAAGGGCAAGGATTAGCGTGAAGAACAGGCAGGTGTGATTCTGCAGAGCTTTTAAAGAGGCGTGGGCAAGGGATGGTAGAGGTATGCCAAGAGCAGAGCACTTGGCAACCAGGGCACCTGGGTTCTACGCTGAGCTCTGGGGGGAGCATGATCCATCTAGCAGGTAGAGTGGAGGAGGGGATGGGTACCCAAGAGTCTTGGGCTCTGTTTCCAGTTCAAAGAAACGACCTTCAGCAACTCACTGAACCCAAGGCCTCAGCTTTCCCTCTCCTGTCCAGCGGATGGATACTTACCATGCAGGAGGGGGAGACCTAGCTCAGTATTGCCCCTGGCATATGCTGGGACCCTGGTGCGGAGGAAGCTAATGAAGTGGGATCCTACACAGGAACAGAGGAAACCATCTGAGGCTGCTCATTGCTCCCAGCTACTGTCTCAGCTGGGCTGAGGCAGCAGGCTGGCTTGCTCTTGGTGAGAGCTGGTGGGTGGGGGTTTTGTGCACAGCCCTTTCAGGAAGAGACACTCCTTCTTTTGTCATGGGAAGCCAAGGAGAGTAGAGACACCCAAGGCTGAAACTCCACCAGCCCCAGGAGCATCATGAGCTTCTACCAACACGAGCAGAGGCAGGCCCTGCTTGGGGAAAGCTGCTTCACGCTGCTGAGCCCAGGGGTGTGCAGCAGAGGGCCAAGTGCCCCCTTCCTCCAGATACCTCAGTTAACCCTGGGGAGCACCTGCCAGGTCACTGGAGAAAACAAGGCAGCCTAGAAGGTGACTGAGGCACTGGACTACCTAGGGGGAGTGCAGAGGCATAGGCAGCAGGGACGCTGCTTGCTGGCTGTACCTGACCGCTCTAAACTGGCTGAGGAAGATGAGTCACTGGATTCTCCAGAGCAAGGAAAGCAAAAAGCACCCTGGGGTTTCCTGAGAAGCAGAAAAAGGATATCCCTCCTTGCCCAGCATGGAGACTTTCTGGGTAAAAACCCCTACGTGCGCCAGGAGGTGCAGACCAAAGCCATCCCAGGCCAAGAACATTGTGGCATGCTCAAATTCTGGTCCTGCTGCCGGTTTTGATTAGACCTTGTGTGATCTGTGCAGATGGCCCATGCAATCTACAGCCATGGGGTGTGATGTCTACACCATTTCAGATCAGTCTTTACCTGGCTGCAGCCCACACTCCTGGTACCCCTCCTCTGGGGAGATTTCTTAGCACCCATTTGAAGTAGGTGCGACTCACGCTGAGCAAGCTCCTGCTCCCTGCCGTCAGGCATAGCTGAACTGAAGATCTGCACTGAGAGGCCTGCATGAGTGTGTAAGGAGCCTCATCTGTATAGACACAGCCCAGATTCTGCTTACTGCCCACCTGTCACTAATTTGCTTTTAATGGAGAAACTGGAATACGATGGGGGGGGGGGTAAGGGGGGGTAAGGGGATTGCTGGGACTAGGGGGTCAGTATCCACATCTCCAG
>NW_017729018.1:6259593-6262359 GCF_001723915.1 Gavialis gangeticus | reverse complement strand
GAGGGTTAAGTGCTGTTTGGGGGCTACTGTGAGAACATGGAAGGCTTGGGGTGCCTGGTATTGGTCCAACTCTGTTGCTTGGACTGTGAGCTCCTGTGACCAGACCCTTGCTTGTGCATTTGTACAGCACCAAGCATCATGGGGTGCCAGCCCGCAAGGTCTACTGTAGTACAAATAAATAATACTGTCCATGACAGAATAGCTCCAATAAGAATCTCCTTAAGAACTCTGTCCTGACCTCACACGGAGGTGAGATCCAGGCTTCCCACCCGTCGCAGCCTAGGAATGAACACCCCTGCCCTTCTTCTTCCCCCTGTGAAAGATGAGGCAAGAACCAGAGCTAGTCAGTAGGGTAGAGAAAAGGCAGCATAGAGCAGAGCCCCAGGTAGCAGGGACTTCACTCAGGAACAGCCAAGGCAGCCTACCCTGGCACAGAGGGAGCTGGGTGGCAGTGCACATACAAGCGACTTGTCCCATCTTGCCAACTGCAAGCAGCCCTGAGCTACCCTGGGAGCGGAGGGGGCCCCAGAAAGACACAGGTGGAAAGGAATTGCAGCTGCTAGGTTGCACAGTTAATTAGCAGGTGCTGGGATGAGGCGAAGGGTTCCTATGGCAGTGGTAGCACAGATGCTCTCCTGGGGGCCAGCTGTCAGCAGCAGGTGCAGGCACCTCCATTGTTCTGGCAGGGAAGCAGCAAAGTTTAGGGATTGTCGCCAGTGAGAGGAGCGGGTGTGGCGGCCTAGAGGTCCAGGTTGCCAGGGCAGGGGCAAGGGTCTTGCTCTCATGGCACCAGGCCAGGGCTTGGACCCAGAGTCAGGCCTGCTACAGCTCCCTAGTCAACCTGGGCCAGGCCACTTGAAGTGCTCAAAAGTATCCAAGGGACTTAGGAGCACAAGTTCTACTTTTCAAAGTGGTGCAGGCACTCAGCCTAACTCACAGGTGTCTAAATACCACACTTCCTAGACCATGCTGGAAACTGGGATTTAGGCAGTCTTAAAAAAAAAAAAAAAAAAAATGCTACCCTTGGCTGTGCACAAATCGGAATCATAGAAAACTAGGGTTGGGAAGGACCTCAGGAAGTCATTTTTTACAACCCCTTTCTCAAAGCTGGACCATACTGAATTACATTATCCCAGGCAAGGCTCTGTCTAGCCAGGTCTTAAAAGCTCCCAAGGATGGAGCTTCCACCACCTCTCTGGATAACTGGTTCCAGTGTTTTACTACCCTCCTAGTGAGAAAATTCTTCCCAATATGCGACCTAAGCTTCCTTTGCTGCAACTTGAGACCGTTGCTCCTTGTTCTGCCATCTGCCACCACTGTCTCGCTCCATCCTTTGCAAACCCCCTTCAGGGAGTTGAAGGCAACTATTAAATCCCCTCTCAGTCCTTTCTTCTCGAGACTAAGCCCAGTTCCCTCAGTCTGCCCTCAGAAGTCATGTCCCCCAGTCCCCTAACCACTGTTATTACCCTCTGCTGGACTCTCTCCAACTTGTCCACATCCTTTCTGTAGCGGGGGGCCCAAAACTAGGCACCATACTTGATGTGGCCTCACCAGTTCCGAAAAGAAGGGAATAATCATTTCCCTTGATCTGCTGGCAATGCTCGTACTAATGCAACCCAGTATGTCCTTAGCCTTCGTGGCAACACGGGCACACGGTGGGCTCATATTCATCTTAGTGTTTACTGTAACCCCCACGTCCTTGTCTGCAGAGCTGCTGTTTGGTCAGTTGGTCCCCAGGCTGTACTGGGGCATGGGACTGATCCATCCTATGTGCAGGACTTTACACTTGTCCTTATTGAATCTTATGACATTTATTTTGGTTCAATCCAAAGAAGTTCCTGGATTGCCTGTGCACTGAGTATTGCTCTCCCAGCAGATGTCAGGGTGCTTGAAGTCCCCCGTGAGAACCAGGGCCCGTGATCCCCTATAAGAATCAGCAAACTTCCGCTAACCATTTGAAGAAAGCCTCATCCACCTTGTCCTCCTGGTTTGGTGGTCTATAACAGACCCCCACCATGATATCACCCTTGTTACCTTCCCCCTCTGACCCTAACCCAGAGATTTTCAACAGGCCTATCTATCTCCAGTTTCATACTGGAACTCGGAGTAGTCATATAGCTCTGTTACATACAGTGCAACTCCTCTCACCTGCCTGTCCTTCCTGAACAGTTTATACTCATCCACGACAGTGCTCCAGTTATGTGAGCTATCCCATCCAGTCTGTTATTCCAATCATGTCAACCCTCCCAGCACCCCTGAGCCACGGTCCAGCCTCTGCTCTCCGGGATGCGAACGTGTCCTCCCAACATGCACATACAGCACTTGCCAAGATGGGGTTCTGGTCCCACTGGACCTCTACAGCAATCACCATGCAAGGAGTAGCTGGCCTAAGGGCTGAGCAGTAAGGAGTGGTCCTGACCCTGCGGACGGCACAGGCCTGAAGCCAGGCACAGTTGAGCAATTCCAGCCTTTCCTTAGCTTCCAGCATGCAGAAGCAGGTCACCCATCCCCAGTGGGGACTGGCCGCTCCCACCTCCCAGTGCCGCCAAGCAAAACTTTTCATTCAGCAGCTGCGGTTCAGCTCTTCTTTTTCCTCCGTGACGTGGCCCTGAAGGGAATATTTACCATGCCTGTGGGGGCCGGGTGGAACTTCTCTGATAACAACAGGCAGAAAGCAGAGCAGCCGCATCCCTTGCTGGGCAAGCCATGGGACACAGCATACATGGACACACGTGCTGGTCCCAGTACACAAGGGGTGGGTTGAGG
>NW_017729018.1:6252650-6254593 GCF_001723915.1 Gavialis gangeticus | reverse complement strand
AACAACTGGCAGAAAGCAGAGCAGCCGCATCCCTTGCTGGGCAAGCCATGGGACACAGGATACATGGACACACGTGCTGGTCCCAGTACACAAGGGGTGGGTTGAGGGGAGAACACCTGCAAGCCAGGAGCTGGTGTAGAGATATGGGGGCAGGAACATCCTCAGGCCTGCATCCTCAAAGCAAGTCACTTCTTGCCTCAGTTTCCCATTACAAGCAATAGGCACATGCTCTCTCTACCTGACAGTGGAGAAGCAAGGTTTAGTTAAGATGAGGCACTCAGAGCTCAGGATCTCCAAGCTCTCCTAGGTACATCACAGAGCACTTTTCTGAGACAGTTCTTTAAGAAGCCAGGGAACATAGAGTCCAAGGAGCCAGGCATTAGACTAGGAGAGTGGGGTTCAGCTCTTGGCTGTCACTGACTTGTCATGAAGCCTTAGACAGATCACTGCCCCTCCCTGGGCCTCAGTTTCCCCATTTGTGGAATGGGGATTGGGATAATCATCCACCCCTGCAAAGCACTTGGAGATCTGGGGATGGCAAGACCTACACATTAGCATGACAGGTACATATGCCAATAGTCCTTTGCTCTTGAGCATGAGAGCACAGGCCCAAGGCCTGACACCAAGAACCAGCACTGCCCAGAGAAGCAGGAGGGGCTGGTGAACATCAGAGAGGAAACCTCGCTCTCTCCCCACATCATATGCCTTGCCAGACCCCTGACTCCTTGTAGGGGCACTGCATCCAAAGTGGAGGTGTTGGCTGCACCACAGCTCTGCCCAATCCTTCTGCTCCCCATGCCCTAGGCACTGATGAGTTGGCAGTGCCTCCACCTGGCACTCAATCCACCCAGTACCATGTCACCCATCACAGGCAGTGCTGGACGCAGGAAACCCAAAAAGGCAGTGATGGGGAAATGTCTCCTCTTGACCCCAATAAGCAAGGGTGGGGGGGGATATCAGGTGTGGCTGAAACAGGATTATGCCAATGCTTACTCTGGATGCTGACACAGAGTAATCCTATGATGCCCCAAGCCTCTGCAGCCTGCTCAAGCTGACAGCAGCTTGACCACAGCCAAACCAGCTCCCACTACCCTCCCTCCCACCCCAAGGAAAAGGGAAATCAGCTGTGTGCTCTGGAAGCTTGGCCTGGCATGAAACCTGCAGTCTGTCCACTGGAGACTATATCTGTGCTTCCCAGCATGAGCCCAGGGCAGTGCCTGTCCAGAGCTCAGGGCTTGTTTCTCCCAGAGGGGAGCACACCACTGTGACCCTGGGCAGGATGTGCCTTGAAGGGGCCGTGCCAGGAAGCCGAGCGCAGTCACAAGGGTGCTTTCTGGGAGACAGACAGACACCTCCCTCCCAATCTACAGCTTTCCACCCATGCTAATCACCTCTGTTTTGTTCCCAGCTCAGTCCTCTCCAGACCGCAAGCAAGCCGCTCGGGCAGGCCTCTGCCACCCCTCTCTGCTGCAGTGCCACCTAAGTGCTGGTTCCAGCCTTGTGGGCTCCGCAGCCCTGCTACCTGTGGGTTAAACAAGCTGGCCTCCACCCCTCAGGCATGCAGCCTCCAGGAAATGAGTGCACCGCCAGGCCTGATGTTTGTCCAAGGCCCGTAAAACTTTTTATTGGCTCTCGATAGCTATTAATAATAAAAAGGCTTCTTGTGCTAGACCATGTGGGGTGGGGTGGGGGGCGGGGGGAGGCGGACAGGCAAACAAAAAGGCAGTGAAGGGAAGGATTGGCCAGGCCCAAGGATGGTGTTGGGAAGAAAGCAGCTGTGCTTTGCACCCACCAAAGGACTGTGCAGTCTTGGGGAGCTGGGGGTTAGGCTGATGGGGGGTGGGAATGGTCCAAAGTAAGTGCCTGGCCTCCCATTTGAGCCCTACCCCCAGCCTGTCCCTGCCTTTAAAACAGGTATCAGAGCTACAGTGAATCTGCAACCG
>NW_017729018.1:6234677-6247650 GCF_001723915.1 Gavialis gangeticus | reverse complement strand
CCCATTTGAACCCTACCCCCAGCCTGTCCCTGCCTTTAAAACAGGTATCAGAGCTACAGTGAATCTGCAACCGCTCCAGCAGTGGTAGCTCAGGCAGCTATGCCTTCAGCTCACTGAGCATGGGGCCTAAGACATGCAGCCAAGGCATCCCAGTGCCACCCAGCAGAAGGCAGTGGTGCACACATCACAGCACCCCCTACAGCAGCCAGGTCCCTGCTTGCTTACCCACCCTCACTGTGTTCAACCTCCTCCAA
This sequence comes from Gavialis gangeticus, assembly GCF_001723915.1. NCBI lineage: Eukaryota > Metazoa > Chordata > Crocodylia > Gavialidae > Gavialis > Gavialis gangeticus. The sequence continues at coordinate 6,247,396 of NW_017729018.1, read as the reverse complement.
AGGGCTGAGATCTGCCCCCATCCTGAAGAAATGGCTGTGTGAGCGGTAAAGTCTGACAAGGCACCTAGTACACGCTCGGCCAGTCTCCTCTGGCCTGCTTCTGCTACCAGGGAGCTGTAGGGGTTAATGGCAAATGATGAATAAAGCTATGCAGGTGCTAACAGCATGTATTACCATCCCTCTGGGAGGGGCCAGGCTGAGCACACAAGTCCCCAGTTTTCAGGAGCCTCTGCTCTGTGCAGGTTTCCAGGGGTTGCCCAGCCCTGGGCCGCCTGCACCAGGAGAGATGGGGTCAGGGCTGTAGCTACAGCCACAGTAAGCAACTAGAATAGAAAAAGGGAGAGCAGGAAAGAGATGGTCTGCAGTACTAGCCTTGACCCCTCAGCAAGGCTGATGTGGTGGGAGCCCTGCCCTCCAGGTTGCCGCTGGCACTGCAGCCCCACAGCCTGATGCCTCATCAGTCCTGGCTACAGCTCGGTGTGGTCATAGCGTGAGCTGGGCCTGTCACAGGTCAGTGCTAGCTCTTGACATGAGAAATACCCACCAGCAAGGAGAGGCCCGTGATCCAGCCCCTGCTGAGCACAGCCCATTCTCCCCTGCTGCAACTTGTGCTTGGGAGGAGCATCCTTATGACCATGGGCTTGCCTTTTCCCAGAAGCCTACAGATGACTGTATAATAGGCTGGCAGAGACAGCTGCCCGCCCTGCCACCCCTCTTGTTCCCACCACTGCCTTTGTGCTCTTGGCTTCACCATCTGCTGTCTCAACTTGAACTGCAAGCTCCTTGGAACAGGGACCATCTCTTTGCCAGGTGTTTGGGCAGTGCCAGGCACCACAGAGGTCCTAGGCCCTGCTTGGGGCCCCGTGGTGATGCTTCTATACACAACGTAGGGTGCAGGAAGGGCTGGAGGGTGAGGTCTTCACGGGTCAATCAAAAATTTTTTGTTACAGATGCCTTGTCCCCGTGGGCTACGCACTATGGCAGGGAAACAGAAACAGCCACAATCCCTGCTCCCCCCAGCTCTGGCTTCTACCATGTCATTGCCTTGCCTCCAGCATCTCCACACACAAGGGATGGCACCTCCTTTTTACAGACAAGGGAAACAGATACAGAGAGGAACCCCAGGGTCAGCAGCTGAGCTAAGGCCCCCTCGTCCCTCTGCTCACCTCGCGAACAGCAGTCCCCCCATCTGCAGGAAGCAGAGGGGAAAAGGGGGATGAGAGTAGGGCTTCCCTAAGCTTTGTTTTCTCCCAGGCACTGAGCACACAACATCCTGTCCATTCTTTACTTGCTCAATGATTTCCTCTGTTGATCTGGTGCAAAGCTGCCCTCCTGCCTGCCTCCTGCCAGCTTTCGCCCCCTTCCCTTGCCAGGCTCCTGTTTGCGCTGCACAACCGAGGGCAGAGCCGCCTCCTGTGCAGCTGCAGATGCCCTAGGTCTGCGGGAGGGGTTTTATTGCTGCTGCCTTCTCTCAAGGAGTCTCCCCATCCCTTCTCCAGCAGCGGTGGAGCAGTGCATAGCTCAGGGTGGGGGAAGGGGAGGAGACGGTGTGTGAACCGTGTGGCTTAGTACCCAATTTTCATTTTGAATCAGACCTTTATGCTCAGCCCTGTGGAATCTCAGGGCCAGACTGTTTGTACAGAGCCAGGCGGCCACGAGCCAGAGCAGAGGGAATTCCAGCCCCCGGGTTTGTTTCGCTTTTCAAGGGAGCTGCTGGCCAGGCTGCGTAAGAGAATTTCAGACAATGAAACTAGACAGCGCGGCCAACCAGAAGGGAAAAAATACGTTTCTAGTCTTAATAAATGCTGCTTCCTATGAAGCGCTTGGGGACCGCCCAGGCCAGGGATGAGCTGCCTTAATGCAGAGCAGATCTGCAGCTCCAGCTGCCCCACCAGCTTGACCCTGGGCTTACAGCTGGAGCCTGGAAGCAGATTGTCCACAACCATCCTCCACGCCAGGCCTTGCTAGTAAAGGCCCACCCCCCACCTGAGCACAGCCCTGAGAGCCCTCGTCCACCCAGGAACGCTGTACCATGTAATCAGTCCCTACAGCAATGCTGGTCCAATTCCCCACATGGACACACCAGCTGGACAGTGTGCTTAGCTTCATTTTCAAACCAGTCAGTCATCAGACCAAAATCAAGTCACTTTTACTCTGAACAGTGCACCCATGCAGGCTGAGGTCAGCACAGTCTGATCGCGCCATTATAGTCCTGCCTACCTTGCTGCTCGTGAGGCCTAGCCAAACTATGTGGAGGCCCCTTAGCTCTTGCAGCTGACGAGCAAAAGGGGGTGGCGTTCCCATGACATCCCATGATACTCTGAATAAACAGGCCTTGGCTTTTGCTGTGGCTCATGGTTGGGTCATGCATTAGGGAGTCCCAGAGAAGACCTTAGGTGATGCAGCAGCAGTTACTTACAGAAAGAGCAAGGCATCCTAGGATTGGGTAGGCTCTCAAGGGTCATCTTGAGAGGGCCCCTGCATGATGCTGGATTCACTACACCATGCCACAGAGGTGCCAATCCAATCTCTTTAAGCAATAAGAGGTGGCTCTCTTAAGAAGCAGAGGGGAAGTGATCATATGTGAGGTTTCTGATTGCTTGAATGAGAAGCCCTCCTGGACAATGAGGAGCTGAAAAACCAGTGCTGCATCCTTCCAAACATGATGAGCAGAAAGGGCCTGGGTACAACCAGCAGCATCCTGATGCAATGATTTCTCAATCACTTCCCTGGCCAAGCACACAAACAGCATGCTCTGACGCTGCTGGGTGGGTCACCCTGCGGCAAGTGACCCTGACCACGTGCCCACAACGCAGAACAGAGCTGGTCTCTCATGGGACTTGATTCACTTTGAGCCAAAATACAGACTTTCCAGGGGAAAACAAAAAACCTAAAAACTGGCCTCGAGTTTGGCCAAAGGATTCCAAAGCAAGCTGTGGTCTTAGGACAATCCTGCAGTGCTTGCAACCAGTTCAGTTCTTCAACCAGGCGTAACAGGTTAGGTGACCGAGGACCCTTGCAATGCCCCTAAAAGCCACCTCATCCCAGCTAGGCTCTCTCTCTTCCACATCTCTCGAGGTCTTTTCCTGCCACATCTTGATGGACACATAATGAAAAGGGAGGCTGCCCGCAGAGACTGACAAGTTTAAGGTGCTCCCTCTTCCTCAATGGTTGACTCTGCAAAAACTCGCTTGCCTTAAGGCAGCATTTCTCAACCCGCAGATCACAACTCAAAAGCAGGTTGCAAGAATATATGAAAGGGTTGTGAACAAGCTTTAAAAATGGATTAAACTTTAAAAATGGATTCTCCTTTAAAGAAAAAAAATATGGGAAACGGTGGCTTTTCTCTTGCAGGATGGCAGAGTTCCAGCCTGCAGGGGCTGCCTGGATCCTCCCCCATGCCCCACACACAGGGGTGGGGGGCACTGGGTTGAGACTGGCCATCGAAGTTTACAAGTGGGTCCTGGTACAAAAAAGGTTGAGAACCACTGCCTTAATTCATGACCTCTAGCTGCCCCCACAGTCATGCCCATGCCTCGCAGATGTTGCACATCCATTTGTCCTGAGCCACCAGGCCACTTCAGGCCTTTACTTCCTTGCTGGGGCTTTGGCCTTCCCGGCTTCCACCCCTCTACCCTAGCTGGTCCCTTAGCCCAGGCCCACACTGTTCCAGACCTGACATTTGGGCTCCAACCCCTTGTTTCACCCTCTGGGGCCTTTATCTCTGCCCTGCTTGGGCCCGAGGCTCTCTAGCCCTGCTTGTCTCTCATAGGCCCTCAAAATCTCTGTCTTCCCCAGGCTCCGGGCCCTCTGGCCCCAAGCTCTGCCCCTCTCTCAGACAGTGCTGGGCTTCCTGGATTCTGCCTTGCACCTTGAACCTAATACCTGGCAGGGCTAAAGGCAATCACATACCCCTTGGACACAAATGGGACCTCCAAGCCACCCCTTTTCTAGTGCCCCCAAACCACCAGTTAAAACCCAGATGCAAACTTAAGCCTTCTGGCAGCAACACAAACCCTCCCGCCATGGGCTGCCTCCCACGCTTCTCCTGAGCCCTGGGTGCTCTTCTTCCACATCTCCCAGCAGGGCTTCCTCCTCCTCCTGCTGCTTCCCAGGTCTAACTCCCTGCTCCAGCTCTGGCTTGTATACTCCTAAAGCTCTGCCCCTTTCTGGTCATGTGCCTCTCCTGCCAGCTGACCGGACCACAGGGTTGTTCCTTAACCCCTGCTCTGCTGGCTGTCTGTGCCACAAGACCCCTGCCCTTAAAGCGGCCACACCACTTTCCAGTAACAGGGCAAGGGTTCCCAGTCACACCAAGGACTCTCTAAGTGGAACTGACACTTCCCAGTAAGTTTTTGACTTCAGCCTCTTAAAGGGAACCAGAAAGGGGAAGAGCCTCAAATGTCATCATGACGAATTGTGAGGAAAACACAAATATCAGGAGATTATTTTAAAGCTAAGGGGATTTAAGGAAGAAGAAGTTTTAGGCTCTTTATTTGCCATGTGGTTTGGACTCTCTTGGGTAACACACTAGTCACATTTACAAGAGACTCTCTCATGCAATCACTTGTCTCCGGGAGCTGGGGATTTAGGGCAGATTGCAGTGTTTGCCGTTTGCCAGTCTTGCAACTCTCGACAGACTCTGAATAAGACTGGAAGCGACTTCCAGGAAGGCAAAGCTATGAAAGCTCAAATGAGAGCGACAAGAGAGAAAGTATTTGTACTACAACAGTTCTTGGACACCTTAACAGAGAACAGGGTCTTATTGTACTAGATGTGGTGCGCGCACAGTCCGGCACCACGGACTTCATCATTAAGAGAGGCAAGACAAGGGTGGAAGCACAGTGCAGGGAAATGACCTGGCCGGGGGGGCACAGCAGGACAGTGGCAGAAGCAGGAAGAGAACGCAGGTAGCCAGTGAAGCCCTGCACCCGACCCCCCTGAAATCCATTCTGTGGGAGGCAGTGGTATCCCAACAATAACCATCTTTAGCAGGCGCCTGATCCCAGGAAGTCCTTCCAGCGGTCAAAGCCGGCTTTGCTGTCTACTCTATGCTTTCCAACCAGAGAAGGAACAGCTGCATCCAGAGGGGGAGGGAACAGAGGGGGGAAATCTTCCTGAGAGCTAAACACACAAAGAAAATCTCTTGACGTTAGACAACCCAGAGGCGCTGCAAATTAAAAGGCTAAAAATACCTCCCAAGCACCCCATGACTCCATGTACAACCATACCCTAAGCTTCAAGTCTGAAACCAAACACAGCAACATGCAACTGGTCCACTTACCAGGCTGGACAAGAATAAAGAGCTTGGGACCAAACAAACGAAAAAGAAAAAAAAAAATAATCAAGACACTTGCATGGAAAATTCAAAAGCCATAAGAGTTGGAGCCAGATGTGGTTTTGTTTTACAACAGCAGATAAAAAACCTGCTGGTCTTAAATCAAAGGAAGATCCAGCATGTTTTAAAATAAACTGCAGACCAGTCCCAGAAAACGTCCAAGAAGGTTTGTAGTTACAATCTATTCCAGTCTTAAATGCCAGCAGCAGCCCTCATCATTTTAAAGCAGGGAAGGCTGCAAGCAGAGGTTTACTCAATTGACTGTGCTCATGAAGACTTCCTTGGGGTATTTGTGCGTTCGGTGGGTTCTTTTCCACGAGGACCACTGCAAAAGGTCAAGACTGAGCGGTGAGTTTGACTGGAGCTTTGTAGTTCCACCTGATCGGAGCCTAGGCCTTGAGGGAGGTCACCTGGGAGAGTCTGTTTAACTCTTCTGTGATTGAGGCTAAGAGAGGAGGAGCAGGGCACCAAGAGCCAGACGCTACCTCAGAGCCTGGGCAACCAGGGCGAAAATGGGTTGGTTCAGCTGTTTAGCAACCTCTTGGTTTTGACCCGTCAGCAAACACACGAGCCCTAGCAGGCCACGCAATTCAAACCCGAGTCTGCAGTCAAGATCGGAGGATGGCCACAAGCTTACCGCCGCGGCCTGGTGCTCTCTGGCTCGGGCCTCACTGTAATTACAAGGCCATGTGGTAAAGCCAAATTGCACCCTTCCAAAAATACATCCACACAAGCAGAAGGAAAGTGGAAGGACCAAGGCACAGGAAAACACCTACCTGGTGCCTCAGAGCAGGACTCCCCAATACCCAGATCGGGTTCAACTCCTCCCACGCATCTCCATGCTATTTTCTGCTCTCTGCACCTGGAAAACGCGGTTCCAGAGAAAGTGGGGAAAGCCACCAGCAGTCTGCTGGCATCACAGCAAGGAGGTATCATCACTGGATCATTCCCATGCCCAGGTTCTGAGCGTGGGTCTCACAGAAAGAGACTAAGGGACCCCAGTCAATTTAGAGCGACTCGGATAAGAAAAGATATTTTTCCAAGTACCTACATAGAAAGATGTTGGACTGAGGGGCAGGGGAGTGGAGGGGGGCACTTTAATCCAGTGATGTCATTAGAAGAGCAAACAGTTGGAAGACAAATTGAGACTGGAAATATGGCATATTTCTTGTTAACAGGGGTAAAACGTCACTGGAATAAGTGACTGAAGGAAACATGGTAGAATCTCTTATTTGAAAGTCTTTATGCCAAGGCTGGAAATCTCTCTGAACTTCCAAACTGACTACCAGCGCCTCTAATGCAGGCATCCCTGGATGAAATTACAGTCCATGTCGCAGAACACGTCAAACTTGATGGCAATAGCAGGCCCTGCTCTCTGTTCCCAGGTTGGTCCTTTCCTCTTGGCATCTTCACCCTGTGCATCAAACAATCATCCCCATTCCTCTAATCTCATTTCTGCACCATGAAACTGATGGTGTCCATTTGCTTTTGCTCAAACTTTTAAAGGGTTGATTCCACCACCGTAGGCAGAGCGCTCAAGACAGATTGCACTGCAAGATTAAAAATGCAAGTAACTTTGGATTCCTAGTGTACATGGATTCTCTATCTCCAATCCTTTTGATGGCTGATTTAAAAAAAAAAAAAAAAAAAGACTAAAGTGAGTGAGGTCTGAATTAAGCCCTGCATACGTGCTTCAGCCTCACTTCAGTCACCATGCACTGCCTTGTTACTCTTCATGCATCAGTTCTTATGCAAGCCCTTATTACTGTATTGCAAGCTCCAAAAATCTCTGTCTTCAGCTCCTACAAGCTTAAAATACTCTTTATTAACAAGCTAATTAGGACATGCAGGGGAGAAGCAGAAAGCTGAATCAGTGCTTTCTCTAGGAAGTTAACTCGCTCAGAAATAGATACAGTACTCCAAGGAGAACCACAGAGAATAGCATGGAAAACCTCAGTTGTGCTCCAACATCTCTGTTGATACTTTGGGAAGGGGTTTTGCTGAAACGAAAGCTAGTGAAAAATAATGAAACTGCCTCATGGAAAACCTGTGTTCTTACTTAAAAGCTTTTGGGGAACAGCATGTGATGTCAAAGTCTGTGTCTGAAAACCAAGAAGTTTTCCAACCTGTGATAGTCTTTCCTTGCAGCACACTGTTCAGTTATTCCAGGATCCATTCTCTTCCATGGGGTGCCTCTCTGCTGGACCACATATCCCATGATGCTACACCCTCCTTCAGTAGAGGAGGCAGAGTTGTATTGCGAAAGGTGTAGTCTAGCAAACTGAGAAGGGGCAGTGCTTAGTGCCCCAAGGCCCAGGTTAGAATAGGAAGGAAGACTGGACCATGGAACAAGGGTAGGGGCAGTGGGGGGAAGAGGGAAGCAGGGATCAGAGATGGCAGAGGGGCAGGCACAAGCAGTGGGCAAGCTGCTTGACTTCACCACACCACCTACCTACCTTCTGCCTCCCACCCCACCCACCACAGCAGTGGGAGAGATGAATTAAAGACTACCTCAAATAATCAGATTATATACATGGAAAAAATAATAAGTTTATACATTTCCATGTAAAGAATCTAATTACTGGAGGTTCATCTTAAATTCAGGGTAGTCTTTGATTCAAATAAATATAGCAGTTCACTTCTGCCTTTTGTTCAAAGTGGATATTTTCAGAAGGGAAGTAGGGATGAAAAACCCCTCCATGTTACAACCACCTCCAGTTGCAACAAATCCTAATCATCCCATCCTGAGGATAGTAATGTGAATGGTCATGCTGTGGCCCAGCAGAGAGAGAGTTACCCATTACTGTTCAACACATTAAAATCCCTTGCTTCTTTCCTGAACTGGTCTGAATGTGTGAGAAAATTCATCTCAATGGGTAACATAGCTTATGCTGAAGCAGTGGTTCTCAGCCTTCTCCAAACTGTGGCACACTTTTGAAAATGCCAGCTCTTAGCTTTCACTTGTTTTTTGATAATAGAAAAATAGATCAGTTCTGCTGCTGCAAAGAGCCCAGACCACAACAGGTCAGAAAGTTTCTGACACTATGAAACCTCCGGGTTTATCTTGTGAATCATTGTTTGTACACCTAATGGCGTTAACATTGCATGGTGCCCTGTGGCATTGTTGCAAGGATCTCTGCAGGGTGCCACAGCAGCTTGGGTGAGCATTGCTGCTCTGAAGGCAAGACTTTCCCATCCATAACTGGAATAGCACATGCCACGTACGGGCTTCAGCAATAACTCCCAAGTACCAGCAGGTCCACATCACTCCTCATGGCTAGTGGCTTACATCCACTTAACCAATGAATGAATCAAAGTCCACACCCAGTCTGGGGAGCTTAAGTATTTAGCAAGGTTTAGCGAGCATCCCCACCTCCACTGAAGCTGCTGAGCTCCCTTGGAAATCCAGCCCTAAAGCCTTGCAATGAAGGAGTCTAAACAGGGCTTACAAAATGTTAGTCCCTTGGGGACAAGCAATTTTGACAAGTCTAAGACACAGAGTAATACTGTGCTCAGCTGGGAAACTTTCACAATCACTCAGTGAAGTCAGTCGAGACAGATAAAGGCTGATATGTGGAAAGCATACATCAGATCTCTAGGGGCAAGGCAAAGCCAGGATGTAGAGAGGAAGTTTGATTTGCATACGTTATAGGAAGGTAGCTGGAGGGCTCGCAGACCTCCTGCCCACTCTGCTGACGCTTTCCTTCAACCACTTGCTGGAATGCAGAGTGAGGTTTTCTTTACCTTGGCTCTGGTCCTCACTGATGCAATGACCTCCTTAAAAATAGGGGCAATCTCTACAGCTTTTTAAAAAGCAATCCCATAGCACAGTGACTGGAAGCATACGTTTCAGCTTTGCTGATCTCACCCCCACGCCATGAGCAATGGTGTGTTCCAGTGAAATGCCAGTATGGGAGCACCAGTCAAAACTTGATCTCACTTGAATTCATCTGTAAACAAGTCCCAAACGGAGATATTTTTGCAGGTTCTTCACTTCCCCACTAAGGAAGCAAACATTGTTGATTTTAAAAAGGGGACAGTCGGGGAGGCAGGGGAAGAGAAGAAACATCTTGTTTACGGAAGGAGGCTGCGAATACACCGGAGCACTGGGAAGAGTGAAGAGATGGAAAGGACTATGAGCTAGAGAGGCTGGAGAAAGAGTTGGATTCCTGGAAGGGTAAAATAAAGACATGAAAAATAGCTAAAATTCCAACACATCAGCATTAGAGACACATTAACATCGAAAGTGCCACATCAGGGCCACATACTTATGTAGCTGTCCCTGCCTCCCATGCTTGGGTTCAGAAGACCCCTTCCATTCAGGTGATAACACAGAGTAACTAAAGTCGCCTGATGAACATGGGGAGGTGCAGAACAGTCACAGAAGGCAGTAAGCAGAGTGTAAAGTTCTCCCCAAGACTAACTCAGCAAAGGGTCCCTCCTGTAGTCTAATATAAGTACAAATGTGCATGTACTCAGGGCCCACGACTCCATTCCTTGCAAACCCAAAGCCCCTGTAGCAGTTGGTGGGAGCCCACGAGGGCCAAACTAGGGAGCACCGACCGGGAGATGCACTTAAACCCAGTGATTCTCAACAAGGGTGCCTGGAGAATCGGTCAAGGGGGTGACGCACAGTGTTGGCATGGTTAGGTTTACAAACGTGATCCACAAGATAAGAACTGAGAATTCAAACAGAAATCCATCACTGGGTCTTTCTGAGTTCTTTGCAACAGAAAAACCACCACTCTTATTTTCCAAGGAAAAATAAAAGGAGTAAAAACGAAGAGCTGGCACTTTCCAAGGGCTGTCCTGAGTCTACTCTAGTCTAAAAGGTTGAGAACCTCTGGTCTAGCCAGAACTGCAGGGACCGCACATGTTGAAACAGGACAGGTTCAAATTGCCCAAGACCTGAAATGAATGCCATTAGGCAGGAAAACCTCTCACCATCTCCTGCCCTTTGAGCCGAGTCACAGGGTTGGCAAAAGCTTCTCAGTAACTCACTCCCACTGCCGAGTTTCCCCAGTATTACACAAACCCCTGCAGCCCGTATTGCAGTGACAGCTACTCTACTACAGCAGTGTTGCTCTGGTTACAAGAAGAGAAATGCTTTCCTATAAGCATCTGCCTTTTCCAGAGCTGGTAGTGTTCCCCAGCATGGCATCTCAGGTCTTCTTTACCTACAGCTGAAGGCTCACTCCCAGGGAGGAAGAAGTCCATTGGATTTTCCATGTTTTAAAAATAACCCAGCTGATACTTGTGCCCTCGAAAACCCAGACAGCAGTGGGCTAGAAAAGAACTTGATCTTGGCCCCCACTTCACGTGGGTCCGCACAAGAAATCTGCAGGAATAGCTGACAATATGGATATAAGCCAGGGCAACAGGCTACGTGGGCACACGCCTCTTTCAGGTCTATTGAATTAGGAACAGGTTTAACTGCATAGAAATTAGCTGCTTTTAGAATTGAAATAAAGGTGTTTACATTGCCTTGTGCCCAGATCTAAATGCCGATTTAAAATCTTGCTCTCTTGCAGGAAGCCAAAACCCCCAATACAGAGCGCAGAAAGGGGGGCAGGATGGGTAGAGAGGGAAGGTGATTCACTTCCAACCTCCTGGAAGATGAAAACAGCTCTCAGTGCCATTTTCTCTCCCACCTCCCGTGCGTGTGCATGTGCACCCCGCAGGTCTCGCACACACACAGAGCCAAGCTTGTTGCAGCAGTCGTATCATAAGCCATATGCACAAAACCACCCCAAAATCAACACACTCCTGCTCTTACTTTCTGCCTTAAGGAAGAGGTGCCAAGCTCGGGGGTGTGCTGCCAAGTTCCCTGCGACTAGAGGCTTAGCATTTACAAGTGGAGAGCTGGGTGGATTTTCGAGGAAACAAGACAATCAGTGAAAGGACTTTTAGACAAAGCCCTTCCAAGAACTGTGCTCAGGCCATTTCAAACAACCTTTTCTTTGGGTGACAGGAATGTTTCAAGCTCAGGAAGTCATTCTCCCTCCCTGCCACGTACTGACACACAGAGGTTGATACGCAAGGCTCCAGTCCCAGCTCATGAGCTCTGGCTGCCTCTGCATAGTCCGATGCTCGCACTGGCAGCAGCAGTTTGTAGGCTCCGTCTCACAGCAGCCACAGGACCTGCCAGGGTGGATCAGATGCAAGGTCCGTTCAGTTCTCTGTCACCAGTCATAGCCATCACCAGCAGCTTTGGAGGCAGGCATAAGGAACCCTGCAGTTATGGGAAACTCATACTCCCAGGAAATTTCCTTTTTAAGCCTATGAAGCTGACATCCACCTACAGCGCTTCTATTTGTCCAGCTACCACTGCAAATACCTCGTTAGACCTCCGACAGCACCGAGTACACTGTGCACAGATCGCCAGACACAGACCCCCGGGGCAACTGGCCAGGCAATATTCATGTACGCTGAGGCCAGAAACGATTGCTTACAACTGTCCAGCCTGGTCTCCCAAATATCCCCGTTTTACAAACAGGGAAACTGAGGCACAGACACTAAGGGTCTTAGGCACATGAAACGAGGCAGAGGAGTGGAGGGGAGTGTGGTGTTCCCCTACGCCATGCTGGCAGCTGCACAGCTACACCACCCAACCTAGGGCAGATGCAGCACCTTAACCCCTGATACCAGGCTACCTGCATTCACTCGTGTGGCCTCTGCCCTCCCCTGAGAGAAGTGAAAGCTCCTTGCAAGGGACCTGCCTTTTCAGGGGAACCCTGGAGATCCTGAAAGTTCCTGGAGAAGCTAATTTCCCAGACGCAAATGATAGCTGCACGGCTCCTCCATGGGGCAGGGGGTGGGGGCACAGACTAACAAGACCCTCATCTCCCAGCAACAGGAGGGTTAAGGATGGCCCCTGTCCATTTGGGCTTGCAGGGCAGAGCATCTCCGGTGTTTATAAGGCGGGTGGGAGGAGGGCAGCGTGGCTCCATTTCCTCCTTCGTGAACACACAACAGGAAGTTCTTCTTGCATCCGTTTGTTACTTAACCACTGACGCGGAGCTGGGAACCGCAAGCTGACCCCCAATGCTCTCGAACAGAAAGGGTGGCCTGGGTGGGGGGAGGAAGGCACAGAGCTGGGGCTCCTGAGACAGGTTTTCTTCCCAGCTCCACTGTAGACTCCCTGGGGGCTGCGAGGCAAGTCGCTTGCTCAGATTTACAGATGGGGATGGGGACCGAGGCAACTTCCTTCTCTTTGGGGATTAGGTGCTTCTTACCTCGGTCGGGTCTTACACCGTGTTTGGTGTTGTGACCTGTCACCTGACAAAAAGCATGGACTCAGAAATCAAGCCTGCAGCAACAGCCCAACTGAAGAGACTCCCTGGCAAACAGCGCAAGTTAACCCCAATCTCCTCACCTGACC
>NW_017729018.1:6215706-6229677 GCF_001723915.1 Gavialis gangeticus | reverse complement strand
GCTGCGACGCAAGTCGCTTGCTCAGATTTACAGATGGGGATGGGGACCGAGGCAACTTCCTTCTCTTTGGGGATTAGGTGCTTCTTACCTCGGTCGGGTCTTACACCGTGTTTGGTGTTGTGACCTGTCACCTGACAAAAAGCATGGACTCAGAAATCAAGCCTGCAGCAACAGCCCAACTGAAGAGACTCCCTGGCAAACAGCGCAAGTTAACCCCAATCTCCTCACCTGACCCTCATCAGACAGCACACTGATCCGTGAATCAGCAGCTCATGGTCCCCTGCCAAACAGGAGCCCTCCATCACTGCCGTTGCCTTTCCTCCCTGCAACTTTCTCACTCTGGAAGCAAGTGAAACCCAGTCAGTGCCACCAGCCGGGAAGCGACTGTTATTAACCCATGTTTCTTTATTACTGTGGCCACCTTGGAGTTCGAAACTCCAGTTTCCCTTTCGCTGCTGCTATTGCCCTGCCTCTATGCACAACTCAGCTCCAAAGCAAAGCAGACTCAGTTTCTCTTTTGGTGCAGTACATTTGGCTTTTGGGGCATCTATACATGTGCTCCGTGGTGGAGGCGCTTTAATTAAAGCGTCCCTTAGGAGCAGCTCCAATTAAAGCACCAGCAGCATCACATGTATTCAGCATCCTGGGCCTCAAAATGGCTGCGGCGGCGCCATTGAATGAGCTTTAGAGCACTCCTGCTACCATTTTGAAACGTGGAGATGCCGAATACACGACGTGGAGGCTGCTGGAGTGCGCCAACTAGCACGCTCCAGCAGACTCGATTCATTGAGTCTGCTCCATGGGTTAAATTAGCACACGTCAGAGCAGAGTTCCATCACATGCATAGGTGCCCTTGGTTTCTAGGTGATGCAGGATTTCAGGTGACAAACCCAGCACGGAGATGTTGTCTCCCACCAGAATTTGGGAAAACAACCAACACACAAACAGCAAACCATTTATTTTTTAAATAATGAAGTGGAGAGTTTTGGCACAACTGTCTCTGTCTCTCCTGCCCACTTCCCTGGCTATTCTCCAAGGGCAGAGGGTGTTCAGCGCTCAGGTCAGAGAGAAAGCCCCGTCTACAAGATCAGAGTGGGGGTTCTCAGCCCCCAGAGCACGCTGCACTGGAGTGGGTGTCAAGACACCTCCCAGCAACTCAGTTTCCCACCAGGCCAACACCGAAGCACTTGGAGATAGATAACCCCAACGATGTACCTGTACAACTGCGGTCAGCAACACTGTTTAAAAACACTGCATCAGCATGTGACAAGGAGGCTACATATGAACTTGCTTCTCCAGCCAGTTGAACACAAAAAATGCCGTGTCTAACCAACATGCAACTGTCTCAGAAGAAACATCCAAGCCTGGCAATGGAGAGTGAAGAACCATGGTCCGTGCTGCATCCAGGCATAGATACCAGAAGGGAGCTTAGGCTCATTGAACCTGAACTCCTGCAGGTGACGGGCTATTAAATTCAACCTACTTACCCTCCGCTGAGCCCAGTAACCCCCCAGACAAGCCACCAGCCTTGCTCTGAAGACCACTCTCCTTGGGAATTCAGCTTAAGGGTTAATCCCCCCCATGTTATGAATTCATGACTTATCTCTAATCAGAATTTATCCAGCTTCAGTTTCCAGCCATTGGTGGGTTATGTCTTTCGCTGCTAAATGTACCAGTCCTGTAGTCCCTGGTAGGTTCTTCCCCGGAAGGTGCTAACCCACCAGTCAAGCTACTCCTCAGTCCTCCTTGTAATAAATTAAATGCACTATGAGATGCATTTTCTCTGGAGTTCAAACTGCCTTTGGGCTCTTTCTGTGCTGTCTCCAGTATGTTGTCATCTTCTTAAAAATACAAATACCAGAATTTCTATAGTACTCTCCTGCTATGAAGATGAGAATAAGAAAGCTTAAATATGCCAGCACAGAGCCATGCTGCTCCAGATATTGAAGTGGTGTTCAACTCAAAGTTTAGATACCTAGAGAGAAAAAAAATTGCACCAGGTTTGTACAACAGGAAGAGACCAATAACCACATGCCCAAGGCTACACTCTGTGCTTTAGACTATTTAAAGTTTCTATTAATGTCAAACAGATGCATCTAAATTACCTGAACTGCTTTAAAAAAGTAGCTCTCCAGCCAAAATAATTGCCCACCCCTGGCCTAAGGTGTCAGTAGTAAGACAGAAGCAGAAATGAGCTTTTTTTTTTTTTTTTTTAATACTGTGAAGATTTCAGGATGATGCCTCCTTTACAAAACAAGCAGGAAAGAGCATTAGAAGATATGCTAAAGAGAATAATCCAGGACTGGCAGAGGGGCACAGACTCGATGATTTAGCCCTGTATAGTTTAAGCCACCTAACCGTTATGGCTGCATGTGGACTAGGCCAATTTCCTGCCCACTGGTGGGTGAGTGGGTGTGCGCTTGCCTGCAGTCAGCTTTCCTAAAAGTCAGCGTTTTGGCAGCAGGTCAGCAATAAATATTTAGCCCCCCAAAATATCTAACAAGGAGACAGCTCCATTTTCCCATGATAGAACTGGGACAGTTGTGCTGCACATTTGCTCTCTGCTTGCATGAGCAGAAATAGACATCAATGCATTTCAGATGCAGCCACTGCACAGCAGTCTGAGGAAGAGTCTTATATCTTTAAATCACAAAAGAGCTTGCATAACTAATGGCCCTGGCAGTGTAACACCTACATGCTCCCTCATTAAAAAGCAACCAAGTAGAAAACTTCCTGAGCTGCTAAAGCTAGTTTTCATTCAGCCCCTTCCCTGCCAGGGGCAGGATTCAACTCTCTTCGCTTGATCCCTTTTCAAGTCAGTCACACCTGGGTGGAAAATATTAACCATGCAATACCAAAGGGAGCAGAAATGCCACGATGGAAATGTTGGCGGTGGCAGCGGCAGCACGGGAACTGAGCAGCACGAGCTAAAAATACTTCTGGAAGAAAAAAAAAAAAAAAAATCAAATACACACGCTAAAATAAGATCAGAAAACTAGACTAGCGAAATCAAACACAGCACGAGTTTGAGACAAGTCCTCCGGAGCTCTGAACATGCAAGAAGGGAATCCACTGAATCTATTGATCTGTTCAGCTCAACGGCTCTGACTAGGTACCTTAAACTCCAAATGAGGTTGATAAAGAGTTTTACAAAACCTAATAAATAGAAAATGCACTTAAGCTCTCTAACAAAACCTGAATGAAAACAGCTTTTTGGTCAGTGCTCAGAAGATCACTCCAGTGATCTCCGGCTAAAAACTCTCTGTGCCTCTGTTTTTCCCATTTGCAACATGTGGGTATGTACAAGGAAAGAACAAAGACAAGCAAGTCACAGCACTGCCTGGGCCACTTCCCAGGGGCTAGTTACTGTCCCTCAGCTTCTATGCCGTAAATTGAATGGGACTATTAGTACCCAGCATGAATAACCAGAAAATTAGACTGATGAGGAACCGAGATGATTAGCCTACTGCCACTGAACTGAGATGCATCATGAACATAATTCCACAGATCTCTTAAATCCATTTCTATCATTCAGGCTTGATCAGCCTAAATAGCAACAACTACATTGGGGAAGTGCAGAGATTTCAGTTGTAATAATCAAGCCTGTTTCTAGTAACAAAGGCAAGGGAGCAGTACCACTCGATAGCTGCAATCAAAGGGACAGCGGCCAGTTACAGCCTGATGGCTAATTCTTTCTCTGTTGACACAGCCCATGTGGTCCAGCTGTTTCTACAGGACCCACAGGACAGCACCCGCCAACATACTGACGGCAGCAATTAAGCCTCGTTTGGCACCATAAGAGCTGTATTCAGGAAGGCATTTCAGACATACTGGCTGAGTCACTAATTTGAGCAAGTGGTCCCAGCCACCAAACCCCTTGTGCTCTCTGGGTTTTCTGTTTAAGTCTGAGAATAAATCCAAAGGACAGCAAGCTCCAGAGGGGTTAAAAGCTGAGGATCTCAGATGCAAGAAGTATTTGCTCAAAAAACTCAATGCCGTTCCAGAGCTGGAGTGAAAGGAAGTCTGTGAAGGAGTTGGCCACATTCTGGAGGGTCAAAAAACAAAAACACAGTCAAAGTCCACTTGTCCACCATGCTCTTTCCAGCCTCTCGCCTCCCCCCTTCCTCCAATGCACTTTACCATGAGACTTCTGAAAAAGGAAATCTCATTTCTTGAGCTGCCCTGCTCAGCTCACACAGTAAACCCACTGTCACATAGTGGGAATCTCACGAGGAGTCATCTTCACTGCCATGACCCAAGTGCCACCTCTAACCAACATCCTGTCCACAGGCAAAAATCTTTAATTCAAGACGGATGGTGCTTTCCACTCAGGCTACATGAATCAAACAGAAAGTCAAGTGCAACTCCCCAGCTGTGAACAAAGCTACTTTGGATGGGGCTGCAAGCTGCACCACAGAGTGCCAATAGCTTTCTTGCACCTTTTCATCATTCCTCCAGACACATTCTTGCCTTCTGCCAATTCTAATGGGCCAGTTCCATGCTCGAGACCCGCGTCTGCATGTGGATTGCAGCTCCAGCCATTTCATTTTCTAGCCCCAGTCCAGAATGCCAAGTGCAACAGTGACCAGGACAACATGCGTTTTCCTGGTGTATTTGCTGCCAGCGAGCCAGAGCCTGAGACCAAGTTCCTAGTGGGACAACAAAGACCACGATTTCAGATCCAAAAGCCAGAATTCAGTGATGAATGGCTCCGAATCCAAGAAGCTGGGGGAGCAAGGAACCCATCAGATGGAATATCACTACTGGAAAGGGGAATGGCCATAATGATTCCCTACTGTAAGACCAAAGACTAGGAGTTACAGTCCAACATGCCCATTCTGCAGTATGATAGTAGGTAACTAACTACCTGCACTGCAAAACACAGAGCCCAAGGTTGTCTCATCTCTCAATGGGAAAATGGACAGACACACACTCTGGACAGGCAGAGCCAGAAGAGTCCTGCTATGTATTTGACCATCACGGAGGAAGAAAGAGGGGTGCTGCCAAGGCACCCCATGGTGGTTCTCTGCTGCAGCTGCCTGTTTACAGTGGCATGAGATGAGTGAGTGATACACTTTTCGTGAGTGATACAGGACTGTTCAAGAGGAACTACAGATAGGCCATCAGCCTGCTGGGCAAGGCAAACTGCTCCTCACGCACCCCATAGCTCACTATTCCCATCATCCATTAGTCTGCCGATCAGCCCCCAAAAGCCAACCATGGCACAAGCAGATGGTTTTCAACCAGAGGCTTGGCACAAACTCTCCCTTCCCTCCTGTGCCGCGACAGCCCAAAAACAACAGGAAGCCCATCACTGACAGGCTGACATGTCCCTGCCTCTCCCTACATGCTTCCAAACCCTCAAAAGCAAATAGTTTTGAAAAGAAGGAAACAAAGCACTTCTCTGGACAGGGAGAAGGAACTCTGACAGAGCATGTGACAAGCAGAGAAGCGAAGGGATGGAGGAGCAGTTGCCACATTTATCTCCTTTTGTAATGTTTCCCTCTGATCCACATAGGTTAGGATTTTTCCCCCTCTGTGGTTATCACAGTAATGGGCCACAGAAGGAGACCTGTGATGGCAAGCCAGAGACTGCTCAACCTGCACAACCAAAAGCGGAGAACCAGGGTCAATCTGCTGCAGGAGATGCCAAAGGACTTTGCCAGCAGCGTGGACTGCCTCCATGAAGTGGAGCTGCAAAGCAGATACAGGATGGGGAGGAGGAAGTGATGGCAGAACAGAACCAGCATGACTGGACAATGAATGAGCAAGATCAGCATCCCCAGGGAAAGGTGCTCCACTAAATGCTTGGCATGATGATCAAGGGGGACAAAATGAACCTCACTCACTCCATACCCATGCCCCAGTCCTGCCCATTCTACTAACCACCCTGCCACATTTTCCACCCAATGGACAATCTGGCAGGGGAGTGGGCAGGGAAGGGAACTGGGGGAGTGTGAAACTGGGCCAGTTGCTGAGAAGTGTCAGGAGAGAAGAGCACCTGATCAGTAGACAAGGCACTCTGGCACCAGGACAGCAGGTACATTGTGAATGAGAGACCCTGTTGCTGGTGACATTACACTTCAGCATCTGGGTTCTTGCTGGTTTTGGTAGCTGAACCTCGGCTGCAGCAGCTATGCACTGTTTGTGCTACTTGCCATTAATTAACTCTGTTGTATAACCCTGAGGTACGTGCATGTACTTGCAAAACATTAAGTAAAGACAGATGGTTTAAAAAAACAACTTTAAATTGGGTCTCAGAGCGCTAGTACATGGAACAGTGGATGGACATGGTACTCATGTGACTTCAGCCCCCAAAGTAAGAACACAAGCACACCCAGAGCCCTTTCTTTCACTCGCTCACCCCCCCAAGTGTCAATGATCACTTTCTGGTGTGGTAAACCACAAGCTGCAAGTCAGTGGCCTATTCCAGACAGAAGCTGTGCTGTGCCCAGATCATGCATGGTGTTACACAGCTGTGCTGGCACTGCCATCTTGTCTCCAGCTGGCAGAAGGCACATTTCACCATATCTAGCCCTTGCTCAGTGTGTAGCGAAACCACTTCCCATCAGAAGGTCTCACACTAGGATAGGGCTTCATAAGTCAAGGAGTAGGAGAAAACAGGACAGACTGGATTCACGCAAAACAGCAGAGCTGACCACCACTGACAGCTACATTACCGCGCAGGCCATGTTGGGGGCTTTTTCTCCAATTCATATACACCAGATCTGTGGGATATTCTGGCATCATTTACTTTGCCAGTACATGCCATATCACTGACCTCTAGGGTCCACTGACAGATACTATAGGAGTTGTCCCCTCTTTATACAACCACACACACCATGGACACGTGTGCCCTCCATGACACTCTTTAGGATGCCTGTTTGCTTAAATTCTACTGTACTTGTAGAGATCTGCCCACCCTGTCCCCAGAGTTGAACCATGGTAATCACTGCGTGGCCAACAGCTGACCCAAACCTGAACTAATCAGTCTCAGATCTGCAATGATGCAGGGTAACTGACTTCCAGATAGCGACAGCAACCCTTTTCCCGACTGGCCAGGCCTCTTCCTGCGATGCTCCTGGCATCGAAGACCAGGATCCTGGGGAAGTTCTGGGCCCATGGCTGGTCAACATAGGTCTGTACTGACGATGTAATTCCACATCTGCATGGGCTGGATCCAGATCCTCTAAGGTAGCATAAGGGATCAGACTGCCCCCACTCCATCTCCATATGCAGCCTGCTCACATTCCTCAGGAAAGGGCATTTCTGCCTTCTTATGCTATCAAAGCACACCTCCTGCATTGCATTCACCTCCCTTCCACAAAAACAATCCCAGAGGTTGTGCTAATTGCCAGCATTTGCCCCTGGTCATTACTCAGAGGACAATCCATGCCTTACCACCAAGGGCTGTGGACAAAAAACAGCAACCCAAAGCAAGAAGGGGTTTACTATAACAAGCTGATGGGTTTGGATTTCCCCCATAGGCCCAGAGGGAACATGCAGGGTCTCTCGCAGTTCACTCTGGAAGAACGTGGGGCAGCTCCCAAGTGCCACACGTGAGGGATATCACCTCTAGTGCGCACACAGCCACTTGTATGTCGCAGTGTGGCTGCTGTCACTCATGAGTCGTAACCAGATCACTCCCATAACTGACTGACCCCTTCGAGGCATGTCTTCACTGCAATGCAGCAGCCCTTCCCCCAGGCACGAACAGTCACGTGCAGGTGCCCAGACGGGGTTAACGGCAGATTCCTGGGGGCACAAGCTTTCTACAACCCGCCTCCTGAAATGGAGGCTGAATCCAAGGAGTGCAGAGCTCTCCTCTCTGCTCCACCAGGCGCCACAGCCAGATGCTAGGTCCCAGGCTGGGAGCCTTTGCATTCCACCTGTAGGAGGTTTCCTGCCCTGCAGGATGAATTCAAATGAACAACCACAAGTTCCTGTGTAGGAAAAGCCAGCCACCTCCTCCTTGCAGGACCGGGGAATTCCAGAGCCTGGGGCCTCTACCCAGCGCTCTGGCAGCTTCAGGAAGAAACAAGACTCCCACATCATGTCACCAGCCAAATCCACAGGAGCATTCTCTGGACTACTAATATTTACTCTAAAAATGATGCTTGCATCACCAAATTTAAAAGGCTTGAAACTTGCTGGAGAGGGGTGGCTCCACAGATGCACCAAGCTGAAGGTGTTTTGTAGCATCTTCACATGTCATCAACACCATCAGCCTCTTCCAAGAGAGCTTAGCAAGGTGTGAGTCGCTCAATAAGGCAGTCAGGAAGCAGGCCGGTAAGTCCATTTCCAGACCCACAACCTGCAAGGTGACCTCAGCGATGGGTGGAGAGAAAGCCCTCTGCCCAGTAATTAGTCCATTCCCTGCATGATGCCAACAGTGACAGGGTGGCAAGTGAGCTTGAATGATCAACAGCCCCAGGGACTAATCTTACCAAAGGATGCATTTCTTACAAGAGAGGCCCAGTCTTCTCATGGCAGCCAATCGCCAACCCAGCACTGTGCCGCTGAGGGACAGCAGAAGCAAGACACCAGAAAGGGAGGTAGCCTTGTGATTCAGGCACTGTCCCAGGGCTCAGATCTGGGATTCAGCCCTACCTCTGCCACAGGTTCCCAGTATGACCATGGCAGAATTACTTGATCCCCACGTAACCTCAGTCTCCCACATACAAGATCAGGACCACACTCCTCCCTCCCAAGATTTGTTTGGTCTGTTTAGACGGCAAGCTCTGTGCAGCAGGGGACTGCAACTGAGCCTCAAACAGCCCCCAGGCAAAGGGAGCTCTGCCTCTAATGTCGAGATGTTACCATAATAGAGGATCAGTTGGAAGATTCAGCTTATCAAGATTTCCACACGTGGACCCAACAGGAATTAAAAGAGCCAGGTCTTTCATGCCAGTGGACGTGGGACTCTCCAGAAAGCTAGGTGTGAGGATGCTGGGGGTTTGTGTGCTACCTTACTAGGCTGTCCTACCACCAAACAACTAATCTCATCCACCTGCAGCCTGGGTGGGAAAGCAACTTTCAACATCAGGTCACAAAGTTTCTCCTTCCAAAGCAGTGATTCTCAACCTGCTTAGACTCAAAGCACCCCCTGGAAAATGCCAGCTCCTAGTTTTCCACTTGTTTTTTGGTTACAAAAAAACCAAAACAAGACAAAACAGAGCAATTTTTCTGTTGCAAAGAACTCTGAAAACCCACAACAGGTCAGAATGTTTTTAATGCTCTCGATTCCTATTGAAATCTCTGGATCCTGCAGCATCACTGGTCTACAGCCTTGGGTTGCAGCTGCCAGGGGTGTTGGCTGGCAGGCTAAGGCTAACAGTTCCCAGCTCTTGGACTGTACTTATCACCAGTAGCCTCAGGACACTTTGCATAGGGAGGTATCATAACCTCCTTTTTAAAGGGGGGTGGGGCAGGGAAAACTGAGGCAGGGAAATAATGCGACTTGCCCAGAAACACCCAGGAGAGCAGTGGCAAAGCTGAGAACAGAATCCAGGTCTCCCATGTCTCAGTCTGGTGCTCCATCCTCTACCTGCCCAGTGATGAGGGATGTACTTCCAGGGGACCCAACAGGGGGCTTGGACCACTGCTGTTCTCACAGCCACAGCTGTGGAGAAAACCCTCCCTGCTGCTTGCAGTGCAACACTCCCTGCGATTTACTTCAGGCTGAGATGCCCAAGTAGAGAGACTTGAGGGTGTTTTGATATGCTCCTAGAGAGCAGTGCTTCTTTCCACCAGCCCCGAGCAGCATGCAGGTAGCATGCATTCACTGAGGGGGTCCTCCCTCCCAATGCCCATGTCGCATCACACAGACGGTGCATCTTAACAGGTATTGACTTGCTGTCAGGAGAAGACTGAGAAAGGCTGCCAAGCACTCGGCTCCTCCTTTCTCCTCATTTCTGCTGCCAGTCAGATGCCAGCCCCCTGGCCTGTGCTGCCTTGCGTCAGGGGAGAGTCCAGCCCTGCAAATGGATGGAGGCAGGGAAGGAGGTTTTGCAGTGGAGCATGAAATCAGCAGATTTCATCCAGGTGGAGAAAGCTCATCCGGGGCAACTTGGAAACATGGAGAGGGGTTTCCTGAGGAGACCAGGCATTTCCCAGAAACAGAAACCTGTGGGCTGGCTGCATCTATCCTATAGCCAGCAGCTCCGAGATCACTGGGGCAGCAAGAGCCATTTCCTCCTCTGCCCAGAACAAAACAAAAAAGCTACTAGATAATTTGGAAACGCACACAGCCAAGCTGGCAGGAAATGCTGCTGATTTTAAGTCGCTTCTACTAGTAGGTGGTTTAGGAAGTTATTCTGATGTTTGTACAGCACCTGGGGCCCTGGTCTCCACTTCAGCACAGAGAAAAAAACAACAGAAATGCATGGCTACATCCAGAAAGCAGAAGCCTCAAGTCCTTCAGGCTCCGCTTCTGGCTTTTGTTGTTAACCTTGGACCACACGATAAGACTGTTGCCTTGCTCAAACCCCTGGCTTGGCCTGTGATCCCAGCTTTGGCATGGGCTTGCCCTCTCACTGCGTCCCAATTTCCATCCACCAAGACTGGGATAATACTGATTGACCTTAGGGGGGAGCTGGCATAAATTAGTGTTTTGAACCTCCCAAATGGAAGATGTCACATGCTTATACTGAGCTAGAGTAGCCTCAAGAGGCCCCAGTTGTGCTAGACACTGCACGTACACACAGCAAAAGCCCCTTCCCAAGTCCAGATTAAACCAGGAAGTGCGTATTTTACACCTGGGGAATGTAGGCACAAGCAGCCCAGGTCTAAGAGTCACCAGAGCACCCTGACTCCAGCTATCCTCTACTTAAGTGACTTCCCTGAGGTTACACAGAGGCTGGGGCGGAGCTAGGACCTGAACCCAGGTCCTGGGTCCAGGAACCCAACCAGGAGTCCCTTTCTTCAGGGGAAATGGTGGCAAGTGTGGGAAAGTTTTGGGTGATACAGGGGATATAGGCTGTCCCCTGCCTGGATCATCCAATGTCACCACTGTGGGGGGGACTGAAAAGAGCTGGGCCCTGGTAAGAGTCAAGGGGGCATGTCCTGCATTCAAAAATACAAGAAGTTTCCTCCCCTATTTCATTCCCTTACTTCAAGCTGCCTGAAGGCCCACCTACTTCCCTGGTCTTCCCCTCCCCTTTATTGCTATAAGATCAAGGACCATGACAGTGTGAGGCTGGGAGAAGGCATGAGGTCAGGCAGGGTGAAGGACCCTCTCCCCTTCTGGCATATTTGGTTCCTCACTCCGAGCCCTCCCAAATTCCTCATTGGACACTCAATGCACCAAACAGGCTCTCGCCACCCCAGCTCACATGCTTCTGCTCCAGCTCTTGGCTCTCCACTCCTTTGCCATCACCGCCCTTCCCAAAGCCCCCAAGTCAGAGAAAATCCAAGAGAGAACATCTACAAAGCATTGCAGCTCGGCAGGGGGAAACTAAGACAGCAGCAAGTACTCTTCCTAACGAGCGAAGAAGAACGCTTTGTGCCACAGCAGATTAGTCTGAGAAGCAGCAGTGAATGGCCCAGGCTGCATTTAGCTGCCTCTCCATTATCAAACTGAGCCCCTCAGTCTTTTCTACATTCATCCTTAAAGGACCAGCGAAGCAGGGGGGTTCTTATCCCTAGCTTACGGATGGGGAACCGAGGCGGAGACTGAGTGCCCCAACGTCACACAAAGTCTGGGGCAGAGCAGGGACTGGAACCCAGTTGCCCCAGCCCCAAGCTAGTGCTCTAACCACGCAACTGCCCTTCCTTTCAGTGGCAAGGGTGGGGGGGAAGTTGGTGCTCAGTGAAGCTACAGTGGTGCAAGTCCAGAGACCACCTCCCATTGCTGGCCCCATCACAATTTCTATGGGGCCCATCACTTTCCCATACCTCAGTGGCCTCATCTAGAGAAACTGGCTTGACACTTTCTGAAGCACAATGAGAGCCCTGATGCCAGGAGTCTGACACACAGAACATCATGACTTTACATCGTTTGCTATTAGCTCTTCCAATATTTGCCCAGACATCAGCAGAGTATTTTTCAATGCAGGTTTAGCCAAAAGGTCCAACTCTCTAGCTGCTTTCAGCGTTGTCCTTTTTGCACTGGGTCATACATCGCTTCTTTGCTATAAAAGTAACTGGAAGCAGCCATAAGTCCACAGAAACAAAGCAATGGTGGGAGAGGGGGGAAAGGTTCATTTACCAAGTCTTAGACAGATTATAAGTGAAGTCACCACCAGTCACAACAATGGGTCCAGTGTAGGCCTATTCCTCTGGACACATTCAACACCTGGGGACTCAATCCAGGTGACCATCTACAAACAGATGCTCTGTAAAGTCACAAGGACTATTTGTGTGAATAAGATAGGAACAGTTCAGCCCATGGAATATGTATCAGCTCTTATTTTACTATCACTGATACGTGACTAGTATGGCAAATGCATGATCCATGCCCTCCATTTCCTGGGCTCTTCCTCTCCGGATCTCTTTCTGTCCAAGAGACCTCAACCAATGCACATTAACCTTTCATTATTATGCAAAAGGTAAATCCCAAATCCAGTGTCTTTATTTTTGGCTCAATTACTCATATTTGTAGTTCTGAGTCTCTATTTCTCCATTCCCTGCAGACTGGATACAACTTCTTTGGCTTCCTCTTTCATTATACATCCTATTTAAAGGCCTGAATTTGCCAACACTGCTAATTAAGGAGACGGGCCAAGAGTTTCCAAGGCACCTTATGACTTTGGGCACCCGAACAGAGACACCTGCTGCAGCCTAATTTTCAGGATGCACTGAACTTCCCACCCTCTGGAAATCAAGCTCCTTTGCGGCCTTTCAAGTTGGGAACTCAAGAACAGAGATACTTCAGTTGGCTGCAGGGTTTCCCACCAGGAGAAATCCCTTTGGTTTAACTGAATGCTAATCACAGTACCATATGCTACATCTGCCCATAGATGCCTGCTAATATTTTACCGCACAGTTTACCAGGCACCCACTCTCTGATCTGTTCCTAGTTTCAGTACCTGCATTTTTACTCTCCCAGTTCCAAATGAGGGGCTTTTGCTCTTAGTGACAATATTCTTTACGTCTCAAGGCAAATTCCCCCTCCCAGTCCTCATACGTCGCTTCTCATGTCACGATTCCAGGCTGACTGAGGGCTGGCCGCATGCTCTTTGTTAAATTGGAAAGAAGAAGTGCTGAAGCTTTCAATGCTGAGCATGGCTCCCTGGGCTCTGAGCAAAGAGGTCTGTGTGAAATGTCTCCGGCTGGCTGCCTTCAGGTACGCACCCTCAATTTTGCCATGACAAATCAGAAAAAGCTCCAAGTAAAACTCAGCCAAAACCCCCACTCATGTTCTGGTGACCTCAAACTAGGCCATCTCTCATCACAAGGCAGGTCAGCCTGGTCCCCAGATTTATGAACCTGACTAAGACAGTCCTTGGCCCTTATCACCATAGCAACCGACACCTTAAAGCAACCCTGTCTTATGAGACTCTTTAACCCATTTCACAGGCAGCTGAGACAGAAGGCAAATCAAGTCACCTTCCTAAGGTTGCACAGGACACTGACAGAGCTGGGAACTGGACCCGGGTCTTCAAGTCCCAGTTCAGTGGCTTAAACATCCTTCCCCATTTGTCAAAAGAGCTGCCACCTTCCATTCAGAGATACCAGTAGGTCCTGACCTTATTTCTGACAGGTGAATATTATGGGTAAACCTAAGGGGGCCACCCACTTGTAACTAGAGGAGGAGCAGAGCACCGGACAGTTGACTGGACACCCTTAAAAATTGAAGGGTTCGTGTTCTCTGGCACTTACAACACTGCCTGCAACATTCCCACCACAGGCAATAGGGAGCAGGGAACATTGTAGGTACCACCGTTAGTGTAATTACCAGGGAAGGTAAATGCTGAAATTCTACTGGGGCCCATTGCATAGGGTTTACCTGCCAATAAACTTAAGCAATCT
>NW_017729018.1:6189337-6210706 GCF_001723915.1 Gavialis gangeticus | reverse complement strand
AAAATGGAAGGGTTCGTGTTCTCTGGCACTTACAACACTGCCTGCAACATTCCCACCACAGGCAATAGGGAGCAGGGAACATTGTAGGTACCACCGTTAGTGTAATTACCAGGGAAGGTAAATGCTGAAATTCTACTGGGGCCCATTGCATAGGGTTTACCTGCCAATAAACTTAAGCAATCTATCAGACTAGAGCAAAAGCAAACATGGTGGAACATTTATTCTCCAATAATCATCTTTTAGTGGAAGTTTGTGCACTATTCAGGGCTGGCTCTTGGGATTACGACATGCAGGAAGCAAAGCTTTCAGCAGCAAGAAGTCTGGGTGCCTCAGATGACTAAGGAGCTCCAAACCTGTGCCTTTAAACCCCTCCATGATGATCAGAGGAGGAGGTGCCTTCCACTGCAAGGCCTCCAAAACCAACAGGTGTCTTCTTCTAGCAGCACCTGGCTCCAAGCTCAGAGGTGCATGCTCCGTTACCAGCCGTATCTGCTCTACATGCCTTGCCAGTTATGGTTGTTCCCCTATTCTCCACCCCCTCCAGCACTGGAAGTTCTTCCCTCTTAAACTTTTTCCTTAAAACACAGGTAAAGTCTGCCAGGCGTTGCCCAAATTATAACTGTCTTAGGAGCAAGTGAAACACTGGCCCTAACCTAACAGCAGGCATCATTAAATGATGCTGCCCTGAGAAGCACTGCTCTGGACTTTGATTTCTGACACCAAGCAGACTCTGACTTCTGCTCCTGCTTGATACTGCTCTTTCAGGAGTGCTCAGGCAGTGGTGTCCTTCCACACTCCTGACACAGCCTGTAACAAGCAGCAGGAGTTCTTTCTAGCCAGTGATTTTATTTATTACAACTGGGCTTCCTGTTGTCTTCAAGCCAAGAACATGGCAGCAACTCCTCTGCTCCTGACAGAATAGAGCCTCAGTTCTTGGCCCAGATTGTATTTCCAGTACTATGAATGCAAGAGAAGAGACTGTCCCAATTGCCAGGCAACACACAAGGGATGCAAGCATCTTCTCTGCACCTTGAAAAAGCCTTCACTGCCCCATAATCATTGGGATGGGCACTGATGCAGCCCCTGCCATCTCCACCCTGGGCTTTACTCTTCACAAAGCTCCCGTTCTAGGAGACAGCCAGCTCCCTGCTCAGTCCAGGCCAGCTGGTTCAAGCCCCAGATACTGGAAGCACTCTGAAGTCTGCCTGTTGAGGATGCACGTGCTCTTGAGAGAGAGATCAGCCAGTAGACACACATGCTGGAACTTGCAAGAAAGTTTTGTTGAAAAGGCAAGATCCCAAGGAGCCACAGAGAGGTCAGTTAAGGTCATATCAAGACAAGGGAAAGGGAGGGAGAAAGAAATACCCGCAGAATCCCAAGGCATTTGGTGCATAGGCACACACATTTCTTTTGCGTAGGCCGTGCGATGATGAGGTTCTCAACCACAGAAGAGCTGAGCAGCGCTCCTGTCAGACCTTGATCTAACTGCTCCAGACTGGTCAGAGTCCACAGCGAGAGCCTCACCCTACCAGTCACACTTTCAGTCTGTGCTGGAGAACGGCACATGAGCCAAGCCCCTCGAGTCAGGTCTGGGCCTCCTGCCTGACAGTGGCCAAGACCACTGGAAAGTCACCATGTTGGTCAGATACTTTCAGGTAAAGAGGCTGAAGGGCTCCCCGTAGACCCTAGATTCAAGGCCAGAATGGGGAAGTATGGGAATTAACCCCATGTTCTAATGCAACAGAGAAAATTCATTTAAGATGGGGGAAGTTCACTTGCCAACAGCAAACTTGGCGATGAATTTAGCACTAGACTTTGGCTTGACAAAGGTTACTGCATTGTAGCATGTGCATTCCTGAAGAGCATGTTGCATAACATCTCAAGTTAATAGTATTTCTTCTGAATCAGGCTACATTTTGTTTGGAACGAGCCTTAATTGCTCTTCCCTTTTACTTTCCTGAACTCAGTCCCTGAAAACATGAGCGAGTTCCTCACGGCCTGGTGCAGCATCTCCCCTTCTCATACTCCAGACTGCTGGCCTAAAAATGAGAACACAGGCCAAACCATGGAGAGATGCCCTGGGTGACGTTCCCTCCACACCACATCCCATCAGGTAACCAACCTTTAGCTTGAGCTCCCCTAGCAAATGGGTGGACAGGACATCAAGGACCATTTTCAGGACCCATCTGATTCCCTCCTCTGACTCCTTTACCTGCTCTATAGTATCCATGCCCACACACTGCCATGCTGAAAGCGGGCTGGACTGATCTTCTCATGGCTCCGATCTCTTCTTAGGATCTCCCAACCTGATGTACAACCCTCCCTGGAGCACACATGATAGGGAAGATGTAGAGACAACGCATTACTCAGCAGGGAACACTCTACCTGTTCTCCCTCAAGCATCAGCCACTCAGCATGTTTCGGTGACTGGGGAAGGACTAGGAAGTAGAAGGTCTGCTTTCAAAGCTCCAACCCCACATCTCAGATATTACCTCATTGCTAGGTCCCGAGGAAAAAGTCTTGGATTAGCTTTTACTCCTCCACATCAACGTCTTCCTGCTGCCCTGATCCCAAATACATCAACCCAAAGGGCACAAGGCTAAAGAGCAGTAACACACCCTTCTGTTGCTTAGTCCACACATCTCAGTAATGCCACTAGTACTCTCCATACTCACAAGCACAAAGACTAGACTAAGAATAAAACCCGAACTGAGATCAAGAAAATCAATGTGGTTGCGGTAGATCCAGGAGAACAGTGCTATCGCACACCCATGTAACACAGAAGGTGCTAAACAATGTTGGATCTTGTACAGGGACTGACCTAGAGAAGCCAAGTGGAGAAAGTCCCATTACTAACTCAGCCCTGCAAAGGGAGCAGTAGGGCTTCTCCAGGACTCAGGGGCTCTCCTTCTGCTGTGCGCACATACATGTTACCACAGAAGTCAACTGCAGTCAGGCACATTTTCATTTTTAACATCTATGGAGGCAGAATCACTTGCTACCAGAAGTCCTCAGAAAGCCAAAGGGTTTCAACCAAGAGGCAAAAAGCCAAACCTTCCAGGTCTTCACTGGATGAGCATCCACCTTCAGAGACTCCCACCAGCCTCAAACATCCAGTGCCTCGTGAGCCACTATGTCCAAGCAAGAGTGGTTGTTAAAAGCAACTCTCCACACTGTGAAAGAGCCTGATTCCATCCAAGTCTGACCATGGCCACGGCGGTCTCTCCAAGGAGATGGCTTCTCTGCAGGCTCCCAGCAGCCACTAAGTTCTCCCTGGTGGTTGGTTCACCCTGCTTTGGTGCTGTATTGACATCACATGCAAACCCAGGCTCCTTATCCAGCAGGGCTGCAAGACTCTTCCCAGGGATGCTTTATAAAAAAGTCTATAAGCCCAAGAGAAGCATAAATCCATGTTAACAAGTAGGAGTGTTTCCACCAGAGGGATGGAGCTCAAGAAGCAGCAGCTTTATTCACACCTAGAAAAGCCAGCTCCGGACCTCTTATGCCATGAGGAGTCAAACAGCTCCAAAACACTCATTTTTGGTTGCTGAGTAACACACACACACACACACACACGATATACATCTCAGAGCTGCTTAACCTCCCTGCACTCAACTTCCCAAACACTCGGGGAGTCCAACATGGGCTTCATTTAAAAAAGCTGCTTGTGTCATTCTGCTGGCAGACATCTCTAATGCTGCTTTTGCCCTCCCAGCATTTAGCTCCTCTGGCCCATGCTCAATGGCATAACTATGGCATAGTGACCAGGGCAGCCACTCTGGGTGCCAGCTTGGGGGAGATGGAAAAAACAGCAGCAACCAAAAGCTGCCCAGTATGTGGGAGCTGTCTTGGGCACCTGGCTGCTTTGTTCCTCCTTTGCCCATGCTGAACAGAAGTGCCTTCCTGCCCATTTTCTGAACTCCAGTTTGCACAGTACTGAAGCAGTCAGCCTCAAATGCAGCTTCCAGGATCCAATGCTTAAGAGGAAGCCGAAAATCTCTGTGATGCACCTCACCAGTACAGTTCACCAGATTAAATTCTGTCCTCATACCTGAAGGCTTTGTGCCTCATGTTGTGCGAGTCCAAGCTCCCACAAATAACTGTATTATTTACCAAACTTAACACAAGTTCTTTCAAAGGCAGAGCATCCAACAAATCTCTTCATTTGACTAACACAGGTGATCTGACCTCAAGTGCTCACCCTAAGTATTTCCTAGAAAGGATGGCATTGATGTGCTGCAATAAGATCTCAGGCGTAATCAGGCCAGTGGCAGTGTCAGCAGATCCTATCACCATACACCGCTTTGCCAAAGGAGGACTATCACTTTCCTTCAAAATTCAAGACTACAAACTCCTTGGTCTTCAGAGGCTCCTACTGGACATGGAACCAACTCCTCGCCACAATCTTTCCAGAAGGGAGAAAAATCAATGTCAAGGATACTTAAGTCCCAGATGCAAACAGATATGCCAGCACTAAGAGTCACTCCTTACCACAAACCTCTTAAGAAATCTGTAACCACCTTGTTCTGTGGAGCATTCTGAAAATGCTACGTGGAAAGAGCATCACATGCATGTTCCAGTTTAATTATAGTTGTTTACTGAATAACAAAGGTACTTGCCAGCCTCCTTTGGACAGCTAACTGGTTTGCTGTCGAATCTGCTGCTACCGGAGAGGTAAAGGGAAGTGTGTTGTCTACACCAGCAGTTCCCAATCTATGGGATGCATACCACCAGTGGTATGCAGACAACCTGTCAGTGGTACATGTTAACAGATTTATTATAATTACTTTATATGACAAAAATTTGCTTGTGGTACTTAAGGTTGTATCATTTTAAATTGGTGGTGCGCAATCTGCGAGTTTGGGAACCGCTGGTCTACACTGTAAGTATTTGGGCCCAGG
Organism: Gavialis gangeticus; assembly: GCF_001723915.1. Classification (NCBI taxonomy): domain Eukaryota; kingdom Metazoa; phylum Chordata; order Crocodylia; family Gavialidae; genus Gavialis; species Gavialis gangeticus. The sequence goes on along the minus strand of NW_017729018.1, from coordinate 6,205,805 downwards.
TGACCCATCTGCAAGGTGTCTGCTCCTCAGCACTGTAGGGTAGGCTGGACCCAACCATGTAAGCAAGACTAGGACAGATAATGACGTACTGCCTCCACTGAAAGAAAAGACAGAATCATGTTTTAAGCATGTTTGGGTGCCAGATGCGCCAGTGTGATCCATCATAGTATACGCAGGACAGATAATACCCTGTAACAGCTGAACTAAAAGCACTCTGCAGTAAGCACCTTTTTTTTCCTCCAGTGGTAACAGCATGTTAACATGACCAGCAAGAAAAAGCCAGCATTTAGCTGACAATCTGTTCCATAACTCTGCAATTCAAGCAGGGATTCAGGGGAGTCCTAATGCAAGGGGCAGGGACTTATGGGAGTCCTTTAACACAAGCAAGAAGCCTAGAAATGTCCATTTGAATTCAAAACATTGTTTATACAACTGCAGTTGCTCTAATGGGGTAAAAATAATTTGCAGGCCAGGCTGGATCACTGCAAAGAGTTTCTCCTTCCCTGTTCACACTGCACAGCCATAACGCTCTAGCCCAATAAGCCCCACCATCTGTGGCAGAGGGAAGGGCTAACTGGATGGCTTCTTGTTTTGTCAGGGCCAATTCTCCACTAGCTAGATGAAGCTTTATTACAGCATCCAGATTACAAAGCACCCAGAGATCTATTTTATACACTCATCATAGAAGTCAGGTCGAAGGGACCTTATAGGTCTTCAAGTCCGACCCCCTACCTGAGCAGGAGAAAAACTGGGCTCAAATGATCCCAGCTAGGTAGGCATCAAGCCTCTTCTTAAAGGCCCCCAGGGTAGGAGCCAGCACCACTTCCCTTGGAAGTTGGTTCCAGATACTACCTGCCCTAACTGTGAAGTAGTTCTTATGGACGTCTAATCTAAACCTCCTTTCCAACAACTTATGGCCGTTATTCCTTGTTATGCCAGGGGGCACTAGGGGAAACAAGGTCCCAAACCCATCATCATACCTCCTGGCCTGAGTTATCTGATCACTTCAGTCTTTAACACACGTTCACCTCAGCAACCCTGTAAGGCAGGGCAGTACTGTTATCCCCACTGTATTTAGGGAGGCAAGGAGAAGCTACATTCAGCCCCACACAGGAAATCTGTGGGAGACAGGAATATGAATTCAGGTTTCTTGAAGCCCACATTGAGGTCCTAACCACTGCCTGCCCTTCCTGTGAGTGCTCTTCGGAGGTGCACACCGTCCTGTCTCAAGCCTACACACATTTTGTTTCAGTTGCATCAAGCAAGCTTACCAGGCACAGGCCAGGGGACATAAGGAAGAAGGTCTACAGACCAGGATACTGGCCTTGGACTTTGCATGCGATTCCCTGCTCTAAAAGAGACTTCTTAACAACCTAAGAAATTACTTCAGTTAGATAACTGAGGCATTGCACAGGCTTATGCATGAAATAGGGATAAGTGCTTCTCTAACTCATAGGATTCTTGCAAATCTACTAATGATGTATGGTATTCAGATACTGCAAAAACCAGGGAAGTACCTAGCTAGCCTAGCCAAGGCTGAAAACAACTAGAGGCTGCAACAGCTACCTGGCATTCAGCAAGCGCTCCTAGCCATGGAAATTAGCCTGGTGGACAGCACAGAGCACAGGTAGAGAGAAAGCTACTGAATGCGATTAGGCTGACATCCAATAAACATGTTTACTGGCAGCTGTTACAGGACAACATCACCTCTTTTAGTCTGCCTGGAAAAAGGGAGAGGGAGAGAGACAGAGAGATACCAGTTGTCCATAAGCTCAACTCATGCTGTTTTCATTGATCCGCTGAGTCACTCTCATATTAACACTTTTGACAACACTTAGGCTGCATGGAAACTGAGAGGTAGCATGCAAGCAGCAGCAAGGTGATGCAAAACCTCTCAACTATGCTGGAACGACAGACAAGAATTGCTTTGGGAGGAGGCGGCGGAGAAGGGAGGAGTCAGAAACCTGCTGAACTCTGAGTCCACCTTCCTGTTCCCTAGTCTGACAAAGTGGGTGGCAACAACCAAACCCAACCCAAGCCACAATGAAGGGTAACAGCCACAGGCGCCACTCTGCACCTCAAACAAACTTCTATACAGTGCACAGTTTCCCGATTCACTCAGCCAGGCAGAACGCTAGCTATTATTACCTAATCCATTTGAATGCAAGAAAAATATCACATTGATTTTTTTTTCCAAGACCTTGCAACTTCTGCAAACTAATTACAGAGCTATCAAATCCCAAGACACTGTACACCAGATAGCAGCAGTTACTAGATCATAATGAGACTAGGTGCCCTGACATAAGGGTGGGGCCAAGAAGTCAAGTCTAAGTAGGTTACAATTCCACCAACTTCAGTGAAGCTGCTTCCAGGTGCACATTGGATCTGAATTTGGACTGCTTTGCTTGCATTTTAAGGCCAGGCCCAACCCTGAGCACTCATCAAGCCCTCACAAATCAACACTTCTAACTGAAATGGCAGTGAATACAATCATTGACAAGTCACTTCTGGCATTTAAGCCTACAGAAAGTCCTCACAGGAACAAGAGAAGGCCTTCCCACACTCTCCCAGTGGAGGCCTCCTGCCCTAATTTAGAGTCATTCCCTTTCAGACATGTTGGCAAACACCAAACCTTTCTTCAAGCTGTTATATAAGGGCTGATTTTTAAATCTCTGTCCTGGTGATCAGGGGCAGACCACGTGTATGACATTCTGGCTGGGCACTCCCACTAGCAGACATGCTCGCACACATAACCGGTTTCCAGATATCCAGCCACTTGTGGTACAAGCAGAAAACCAATGGGCTATTTAAACTCGGTAACTTCCAAATATACCCATACAGACGATTCACTCTTCCACAATCAGTGCACCTGCAGCTTGGCCGGGCTCCTAGTTACCTCCGCTCAGTGTCTAACTTGTCAGTTGCTGCTTCTAGCCTGGTTTGAAACGAGCAAGAACAACAATCCGAACTCCCCAGAACGTGGCGGGTCCCCACTCTGCTGAAGCTGAGAAAACGTTTGCCAGTGAAAGACCCCTTCCCCACAGACCTGGCAGCCTAACTCCACCGCTTGGTTCCCTACTGGATTTGAGGGCCGTAATGGATTTTCCCCAGATCCTGCTCCACAGGTCAGCGCCGGGAGGCGCAGGCTGCGGGTGGGCTGAGCACCGCACCAAGCGCCATCACGATAAAATATTCACGGTCCTTATTTTTAATCCCCTCTCAGCAGCTCAGGCAACATTTAAAGTTCAGCGGCTCCCTGCCGCCTTTATTCTTTCTATGGCTGAAGTCCCACCCATCCTCACTCAGCAGCTTTGCTTTAAAAGAGAAAATACATATGTACAGGGATAAAGCCCTGTTTGCAACCTCTGCTCCCCACATGGACCCTCCCCAATCCGCCCGGCCGGGTGGGGGTGGGGGTAAAAAGGTACAAAGGACTCGGTCCGTCTGCTTCCCCCCCCACCGCAGGCCAACATGGGCGTGCGCCCATGTCGGTGTCTTTCAACCCAAAGCAAAAACACGGGCTCGAGGGGAGCCGGGCACCCGCCAGGGGCTGGAAGAAAGAAAATTACATGAGAAAAAGAGAGAGTCCCTCAGCCAGGTGCCGGGGAAACGCCGCCCAGCGCACAGCATCGCGCCCACGTTTCCACCACGTCCCGCCGCTGTGGCGGCAGCTCCCTGCCCGGCGCAGCCCTGAGGCTGCCTCCAGCCTTGCCCCCCTACAGGACGATGCCCCCCACCCCGCAACAGGGCAGCCCCTTCCCCCCCAGCCCCCCGGGAGCCATGGGTTTACCTCCTGCCGCGCCTCAGGGGCGGGGGCCGGGCCCCCTGCCCCCCGCCAGCCTCGCCATGGAGCCTCCCTCCGGCCTCCGCCGCTCTTGTCCCTTTAAGCCTCCGCTCCCCCTCCCCCTGCACACACCACCCAGGCGCTGGGCTCGGAGCGACGCCTCTACTCCAGCCGCGTAAACCTCGGCGGAAGCTCGGCTCGCTCACGCCACCCCGCCGGCGCACAAGCCCTTGGTGAATAGCGAGTCGCCGGCGGCCGGGCTCGGCGCAGGCGCAGACGGACGGAGGGCGGGGACGGCCCTTCTGGAGCGTAAAGCGCGTAAAGGCGGCTCAGCCGGGAGAGAAGAGCGGGGAGCTTTGCGGCAGTGGGAGGGGTTTTGCGACAGCTACGCGCTTGGCGGCTGCCCGGGCGCGGGTTCCTCTTAACTCTGTGCGTGCCGGGCTGCGTTGCCAGGGGTGGGCGGGTGGTCGTGGTGGTGCCAAGGTTTGAACCCGGGCACGATGTGCAGTTAGTCGTCGAAGTGTACAAAAAAAATCTAAAAAAAAAAAAAGTCAAAGTGTACGAAAACATTTTTTAAAAGTCAAAGTGCACAAAAAAGTCAGTGTACACCTTTTTTTTTAACAAAAGGTCAAAGTGTACAAAAAAGCGTACAAAAAATATAAAAGGCAATGTGAACAAAAAAGGTAAAGTACAAAAAAGTAAAAGCCAAAGTGTACAAAAAGATAGTAACAGTGTTCAAAACGCAGTAGTTTTTGCGGCAGCAAATTAATGCAGGATGTGCAAAACCCAAGTCACTGGCGATGCGTAGGGGGTGCATGCGGATGCACGTACCCATCCTGAGCACTGCAGTGCAGTCCCTGCAAAAAGCACCGCCAACACTGCCGGTGGTTGCTGCTTGCCCCCATGCCCCCACCCCGCTTTTTGCTGACACCACTGGCAGCGTCTGCGGATGGTCGCCGACCACTGGTCAACGCTGGCTCCCCCCAGCCACCAACACTGCTGCGACTACCTGCGGGAGCTCGCCATGCCCCCTCAGCCTCCAGGGGCATGTGGTGTTTGTGACTCAAGTTGCTCTAACGAAGTCTTAACACCCCTCTTTTGGGCTTGCTTTCAGCACTTCCTTATGACCTGGCTTCGAAATAAAGAAACACTTCCAGTTCTTACTCGCTCACTGGCAATATAAAGTAAACAAGAAGACTTATTTGCATCCTTTTTTTGCATATTTTTTCAGTGTACGATGGTTTTTCAACACATACGAACCTTTCCTATTTGAGGCCTGGCAACGCTGTTCCCCACTTGCAGGGCCAGGGGCAGGCAGCGGCAGCACCTGCAGTACACCCCTATGCCCATGCGCACCTACTTGCCACCTCTCCTGTGGGGGGTGCAAATCACCTGTCACCTTGTCTAGGGTGCGGGCAGGGGCCAGCGGTGACCCCACTCCCGCCCCCGTGGTTATCCCTGCCCTATGCGTGGACCCCCGACTGTGCAGGGCTGAACGCTTGGCAGGGGGGCTGGCTCACTCCCAGGCCTCACAGTCATGGTCAGATGTTGGGAAATAAAGGCCTCTTCTTCCTCTGGGCCCAACTTTCTCATCCCACAGGCTGTGTCCAGTCCGGCTGCGGTGTGGCTGGGGGCCCGATTCAGTTGCTGGGAGCTGTACAGCCTGACCCTGATCCATCCACCATGGGTGGGAAGCAGCCTGGTCTGGATCAGGACACAGGGGCGAGGGGTGGAGTGACCCAGCCCTGAACCAGATGTGCAGGGTGTGGTGGGGATGGGGAGCAGCTCGGCCCAATCCGGACACACCGGGGGCAGGCCCAGCCCTGATCCCGCTGTGCAGCACTGGCCCAGGCAGGGCTGGATCCAGCTACATGGAGCTTCCACTGCTCCCCTGCTGACAAATTTCTAGATTTGTGGGGATCCCCATGGGCCAGATGCCGTGACACTGTGGGCTGGATTTGACCTGTGGCCAGCGGTTGAGCACCCCTGCTTCAGAGCAAGGGATGGCAACCAATGGCCCAGATCTGGCCTGTCAAGAGATTGCATCTGGTCCATGAAGCTGGAATACCTGTGGCAGTTTGGTGGTCAGGGAAGCAGGGGCAAGGGTGCCTGAGTCAGAAGTGGGTTACTTTGGCTGCCTCTCCTAAAAGGTCGCTGACCCCTACTGTAGAGCGTGCCACAGAGTGACCACTTGACAAGAAAAGCAAGGATCTCTAAAAGTTTTGCCAGCTAATGCCCTTGATCCTGCTTTCCATGGGGCTCTATTCAGGTCCATGGGTATGTGGACCAGAGCATAGGACTGGATTTGACCAAACGCTGCGATCTAGTAGATACTGGGTAGTCAAGTGGGGTTCTGGAGACTTGTATTCTGTGCCTGGCTTTGCCAGTGATTTGCTCTTCGACCCCTGAAAAGTCCCTTCACCTCTGCTGTCCCTCCTGCTCCTTACCTGTCTTGTCTATTCACATCATTTTTTTCAGGAAAGGAACTATCTCTGGCTCTGTGCAATGCTAGGCACAGTACTGCCCTACCTTTGGATGGGGTCTCCAAGCCTCCCTATGTCATAAATATTTATGAGTAAAGATATAGCATGCACTAGAAATGGGGAAGAGGAGAAGCAAACAGGCTACAGAAAGAAGAGTGAACACGTAATCTCTTTAAGTAAACATGCGCCTTAGTGATTTAGGTGCTCCAGGTGTGATAGGTATTACATAGTGCCCTGTGATCCTTTTCTAATAGTTACTAAACATTATAAGCTAAAATGCACATTGGCAAGCAGTCTTCTTAGAATAATAGGAAAAACAGGGCAGAAAAGTACCTTAAGAGGTCATCTTGTCCAGCCTTCTGCTCAAGGTCCCAGTCTAAACCACCCCAGACAAATGTTTGTCCAGCATGCATTTAAGAACTTCTAAAAACTGGGGTTTCCACCTGGTTTCATGCAAAGGATCACAGACTGCTACCAATGTTGAATATCACACCGTGATCGCTAAGGACACATCTATACTGTCTGCAGTAGACACACCAAAGTTAGCCTTAAAAATGCTGGCTTGGGTATCAGTAGCAGTCCAGCCACATCAGCACATATCCAAGACAATGGGAAACAAGAAACACAGTGGAAAAAGCATTGTCGTCTGTTTTTCAAACAACTGTCCTTTATTTTGTGAGCTCAGAATTTTATTTAATTTGTCTACAATTTAGCATCTGACACTATCTCACGTATGACAGTTGAACTTATCTGGGGCTCAGTAAAAATGCAGAACAAAAGCCACTGTTTTTTCTGACCATATCTTTTTTCCCCTACCTCTCTAAAAGATTCCTGTGCAATGTAATGGGGAATAAAATAATGTTATAGAAATTAATCTGAAATCTAAATCTAAAAATCTGATAGACTTTAGTAGAGACCAGTATGTTTTCTATAGGTTTGCAGAACTGTCCTATAGAATCCTATAGCAGGGATGTCAGTTCCTATTCTATTTTAAAGAAGGGTTCAAAAAGCCTGGGAAAAAGTTACCATTTTCTGAGAAATGCTCTAGGATTTCCCAAAAGGAAGGGACCAAAGGAAGTGAGATACAACTAGAAGTTGGATTTCCATAACTGCTCCACCTTAGCTCAACTCTTTTCCATTGAGATCAAGGAGAGTTACCATGTGGCTTAAACAAGGAGCAAAATTAGGCCAATGCAGGGGAATATTTTGAAAACCCCACTTTGAATAAATCATATTTTACATTGAGGACCTGACCCTGTTTTGATCAAAGCAGTGGGAATTTGGATTGGTCAAAGGATGCAAAATTTGGGGCTTTGTCTTTGTCTTCTGAGCTCTGTTTTTACAGCCAGAGCTGTTGAACAATCACACTGAAATAGCAAACATACCCTCCAGCACTGGGTTGTGATTACTTACCTAGCACTCACAGCACATGGGATACTTTAGAGATGAGGAAGTTGTGGTGCTTGTCCAAAAGACAGAAAGAGATAGACCCAGTTTCCCAATCTATACTTGGATAAAAACCATTTACTCCCATGGCTATTCCTATTGAAGTCGGGCTACTTGCAAGGACAAGGATTTTTCATCTCATAGAGGTTTTCAAGACTGGGCCCCTAAATTAGGAACCCAAGCCCAAAATCCTTTAAAGCAATGATCCTCAACTGGGATTCCATGGCACCCTGGGGTGTCTTGAGATCCTATCAAGGCTGTTGCAGGGTGCCATACAATGTTAGCACTGTTAGGCGTGCAAAAATGATTTACAAGATAAACGCTGAATTTTCACAAAGGAATCCAAAATGTTAAAACCATGCTGACCTGTTGTGGTCTTTCTGAGTTCTTTGCAACAGAAGAATTGCTCTATTATTTTTCTGTAGTTAAAGGAGCAAAAATGAAGAGCTGGCATTTTCTCAGGGGGGTGCCTTCACTCTCAAAAAGGTTGAGAACCACTGCTTGCAGGTGCGTAGGTGGCTAAGTTGGGCTATAGAAAGGCCTAGACATGAATCAATGGGCAGGCTGCACCCAACGAGATGTATGGAGAAACAAGAAACACTCACATGTGTTAGACATGGACTTTTTGAGATGGCATTTTCATGATCTTGTCTTGCTCGTTTGAATCAAGCCCCTGTGCTGGCTGGTCCTGTGGCAGCACCTAAAAACTCAGCTGAAACCAAATTAATCCTTGCAGAAATCAAATGAACCTTCAAATGGGAGCCTTGAGTGAGTCTCATCACACCATGACTACGCAGCTGCAGGGGTTAATGCAGCTGTTGTTCACCCCTAGCTGCTGCCATGCATCTCTGGTGAGATGCTGCTCCACTCCTGTATTCCCACCACTTTTTTGAGTCCTCCAGGCCAGACAACACAGCTGTGTGGGCTAGATCCAGCCCATGGGTTACACCCCTGATGTACAGCATATTCAATGTACAGCTCAGCAATGAAGCCTTCATCTTGCAGGGGGTCTAGGCGTTGCAATGAAGCAAATTGTAATGATTATTGTACTGGAAGAGTCATTCTCAAAGGCACCAGGGAAAAATTCCAGCATGATCAAAGGGAACTGAAAGCCACCTGAGGTGAACAATTCAGGCCTGTGTGTCCAAGCAGGCATAACATTGACCTGCTATAGAGTTACGGGGAGAGATACCGTCATCAGCAGATTACCGCAGACCACGCTACCAGCTCGGTAGTGGCAATTTCTTGATCAGATTGGGCAGCCTTCATTCTAGCTGACGTCCGTGTGGGGCTATTATTGGAAGCTTCGTCTGGGGAGTTTAGCTCACGTCTGTGCTCTCTACATCTTCTGTTCATTGTGCAGAGAAATCCAGAAAGTCCATCTGATGCTTAAAGATCATCTCACCGTCTTCCCCCTCCGGACCACACTGCAGCCCTTGCTAGCGTGCACTGAAGCTGCCTTCCTGGGGGTGGCCCCAGCTTTAAGGCAGCTGTTGGTAAATGAAATGAGGATGCAAGGTTATCCTAGCTCTTCCGATTTCCTTGCAGCCCCAGATTGGGATGTGCAGCTGTCCCACACCCTGGAGCAGCTGTGGGGGTTGCCTTTTCCAGCATTGTCTAGATTGTAAATACACAATTTAAGTGCCAGAGGCCAGAGACACATCCGCCATATCCCTTTCAGGGCACTAATAGGTTTAGCTGCTAAGCACTGGCTTAAAAGGCCAGCAGCACTTTATGAATGCTGACTCCTCAGGCTTGCCATCTGAGGGGGTCCCTTCTTCCCCTAGTGTACATGTGCTCAGAAGTAGGTTTACCCTGTGTATGCAGTGCTGCTGCGCACAGTTCAATCACTGCTGTGTTCTGCTCCAGAAGTGGCTGCACTCTGTGGCAAACACAGTGGTTCTTGCGTACCAGGAACCCTCCTTGTTTTCCATGGAAAGGGTGAATAAGAGGCCATCTCACGAGAAGAAGGATGGTCTTGCAGTCAAGGCCTTGGATGACAGCTCTGGATGGTCAGGTTCTGGGGCCTACCAGCAATCTTGGGCAATGGGCAGGTCACTTACTCTCTCTGTCTCAGTTACTCTTCCATAAAATGGGGATAATAATCCCTCCTTCCATTCCCCAGCATATGCTTGTACAGAGCCCAGCACAGAGTGAGCCCTGAGCTACTGTGATGTACCAAGAAACAACAGACCCAGAAACTCTTACATTCAGAGGAGACCACTGTGATTAGTGCACCTCACTATCTTGATTTCAACATTTCCAGGGCTGGAGAATCCACCACCCCCTGGCCAGGTTATTTTAATGGCTACTTGTTTCCTCTCTTAACAAGTTGCACCTTCTTTATAGCTTGAAGTTGCCTGGCTTTGGCTTTTGGCCACTGTGGGTTTTTTTACACCTTTGTCACTAGATGGAAGAACTGTCTGCTATCACATTTCTGTTACCCATTTAGGCAAGTTGCCCCCAAACCCTTTTTACAATGTGCCTCCAAAGTCAGCAGTATTACCAGTATCTGGGAAGGCTACACCATGCTTCCCCCCATGCGGGGCTATGAGCAGGGGCTCTTTGGCTGAGATTTTCAATAATGAAGTAAGGAAGTGTGGTATCCAGCTCCCAGTGGAAGACAGTGGGCAGGCTAGTAGCAACTGGTGCTTTGCTTAAAGTGCCAGCTCCTGGACTCATGTGAAAATCTTTGCTTTCATTTAAAAATATGAGGGTCCATCTACCCTCAGGGTGCTGGAGAAATGCCTGGAAGCACTAAGGCCTCTGAAACTAGAAAGCTAATGAAAAAGAGCCTGAGGCAGGGCTGGGCAACTATTTTGGGCGGAGGGCCGCTTACTGAGTTTTTGCAAGCCATCAAGGGCTGCATGACAGGCAGCCGGGGCAAATTAATTCTAATTTTATACATTTTTTAGGGACCCTGCAGGCCAGATAGAATGTCCTGGTGGGCCGCACCCAGCCCGTGGGCCACATTTTGCTTACCCCTGGCCTGAGGGTTGTTATTTGTTGGAAGTTCACAACTTGGAAGCCAATCCCCTCATCTCTGGAGGGGGATACCGCCGGAGTTGATTGTAATACCTAGGGCTGGGAGTCTTGGTGTGTGTTCATGACTCTGGACCAGGAAAACGCACTGCATCAGAACCCAGGAGGAAATGCCTTGAGAGCCCCAGGTTGGGCAAAAGACAGCTGATTTCTGGCAGTAAATGCATTACCCATCACGGCATCACTGACCAAGCATGACAAACAAAGGCACTTACAGCGCAAGTGTGTCCCTCTGTCCCTTGTCTGGCTGGAAGGAACCAAAGGCAAAATGGGCTTCCAGAGCAGCAGGAGCTTCCAGGCTTATTAGAAAACCAAAACTCCTGGGGCCTGTCAGGTCTCAAGGTGCAGAAGTGTGCCAGAGCTAGGGCTTTTGGCTGGGAGAGGAATCCAGAGGACACAGCAAATTTCCTCGCTGCTCTGGGGGGCCCTGTGTTGTTTGCACGCGCGCTAATCGCATCCTCCAGTCTCCGGCCGTGCGACTGCTCCCTGCAACAACAGCAGCCCCAACACCGCCAAAAGGGGAGCCGGGAAATATTGAAGGACCGCATATGTAGACATCATGAAGTGAAGCCTCATCCTGGATGAGGCTGGGCCAAGTCGGTTCTGACCTGTGACATGGGCCCAAGAGCTTGTGTTTCTAGATCCCATGGAGGGGATCTAGATCCCATGGAGGTCTTCAACCTCAAGTGCCTCCTGCTGTGAGATGCACCTGGAGTGATAGGAATACTGCCTATCGCCCTGCACCAGGCATTTCCTGGGGAGCTGGAGGCTGCAGACACAGCTCTGCCTCCACCCTCGACAGATCTTCCTCAATGCCACAAGACACCACAGTCATCCCCCCCGCAGGTCCCCTTGGAGCTGGGCTGCCAGCGCAACTTGGCTAAAAGAGGTGCAGGCTGCAAAGTATCTCATTCCTGGCCATGGACCAGCACCTCTGAAAGGTTGTGGGCACCTGGGGTGGGGGGGCAGGTGGCACTATTTCTGTTCCTCCCAGCATAGAAAAGTCAGGCTGAGGGTCTTCTCCATGTGGATCATTTGTAGGACCCCCTCCATGGGTTCTTGGTTTTAATTAGCAATTAAACTGGGGTCCTCTATTACTGTTATTAGTACTGACAAAGAGGTAGCAGCTAATGACTTCTTCACACATCAGGGACCTGTTGTGTTAGGTGCTGTACAGTACTTGCGCACACACTCCACAAAGATGGTGCCCAGCCAAATGAATTTACCATCCAGATCTTTATCAGGAAACAGCGCGCAGACACAGAGCAGGGGGCAAGGAGACACTGGGATCTGAGACCTGGGTTGAATTGCTGGTTCAGCCACAGACAGTCAGTCACACAGTATACCGTCAAAACAGTGCTTACTTGCCCTTTGGAGTGCTGAGAAGACACAGTCCTCCGACTGTGAGGTACTCACACATTATAGCAGGGAAGACAGGACAAGGGCCAGAGTAGGAAAAGCAAGGACACGCCAGAGAACGTAGAGCTGATGGTGGGGGCTGCTGCTGGAGACAGGATGCTGGATCGGACTGCCCTAGGGTCTGATCCAGGCTCGCGGCTCCTATGTCCCCTTAGGTCTGGAGCAGCAGCAAGAAGCTGTTTGGCTCTCACTGACTCACCTCCTCCGTGGCTTGCACAGAGGAGCCTGGACCATGTACCCTGGACTGTGGTTTATGCAATACTGTTTTCGTCCTGACAGTCCTGTTCCTGCCACCCCCAGCATTCAAAAGCACCTTAACACGACACAATTCAAAGCAAACAAGAAATCTTTGTTTTCTGGTGTTGGAGTCCTTTGGAGTCACATTTTCAAGCTTTCTTTGGCTCCTGGGCGGCTGGAAATACAAACACTGAGAGTCTCATCTGACTCCACAAGGTGGGGCATTACCCAAACCTCAAATCCTGGACGAATTGCTATAAAAACAGAACCAGCAACAAAGATTTGCAGTTGGATTCAAGAGTCTCCTCCATTCCCTGCCTTAGCTTGTTGTGAAGAACAACCGTGAGCTGTTAAATGGCTGCTGTGTCCTGCCCCAGAAGTGGCTGCATTTCAGTGCTGGATGAACTGGATGCCACCCCCACATGCTCTGGAATATGTTCCAGGATCCTGCAGTAGAACAGCTATTGTTATTATGGAAATGAAATACAGGCAATTAATCATTATTATCATTCCTATTACAGCAGCACCCAGAGTTTCCAAACTCCATTGCGCTAGGCGCTGTACAGCACACAAGACAGCCTTTGCCACACTGTGCTTCCAATGAGCAGACAAGACTGACAAAGGACAATGTCCTTCCCCAGGAAAGGGGGGAAGAGACTTGTCCCGAATCATTCAGCAGAGCTGGGAACAGAACCTGCATTCCTTGACTTCCCCCCTCGGGCCCAGTTCATTACGGCTGCTGCCTCTCCCAGGCCCCACGGCTACCTGTGTCTGAGCAGCCCACCATGGAGACTGCCATAAAGCAGAGGGAGGACTCCTGCCACAGAGGGCAGGACATTCAGCAGTTGTTTTTAGGTGCCGCAAAGCGGGTTTAGATGTGGGGACCCGCAGGGCCCCTTCTGACTCCCACCAGTCTGGCGTAGAGGCACAGGCAGGCGTGACCCCCTGGCACAGCCCCCTCGCCTGGACGATGCTCACCCTAGCACTGTCTCAGCTCTCTCCCAGGGGCAGGCAGCAACATGGGCCAATGCGGAGTGCAGAGCCTGGTTTTATTTCTTAAGAGCCAGGGTATGTGTGTGGCAGGAGGGGATTCCTGGGTGATGACAGCAGGGAGCGGAGAGAAGTGAGGCTGAAGGCTCTGCATGGCTTTGACCACAGAGGAAGGACCCTAAACCCTGGGAAAGTCAGAGCCTGGAGCCATTTGCTGGTATTATGAAATACATTTTTCTGTGACCCTACCTGACGTTCTGCCCTTGGGGCGGGGAGCTGGACTTGATGATCTTCCGAGGTCCCTTCCATCCCTAATGTCTAAAGTCTAAAGAAAAGCAGGGATGAGGGCCGGGGAGGGGAATCAGGCTGCCAGGGGCAGGGGCAAAAACCCCAGCACCAAGCTGCAGCCTGGCTGGAGTCAGGGAGTCTTGGCAGCACATCCCCCCCACCCCAGCCCCGGCTCTTCTACGCCCCACCTTTGCAGCAGGGAGCTGAGAGCATCTGCTTCCTCCTCACCTGTGCTGACCCTGGTGTGACAAAGCTGGCAGCCAATCCCAGAGCCGGGAGCCTGTTTTGGGGCTCTTGCTAGCAGCCAGGCAGGGAGGCTGACTGCAAAGTGGGTCTACTGGGAATTTCAGCTTAAAAGAGGCCAGACAGGGACGCTTCAGGAGAGCGTTCAACCAGAGGATGCAGCACCGAGTGGTCCCACTTTGTCCCATCCAACCAAGCGCAGGGCGAGAGGAAAAGCCTGGATCCTGGCTCCCTCCCTCAGCTGTACTCCCGGGCTGTGAAAGGGCTGAGGGGGGAGCAAGGCACTTGATCCATGGAGGAAAAAGTGATACGTGAAAAGCACCTGGTTGTGGTGTTCTTCCTGGATGTGCCACAGCCCTGCTGTGACACTGCCAAGACACATGGGTCTGTGGGCGAGGGGGTACGACAGAGCCTCTGAAACTTGTGACAATCCTGGACTTGCAGCTCCAGATGCCCCAGGTGAAACAGTTGGGCCTAATTCTGCCCCCAAGCTCACTGCTGCAGTGGGAGTTGCTAGGTGCTCAAGGCCACCAGAATCAGGCCCCACCGTGGATGGGGGTAGCTGGGCCTGAGCATCCCTTTCCCCCAGGGCTCCCGTGCCTTAGCTCTGCCCCCTGATCCAGTTGTGGTACTGCCTGCGTGACCCTGAGCCAGGCACCAAGTAAGTGGCCAGACTGAGTGGGCACTCGTGCATTTGCTCTGTCCCTATGGGCTGTGTGGGACCAGACTCCTTGGGATACCATGCACAGGCCCAGCACAGGACACTTCCTCCCCTGGCCTCCCTTTCGGGTGGCTGCTGGGCTCAGCTGATTCCTGCTGACAGCCCCGAGCCTGGGCCCTGGCCATTGTGAAGGGAAAGCCCCTCTCACTGGCCGCACTGGGCAGCAAGCTGGCTGACTGGGGAGGTGGGACTGGTGGAAAAATGCAGACATAATCGCACCTTTCTGGGCATTCAAACGAGGTAGAGGCCAGTCCATCCCCACCCCAGCTCTGATCAAAGCATGCTGGGATCTGCTGCAAAGATGAGGGGCAACAGTGGGTGACTGAGGATGAACAGCCTAGAGCTGCGTCTTGCTGGAGCTGCAGGGGCTGAGCACCTTGGACAACTCTGCCTGGCCCCTGGCCACCCCTCCAGCATCCCCATTGCTGCTTCTTGTAGGAGCCTGTGCAGGCAGCTCCCTGCAGCACCTGTCCTGGGGGCTGCTATGGAACCGACTGCGAGCGAGCAAAGGGGCAGTATGGTCTAGTGGTGAAAGGGCAGGTCTGGGAATGCAAACACTTGGCTCCATTTCCCTCCCTCCTGCTAAACTCACTACTCTTTTCCTTCACTGTGCCTCAGTTTGCCCTTGGCAGCCACGGTACCCCTGTAGCTCTAAAGGCAAAGACCACAGTCCACAGACATGCTAAAGGAGGGATGCTCAGAGCGTAGGGTTGCAAGACAGGCCCTTTTGTGTATGCAGATGCTGTACAACACCCCTCCTCCTTTCCCCCAGGCATGCCTGTACTGCAATCTGAGGTGTGAATGCAGCAGGAGAGACATACCCAGCTGGCTTTACCTGCATAACCCACATGCCAGGAGCAGCGAGGCTGTGGCAGCTCCAGCTTCAGCTGCCAAGGTGCACTCAGAGCTCTGGCTGGGCTGCGGCTTCTCTGCTGTCAGTACACATGCCAGCTTGTGTTCGTCCTGCGTACTAGTTACCCGCTGGATTGTGGTGTTGTTGTACAATCAAGGAGTGGCAGTCCCTGTCATTGGCACTTACAATGGAAAGGATGAGCAGGCTGGAAGCTGGACTGGGGCTGGACTGGGAGGGGTGGGGCGTGGGGTTTAGGGAAGGGGACAGAGGCCTAGAGAAGGGAAGTGACACGCCTAAGGTCACCCAGGAGGTTGATGGCAGAGGCAAGACCAGAGCTGAGGTCTCCTGCATCCCTAGGCAGTGCCCCATGTGGTAGCTGATGCTTCCAGTTGCAAAGAGGTTGATAGATAAAGTATAAATGCCAGGACACAGGAACACAGACCTGTGGGCTCCTGGCTGGGAACGTGATACTTCCCTTCCCTGCCCAAAAACTTCTCCCAGCCTATTTTGCAAGTATGACAGCTCCATCCCAATGGTGCTAGTGCTAGTGCAACCCTCCCAGCTATTTCCATTCCTAGAGCCCCTCTATCTCCCTGGCTTCCCGTACAGCTCTCCACTGACACACCATACTTCCTTTGGTGAGGTGCAAGGTGTTACCAGGCTGGGGGCTGAAGTGGTTGTAGTGCAAAGCCTTAGGCCCTGCAGTTGGAGCGATGCACCCGGGGGTTATGGAAGCACCACTTGTGCACAGGCTGTAAATCACTGGGATTGCTTGCAAAATGAGGGGCTGGCTCGCCTTCTGCAGGATTAAAGCCGGCTGTGCACTGGAGCTGCTGGAAACACAAGATGCAAGGGGGTGTATGCATGTTTTTTATGCAGAGAGCTCTCTTTGTGTGTATAACTGGGTGCTGCATGTGTGTGTGTGGGGTGGATAGTAACCTGTTTAAATTCGCTGATGACAC
>NW_017729018.1:6177067-6184337 GCF_001723915.1 Gavialis gangeticus | reverse complement strand
TACAGCTCTCCACTGACACACCATACTTCCTTTGGTGAGGTGCAAGGTGTTACCAGGCTGGGGGCTGAAGTGGTTGTAGTGCAAAGCCTTAGGCCCTGCAGTTGGAGCGATGCACCCGGGGGTTATGGAAGCACCACTTGTGCACAGGCTGTAAATCACTGGGATTGCTTGCAAAATGAGGGGCTGGCTCGCCTTCTGCAGGATTAAAGCCGGCTGTGCACTGGAGCTGCTGGAAACACAAGATGCAAGGGGGTGTATGCATGTTTTTTATGCAGAGAGCTCTCTTTGTGTGTATAACTGGGTGCTGCATGTGTGTGTGTGTGTGGGGGGGTAGTGGGGGTGCCTGGGATCTATGTATACCTGAGACAGAAAGGGAGGGATGGTGTGCTCTGTGGGTGGATGGGAGTGGGTGTTGTGTGTGGGTGGGTGAACGTGTGCCTATGACTGGGGGCTGTGTACAGGAGTGAGAGAGGGACTGGGTGGTGAACGTGTGAGTGTCTGTGACGTGATGTGGGAGGGCTTGATTAGCTCCAGATCAAAACATCGCTGACTCAATGCAGCTTCAGACTACAGAGCAGCTGAGAAATGGCTTCTCCTTCCATCCACTGAGCTGGAGCTCACAGATTCATAATCTAAGGCCAGAGGGACCTGCAAGCTCACTTTGTGGGATGCCCTATGTGTTGCAGACCATTTGATTTCACCCACTTGCCCTTCCACTAAGCCCCAGAGCTGGTGCTTATCCAAAGCAGAACTTCAGAGAGGTCCTGGCCCTGCTCTGGGGGATCTCACCAGTGGGGTACAGCATGGGATTTCCTGTTTCATGCAGAGACTGGCTGACTTGACACGCGTGCTTTGACCACAATCCCGCCACCGCACCCCGGGAAGCAGCCTCCTGCTGATGGGAAAACCTGTTGTGGTGGGGGGAAGAGGTTCTACAACTTGTTATAAGCAAGAGTCCTTCTTGTCTAACTCCTGGGCCTGTGTAAGGTCCACAGTTCTGTGGACCCCTGTCTCTCACCTCTAAGGCAGCCATTGCTGAGACACTAGGGCCTTGCACTAGGGTCGTTGCATGAGATGCAGCCTCTCGACCATCCACCTCTTGTTCAGTTCTCAGGAATGTGGGTATGTCGATGTTGAGGAGGCAAAGAGCGGCGCTGGGAATTGATCAGCACTGATCTGCCACTCTGCTTTCTGCTCCCTGCCCAATCTGCTGCTCTGCTTTCCACTGTCTGTCCTATCTGCCACTGTGGGCGCTTGTACACGTGATGGGGGGTTTAGTCCTCAGGGTTTTATTCTATGCCCCTAAATTGAAACGGTGGGTTTTTAATTGAAACCCACCATTTCAAACTTTCTGTCACGTTATGGTGAGGGGTCAGATCCTTTTTTTTGTCCGAGCTGGAGCTGAAGCCTGCCCACAGCTGGGGGTGAACTGCTGGTGGGCTGAGTGGCCCCTGAGCTGTGGGGGACCCTAGTCTTTCCCTCCGCGGTGGCTGCCCAGGTGGGCTGCTAGTGGGCCGGGTGCTGTCCCAGCCTGGAGGCAGCACCTGGCCCAATCCAAATGTCCCTTAAGCCCATCTGCTGGAAGCCGGCTGGGCGCTGCTCCCTGGGCAGGCTCAGGGAACAGCTGGATCAGGCTGGGTGCTGCCTCCGAGCTGGAGCAGCACCCAGCCCACTAGCAGCCCACCCGTGCAGCCCTGGGGGGTGCCGCCACCATGGGGAGAAGGACCAGGCCCCTCTGCAGCTCAGGGTCCGCTCAGCTCACTGGGAGCTCACCCCCTGGCCATGCGAGAGTTGGGCAGGCTCCACTGAAAGAAAAAGAGGATCGGGCCCTTCTCTGCTTCTGCCTTCAGCAGGCACCTACTGAAAGCAGAAGCAGAGAGGGGCCCAATCCTTTGTTTCTATGGAGCGTGCCCACCTGTCCCATGGCCAGGGGGCAAGCTGACAACTGCTACGCACCATTGCACGCTAAACTATATCCGGATGCAATTTAGCTTGCAATGACACAACCCCCCCCCCCGCCAACTGATATGCAGTGTGTGGCACCATTAAGCCACACAAATGAGATTTTTGTCATATGTACATTATGACGAGCATCATGTGTACAAGCACCCTGTGATATCTGTCTCCTTCCTGATCTGCCACATGCCACACACAGGGGCCCAGCCTCATGCCATAGGTTGGCTGCCCCTGGTTTACACTGTAAACTCTTCAGGGCAGGCTGGTGCACAGACAGTACCTAGCCCGATGGTGCTGGGTCACTTGCTGCTCCAAGAGCAACAAGATAAGTGGCCCCATGAGTAAGGCCAGTGTAGGGGGAGAGCCCTTCCCTGGCGAGGACTCTGGGCCGAGTGTCCAGTTGCCCCCCGTGCTGCTGGGTGAGGAAAAACCTCCTTCTGTGTCAGGAGACCTCCGAATAGCCCCAGCATCCACCGCGGCCTGATCGCAATGGAAAATCGCTGCTAGGGCATGATGCACGTCAGCGTCCAGCCAAAATGAGCGGCTAATAGCACGGGAGGGGTGTGCTGGCTCCGGGGGCACTCAGAGCTCTCGGCCAGCTTTCCAATCCACAGTTCAATAACAGATGATATGCAAACAGCCGAAGCCTGCCAGAACATTGCCAAGAGGTGTGTGCAGCTGAGCGAGCAAAACCCAGAGAGATATGTAATCTATAGCTGCTGGCACCCAGAGGGAAGGTGCTAATGGCAAAGCTGTCCATACGCTTTGCAGGCTGACGGATCTATGCATGCTCGCTTATTATGTACTGGAGGTTATTGCTGTCAAACCCTGCACTGCTCTATGAACCGGCTGAGTTGTCTCGCACTAGAAGCCACCATCAGCCTCTTCAGGTTCTTAGAAACAGCTCACGGGGCTGGGTTTCTAGGCGGTGTTTACATTTCCATCATCTGTGCTTTGCCCTGATCTTTATGCTTCAGCGTATAAACCTGCATTAAGGAGAGGTTCCTGTGTTAAAATCTTTTGGGAGGAACAGAGGTCTGTGTGCGAGCATGTGGGTGGCTGTGCGTGGGAGAGAGCGTCAGCCTGTGTGTGGGTGTGTGAGTGCCGGAGAGCTTCCAATCTTGCTGCGAAAGTCAAACATAAATATTGCAGCAGATTTACTCTGAGGAGTAAACAGACAAGATTTTTTGCCTCTAAAGGACCCTTGCTCTAAAAGAGTCGACAGATAAAAGCAAAAAGGGAGAGAGGAGGGACCGGGTGTGTGTGCACACGTATGTGCAGGAAACACTAAGTGCAAGGCATAGAGGTAGGACTGGAGATCGATACTGCTTTAAGGTGGGGCTTTGTGCTCACTGAAATTGCAACCCCAATGCTGCCTTTGTAGGACTCGGCATTAGCAGCCACCTGGAGGGAGTGGGGCTGTGTGGGATTGCTATTTTAAAAGAATCGACAAACCCAAGAAAACAGCAAAGCTTTCCCATGCGCAATGGCGTTCACAAATGGCTTCTTAACCCTGCCTCAGCTTCCTACCCCTGGAAGGGACAAAGTGTTGAGATGAACACCAACAGCCCATATTGCCAGCACTGCTCTCGCTCTCCCAGGCAGACAGGATTTCGAAACCCCACCTTCATTTTATGAAGTCATTTTCCAGCTCTCCAGGTTGCAGGCAAAACTTGACCATGTGACCCACCCCCCAGGATCAGATGCAGAAAAGAGCATGAACGGGATCTGAAATGCAGGATTATTGTGGTCTCAATGTCTTCACGCTGAAGCCACTCTCAGGACTTCTCAGGCCTGATTCAGTTCAGACCCTTTGAGTCTGGCCACGTTCTACCTTAGCTGGATGGGCAAGATGCAGCCCGGGGGCCAGATGCGGCCTGCCAGGCCATGCTGTCCGGCCCACGGGGTCCCTAAAAAATGTAGAAAATTAATATTTATCTGCTCTTGACTGCCTGCCATGCAGCCCTCGATGGCTTGCCAAAACTCAGTAAGCGGCCTTCTGCCCAAAATAATTGCCCGTCCCTGCTGTAGGATGTAACTGCTCTGCTAGCCAGAGCCCTAGGCTGGCATATGGTGGGTTTAGACCCATGCACGTCCCCTTATTCTTGAGGGCTGGGTGAGGATGGCCCATGCCGTGGGAGATCAGCTCTGAAAAAAGGGCTGTTTAAGACAGACTGACATGGTCTCAGCCCATCAGCCCCTGGAGGTAAGCCCACGGGATGAGACTGTAGGCATCGCTTACATGAAACTGGAGGAGTGAGAGCTTTGGTCAGACCCATGGTACTGGAGGAAGGCCCAGGGTGTGAGTCACAGGCTGGCTGGAAGGAAACCTGGAGGCAACTCTTGACTCCAGTTGGGAGAGGTGAGGATTGTGGTGCCCTGAGACTGCAATGTGCTCGACTCAGTCTGCACTGAGATATGCCCAGGGACGGCTGGCCACCCTAGAACTGGGCTGCTACCAGGAGACCCCTCAGAAATAACCAGCTAAGATGGAGACAGGTGAGGTGCAAGCAGAGGGTGCCTGCCCTCCTCCTGGCATGCAGGGCCGGCAAGCTGCCTGCAGGGCTGCATGGATAGGGGAGCACCTCCGCCTCCAAGCTGGGAGCTGCTACCTGTAGAGGAGCACAGTGTATGTGAGGACACTGCTGGCAAGCATGGTGAGACGTGGCTTAAGTGACAGATGTTACGTGTGGGTATGGGCATGCTGGCCTTGCTGCTGTAAAGGATACAACTGGAACACCCTTTTCACTCCCAACACCCTTCACTCTGGGGTACATCTTTGAGGGATGGGCAAACAGATGCTGCTTCCTCAAAGGGGGACATGCCAGAAACCCAAGGAAGTCCACTAGGGACTCTGCTGTGGACTGCAGGTGAAGGTAGATCAGATCCTTTGGTGATGGGTGGCAGACTAAAACCCTATAGTAGGCAGGCACATTGGCCAGAATAGACCCTGGGTCTTCTGGAGCAGGGATGGCCAGTCCAAAGCATTGGTGCTACAAGTGGTAAAGGCAGCTTCAGTGTGTGGGGAAGGTGCAGGGAACACAGTGGCAGAAAGCAGAGCAACAGATTGGGCAAAGAGCACAGAGCAGGGTACAGGAGGCAGAGGAGCGGATGGGCCAGGGGAAGGGGATCAGAGTGTCACACAGAACATACAAGGTTTATCTTGTGGCACAGCTGCCAAGAAAGTTGGTTCCCATTGTCTGCAAGCCCCAGTGTGGGCTTTACCTGCAAGGCAGTCCTGCCTCAGGGTCACACAGCACGTCAGCAGCAGAGCGGGGAACTGGAACACATCACTTCTGACTGCCAGTCCTCGGGGTTGTCCAACAGGCTGGAGATGTCTGTCTTTTATTGTACAATAAAGACCTTTCGTGTGCAAGCTGCTAGTCTAAAAACAAGCATCAATCAAGGTTAAAGTTCAGTGTTGATTCAGGTGATCGGATTGCCTTCAGTGTACAACAGTGTGCACAAGCCCAGCCCGATGGAGCGAGCACTGCAGGGACATAAACACATGGCTTCTAGGTATGATCCTGCTGAAGACTCACTCTGGACCCTGCCAGGCTGCTGTGGAAAGCTGCATACAGTGGGAGCTGCTGTCGTTTTGCTCCCTGTAAATAGTTTGCAAGTGGGATTAGTAATTTATTTGTGAAATTCCGACCGGGGGTGGAAGCTGCACAGAAGTCTCGGAGCTGTGGGACTGAGGTCAATTGTGTAATATATTTAGCAAATGATCATAATGCAAACGGAAAAATAGAGAAGAGGAGATGGAAGAAAATACATTCCCTGGCCAGGAAGTTTATAGGCACTTTAGAGCCAGGGAACGTAATGTTTAGGGTGGGGCTTAGAGGATGCTTCACGCATCGTTTTCCATCAGACACAGACACCCTGCTCAGAAGGATGTCCAACAATGGTGACTCAAATGCTGTAGCAAACTCACCGGGTGGTGTGGGGTGAAGAACAAGGGAACATGGGGAAGAAAATGAATCCAGTCCAGCCGTCACTGAGAAGCCATGCTGTCCCCTCCAAAACTGCTGTTTTTTATGCTGCTGATTCACAAAAATGAGGGTAAAAAATGACGATTAAGATATGCTTATTCCAAAAGTGAGGAGCCAAAGCAACTACTGGTATGTCAAATGAGAAGAAGAAGAGTCTGGAACAAATGGCTGACTTGTTAAGTGAAGGTCCAGAGAAGCTATAGAACTCGCGGCTTGCTTGGAAGATAAGAGGCCCTGATTTAAAGTCCATTTTCCTGCCCCTTTTCCCCATGAGGTCTCTCGTCTCCTCCTTTAGTCTCTGCAGGTGCGGCACCCTGCTGCTGGTCTCCAACAAACAGATTCCAGGCAGAGATCTCTATAAGATGAGAGTGCTCAGGATCAGGTTCAAAATACCTAGATGGTCTGGAACCGCTTCTCTGACTCCTGGCAGGACCGCTTCAGCGCTCCATCCTTCCGAGGGAAATAAGCCCAGTGCCAGACAGCATCTGTTGCTTTTGGGTGAACTATGTGGACGTTATAAATCCCATGGCAGAGCTGAATTCCCACCCCTCCCTTCCTCTGGCACTAGCTTTTGGGAGGAGTTGGCGTAAAGGAATCCCTTTGTGCATAGAAACAGAGAAAATGAGGGTTGGAAGGGATCTCCAGAAGTCATCTAGTCCAACCCCCTGCTCAAAGCGGGACCGTCCCCAACTATCCCATCCCAGCCAAGGTTTTGTTGAGCCAGGTCTTAAAAACCTCCAAGGATGGAGACTACACAACCTCTCTGGATAACCTGTTCTTGTGTTTTACTAAGTGAGAGAGTTTTTCCTAATATCCAACCTAAACTTCCCTTGCTGCAGCTTGAGCCCATTGCTCCTTGTTCTGCCATCTGCTGCCACTGAGAACGGTCCAGCTTCATCCTCTTTTGAACCCCCCTTTCAGGGAGTTGAAGGCTGCTATTCAATTCTCCCTGGGCTCATCTACACAAGACGCTGACCGCGCAGCAGCATGTCACAGTACTGTCCTTTGTGCTAATATGCTACTGCACCGCACTGCTGAGCAGTGACTCCAGCTACCGCGCTTTTATTTAGTACTTGATTATACAAGTACTAAATAAATGCGCAATAACCACTGTGCGGTAACATCTCACGTAGACGTGCCCCCTCAGTCTTCTCTTCTCCAGAATAAATAAACCCGGTTCCCTCAGCTTTTCCTTACAAGTCCTGTGCCCCAGCCCCCAAACCATATTCATTGCTTTCTGCTGGACTCTCTCCAATTTGTCCACATCCTTCCTGTAGTGGGGCCCCAAAACTGAACACAGGACTCCAGATGTGACCTCACCA
>NW_017729018.1:6171527-6172067 GCF_001723915.1 Gavialis gangeticus | reverse complement strand
TCCAGATGTGACCTCACCAGTGCTGAATAGAGGGGAATAATCATTTCCCTTGATCTGCTGACAACAAACCTACCAATGCAGCCCAGGATGCCGTCAGCTTTCTTGGCAACAAGGGCACACTGTTGGCTTATATTCAGCTTACTGTCCACTGTCACCCCCCAGGTCCTTTTCTGCAGAGCTGGTTGGTCCTCAGCTTGCACCGGTGCATGGGATTGTTCTGTCCTACTTGTCCTGGTTATGCTTCATGAGGACCCATGCAATCTGTACAGCCCTACAGGGAACAACGACTGGTCTGAAGCACACCACTAGTCGCCTTGCTATGGCCCTTTGGCACCCTGGTCCCTGAACAGAATTCCTTTGTGTTAGGTGCTGTACAAACCCAGCTAACAGGTGTCTTTGGAGAGAACTGAATCAAAAGTCTCACTGGCTTAAGGATGGGAACTTAAAATAATTAAGTGTCCTAAGAACAGTCTTGTTGATAATTTTCAAAGAGACTTATGCTCCCATATTGCTTTTGAAAATCCCCCCCCCCCCCCCCCA
>NW_017729018.1:6165787-6171517 GCF_001723915.1 Gavialis gangeticus | reverse complement strand
ACCCCCCCCCCCCCCCGCCAATCCCAGTGGTTAATTAGGCTGCATTCCTTCACGTGGCCCCACAATGCTTTGGTGATGCCAAAGGCACAGGTTAGGCAGGCAGATACACCCCAGCTGATGGAAGGTAACTGGAAGGATGAGATGTTTCCATGCCTCCTGTGCCTATAAATAACTCCATGTTTGTACTGCATTGCCCAAAGCCTGCTCACCCTGCTATAAAGGTATGGTAGGGGTATTTCTGTTATTTCCCCTGCATCGTAGTGGGGTTTATAATGGAAAGGAAGGATAAACTTGTGGGAAGATCCAGGACTGGAATGCAGGCTCTGATCCTCGTGCTGGTGCTACCCCAGACCTGGGCAATGATTTCACTTCCTTGGTCTCAGATAGATTTACAACTAGTGGAGGAAGAGGGGAGTGGGGAGAGGGATTTTATGCAAAGCAAAATGTTTTTTTTCCCCTGAAGGTCTAGGTTTTAGCAAACAAAAATCTTCACCAGTTTTCACTAAAAACCGAACTTTTCATTTTCATCAACCAGAAATGTTGTAAAACCTGGATTCTTCCATCTTGACACACAAGGCTCTCCCCCACACCTCAGAATATATTTTGAAGGAAAAACTTCAACAAATTTTGCTCTGTTGCCGCATCTATGAGATGGGCCTGCCAATACTCCTGGCCAGAAACTTGTGAGATCTACCGTGGTTCTAGTGATGAACACCTTGGAAACTGTTATAATATGCAAGTAAATAATTCAGCCATAAAAATTCCCTCCTTGTTGTAGCTTTGTAAATGAGGTCACTGCCGGGAGGAATGCTTCCCTTTTATCCGCAATGCAAAAGTCACTGCAGATTTGTCATTTGAAAGCTCTGATTTATAGAGTAATAGATTTTTAAGGCTAAAAGGCATCATTCTGAAGTTTGCTCACTCAGGCCCCCATGTAGCACAGGCCAGGCTCATCTAGGAATGCTTTCATTTAGACCCACCTTTAAAATATAATGGCTAGATTAATTTTTAATTTAAAAAAAACAAAGCCACTCTGAGATGATCAGGCCAATACTTTGTCTATTCAGAACTGGTTTGCTATGGCAGAACACGGGGTAGACTAACACAGCTAACCTCTTGGCTCCCTATGAGTCAGGGTCCTCAACCAGACTCCATATCCCATAATACGCCATAATTAGGGATTCTCATGATGCGTCTGCCCCCCTCCTCCCCATTAGGTCCGGCTGTAGAGCCTCTCCATCCCCCAAACCCTAAGCCATTGTATGATTTCATGCATCACTCAAGCCATTTTCCAAACACAAATAAGGGTCATTTGTGTCCAAAAGACGGAGGTAAGGGCCGTACAGGAGAAGTTACTTATCTGAGGTCACGCAGCAGGTGAATAGCAGTCAGGAATGGACCAAGGTCCTGATCCCAGTCTAGTGCTGAATACCCTAAATGAAGCTCATTAAGTTTATGAACCAGGTTACAAGGCGTGGGTGCCTGCAAACTACTCAGTGTTTAGGAGGTCCCATCTAGTCCCAACTCCCACGATGCTTTCATTAGTTTGACCTGCGCTTTCAGGGTTAAAGGCTCCAAAATAGTTAACAAAATATATTTCCTTAAAAATGAGGTCATTTCGGTGCCCCTGAAAACAAGGGCTCAGCGGCAGCGGCTAGCCTATTCAGAGCACCGTATCGCTAGCTGCCCACAACTGTTGCTGCACTTCCGTTCTCCAAGTGGAGCCGCCTTGACTCACGTCACACCAGGCTGAGACCCAGCTGGTCCTGTGGGTTTATTTAGGGCCTTATTACCCAGTCCTGTCTAGACAGGCGGCACTCGCCTGACATGAGTCACGCCTGGATGGGGACAGTAGGATCAGCCCCTTCACTGCCAAAATGGAGAAGAGGAAAGGCCCAGCAATGAATTCCCCTGTGCTCATGGTGCAGGGGGGCCAAGCTGTGATGTGCGGGAGGGGAAGACGCAGCCTGCTGCTCATCTGCAAGCTGACAGCAGTTCCAGGGGCACCACAGGACCAAAAGCCACAGCTTGGGGTCTCCACCAAAGGCCTCTTCCCAGCTTTCCTCAGGGTCCTGGCTCTCAGCTTCTGCTCCCCAACAGGCATCAAACCACTGCATTTCTTGGGGTGGTAGAAGTCACCCTGACCTGCTCCTCCATGTGCACAACGGCAGAATCCATCTCGTTTCCGTACGGAGTGGGAACCAGGCTGGTGGCAGAGCTCCCTAGAGAAGCTGGGACATATGGTTGCCTCTGCCCTCGTCCCCCACCGTTGCATCTTGCTGTGGCTGGGAGGAGAATAATGCCTATTGTCATAGACAGTCCTCCTTGCTCCTGTACAGCAGTGCTGTGAGGAAAGAGCCACATGGCTCTCCTTCCCAGTTCCCAGAAGCACACACACCACACGTGGGGTCAGAGTGCTGTCGAGGCAGCTGGTGAGCCAGGAAGGCAGCAGCAACTGCTTTGATGTCTCTTCCTAGCCTGTCTGGTTAAGCCTGCACCTGTTATCCAGACGGCTTTGTGCATTCTGCCAATGGAGAAGCTGTTTCCGAGCCATGGGCAATCAAATCTCATACTCAGGGCACAAGCTGACTGTGAAGGGTGGGAAGGGCTCCCTTCCTCATCTGTCCAACACAGCAACTGCAGGCACCAGGAGTTCCTACAGATCCACACACGCAGAGCAGGATAGTGGATGAGGTGGCTTAGTGATACTACAGGACCCAATGGTTCCTATGCACTGGAAGAAAAGAGGCAACTTCAAAACCATGCATCACACTCAGGCGCTTGGCTCAACACCTTCAACTGCCCTTTGGAGATGGAGACGGGAAAAGCAATCAGTTTGACTTTTATTTAACTAGAATCTCCAGCATGCCAGAATTCAGCATCAAATACATCATGAGCAAAGGCAGAGCCCACATACGTACTGCAGAGATCAATACAGCTCATGCTCTAGCTCCACCACAATTAGCAAGTTGGTTACAAAAGCTAGTGTGTTGTTGTGGGAAAAACATACTTCCAACCCTACACTTTTGTCCTGGGGTTGTTAATTAGGGCTAATTCACAAGCAGACAATACAAAAGCCACCAATATAAGAACACAGGGAGAAGCAAACTGCTCAGACACAGACAAATTGATCCTTTCTGTTACAAAGCTTTCATGTTTGGGGTCAGGGAGAACGCATGCAGGCACTGTAACTGTGCCAGTCAGGAGAAGCAGGCACGTGTTATGTAACATAGCCTACACAAATGCATGCAAAGACCTAAGTCTTCCCCACCTGGAAAAAGGGTGGAAGCAAGGGAAACTGGACTGGGGCTGATGAAGATCTGAGAACTGACCCTGCTGGGAAGCTCTTTGGGGTAGGGATTTATAGTGCCAAGTGCTGGTCCCCGACTAGAGGCTGCAGTAGAAATGCCAGGAGCACTGCGGAATGGCTGCTGCGTCCCTCTGGCATAGTCCTCAGCAGCGTGACGAGAGCTGTGCTCACGTAAGCCTGTCCTACCTCACGTCCCTCAGCTCCTGCATAGGGAGTAAAAGGACAGGGACTCGTGACTCACCATTGCTCACTGCAAAGGACTTGCTCATGCTTGGGGCGTGGCAGGTAGGCCGCTTGCTGTGCTGTGTCCAGGACTTACAGCTTCAAGGCCTAGAGAAAAGTCTACCCCTATATACTGCAGACAGAGGGATGGATAAAACTACTCTATTAGCCGCACTACTCTTATCCTGCAGGGTGACCAGAGGCAATTCACTGCTTCGTGCCTCAGCTTTCTCCTAAGTGGGGATAATGAAACCTCCTTTGTAAAAGACCTGGCAGGGCTCTGTAGCTGGAAAACACAATAAAGAATATAAAGTTATCTAGTATGTATGGCTTGCCCTAGGCCTCAGCAAGAGGGAGAATTTTACCCACTTTTTTTTTTGTTCAAACCCTCCCATTTCACAAAAGGCTTAAGGGTTTTTAAACAGAAAGAGTGAGATCCATTTTCTCCCACCCACCTAAAAACACACACACTTCTCCAAGGTATCCAGGCTCTTCTCACCAAGCACGAGATGAGAATTTATTCGATACGATTGCAAGAAAAAACAAACAAAAAAATGAAACAAAAACCTGACAAACGACACAAAACAATCACGTACAACATGATGCAGAACAGAAGTTGGCTAGTCCAGGTTAACAATTCTCTAAAAACATTGTTAGCATCTTAGAAATCTAGTGTAAACATTACATGTAAAAATATACACAATTCCAAAAAATAAGCCACAACGGTTCAGACAGCGCGTTGAGTCAACTTTCTGGAATTACGGTTCTTGGCGCAAAGATGGTTCACGGTGCTGTTATGAACGATGACCTGCAGTGGTTTCCTTGAGTCCCTCAGTGACCATTGGCTAAGATTTTCTAAAAGGATTGAGTATCTCACTTTAGCCATCTTGGTTTTCAGAAAGTGCTGAGCACCTGTCCTCTGTAAACCAGGCCTCTTCAAGGTGGCTTCAGCTGACTACTCAAAAAAACAAGGCTAGGATTTTTCAAGAGAGCTGAGAGAGAAGCCCAACTTACTGCAACTCCTCTTCAGGCTCCATTGAAAAAAAATCCAGCTTGAGGTGTTGAGGATCGCCAGTGATTTATGAAAATCTTGGCCAAGTGAAGCGGAGGATCTTGAGAACGCTGCAGGCTCAAGCCCTCCGTGACTTTTAGTCAGTCAGGCACACCATGTTCAATCTTCCAAATATGGCAAATTACAGGTTTGGCTCCCGTTTCTGTGAACAGGATGCACACACTGTGAATTTTACCCCATCTCCCTAGGCAGCATGATCGTATTTCCAGGGAGTTAAGAGGTGGTTCTTTCACCACCCTCCAGATGGCAAGCAGCAAAGAAAACCCACATTACACTTTGCACGAGACCAAGGCAATTAAAAGCTCAGAAACATGATTGGACTGTATTCTGTTAACAAGGCTTCAAGCATTTGCCCTTGTGTTTATGAGCAAACCACACACTCAGAAGAAAAAGGAATCACCATGTTTGCAATATTAGATATTTCAAAGGTCCAGCAAAGAACTGGCTTTGCAGCAACAGGACATGTTGCTTGTAAACTCAAGTTTGAGGAGGCTTTGGCCTCTATTTAAGTTGCTTTCCTTTGGCTCATCTGTTAAAGATGTCACACAAATCCCAAAGAGATGAATTTCACCTACTTAATATTTACAATATGTATATAGGAAAAGAGTTAAGAATAAACCAAATGGGGGAGGGAAGGATAGGAGGGAATTCTTCTTTCACCAAAGAGCTAATATTTTATTGGATAAGGCACATGTAGGAGTTAAGACCATTTTTTCAAAAGATCATTTGCAAATGAATGCCATTCGGTTGAGACAACTTCTCTCTCTCTCTCTTTCCGGGAGTTGATTCTATTCTCAGTTACTCCAAGTAAAGTTGGAGTGGCTCCACTTACAGCTACAGAGTCACTCTGGATTTACACAATTGAAAACAGAATCCAGCCCTAAAGTTTGCTGGTCTGACCCTGCAAGGTACTGAATACCCCTCAACTCTCTCTAAAGTTGAGGGCTTAGTACTTCATAGGTTCTTGATTAAGCTTTCTGTGGCTGTTGAAAGGACTCATGGACTATGAAATTAAAAGGAATCCAGTGGCCGTACCTATAGATTCTAATACTTGTGACATGGGAAATGTATAGAAATAAGACTTATACTAGTTCTCACGGGGCCGAGGACAACCCCCCCCCCCCCC
>NW_017729018.1:6159647-6165676 GCF_001723915.1 Gavialis gangeticus | reverse complement strand
CCCCCCCCCCCCCCCAAAACAAAATACAAAACCTATATCCCTCCCCTCAAATTGCTTCTTGGGGAAAGACAACGATTCCCCTCCCTGCCTGTAGGCTGAAGGAAAGAGGTCACAACACACCTGTACCATGGACAGCACACATGGATACCAATCCCACATGGTTAACTAAAGGCTAGTTAACAAGAATATTATATATTACGCTTCTCTTCTCTGATAGGCAACACATCGCAGAACAATTCACATTCATAAGCTTGGATTTAGATCTCATTTATAAAACGGCAGATACAAGGAAGAAACCCTTCACTTTTTATAGTTACCCCCAAATCAAATAGGCAGTCTCAAATACGCAGATTAATAAAGTTATCCAGCACCTGGCTACAGATCTGTAGCCCAAAAGATTATCAACATTGTAGGAGTTTGTCAGTTATGAGATGTAATCACTAGATTGCTATGTGGGGTCAGCACAAACCTAGACATGGTGCAACTGGTCTCTATATCTCATGCTGGATATCCATAAAGGGGTGAATATCACCCACACAACTGAATCCAAAGCCTACTGAAGTCAGTGGGAGTTTTTTATTTGATGCCAATGGGCTTTGGACCAGGATTTCAGTGAGCAAGTTATTAGACAAACAAGATGAACCTGCACTTCCACAGCATATAGACCTGACAGATCAGAAAGAAACAAAGAAAAGCTAGGGTTCCAAAATAATGATACCCTACCAGGTGACTAGAGGTTCTCCTGGATCCTACATACAATTAGCACTCACACATGGTGGGTGGTGTTCTCTAAAGCATTCTCCCACTAAAAAAACCCTAAGGAAGAGAAGTTGTAAAACTTCAAAAGGCCTTATGAACAGCAAGGGAGCTCCACCTACGATCTTACCAAACAAATGATACATTTTCCTTTGGGAACAAGAAGTTCCAGGGATGCATCCAGAAGTATAAATGCCAGTTAATACCCATTTTGATGGAAGAAAGCAGTGACGCATTGTGCATGTAATAAGATAGGAGATTGAGGGAAAGAGTAACTTGAATAGAACATTTGCCATGATGGGGATAGTCAGCCTTTTCCACATATGACCACTGACAGGTTCCCCGAGCAAGGGCAGTGACTGGTTCCTTGGTCTACAACAAGGTGAATACTGGCAACCACGCACAAAATGAAATGTTCCAACAGTGACATACAAAGCTCTAGATGCAGCACAGGCTTACAGCACAGATCATTTGCAGTCATGAGGAGAGGATTAAACCCCCTCCCCCAAAAAAACAAAACACCCAAAGATGGGGGGGAATGCAAATGATCTTTTCAAATAATAATAACGATGATGATGATGATGATAATGATAATAATGAAGAGACCAAGAGAAGAGATGATCCAGGCAGCATGACAGCCACTTGCTGTTTAAGGCCATTGATTTCCTGTGGGATAGTTGGGCACTGTGGGATACTCTGGCAGGCTGTTTCCAGAAAAATTATTATACTGAGCTTCCCTGCTCGGGGGGTCCTTCCAAGCGCCACTGTTCCACTCATCCTGGGCTTTCTGAAAGCTTCCACCACCTCCTCGGTAGATTTTATGCACCTAAGGGATAATCAACAAGGCAAAGGAGAATTAGCAGAAGGCACCCAGCTTCCCTTCTGACAGTTGCCTCAGTCACTTTGTTAATGCCTAAAAATCAACTAGTCACCTCTAGGACTGACCAACATATTTGACAGTAAGAATCCAGTTTAACAGCAGGAGCAAAACCACACAAAGACACTAAAAAGAATATTGCAACAGAGGGCAGAGAAGCAGTAAGTTAAGATCTACACATGGTATCTAGTTGATGTACACAGGTGCGGGAAGGAACATGGCTGAGAAATCACTCTGCCATAACGCCCGTTAGTGTGTGAGGGGAGTGGCATTAGCCACGACCTCCAAGACAGCTGTGTGCTTCCCTACGCCAGAAGTAAGCCAAAATATTGTGTTTGATGAAACAGCTCTAGACTCTAAAACTGACCTCTTCCTTCTAGTTTTTTTTACTCTCACAAAGCTCAGAATAATTCTACAGCAGCCTCTGCGGTGGTATTACTTATGACAGTCTCTCTCCATCTGTTTCTTTATGTGGTAAACTTTTAAGGACAAAAATACTTCCATGGACTGCCTTCCTTCCCATCACTCCAACGCTTCAAGGGTATGAATCTCAAGAGCTGTCGTTTCTGGAATTTGTGACTGCCCATAAAAAAAATAAAAATAAAAAAATCTCAGCTGCATCTAGGTATGTGCAATTGTATGGGACAGAGGGAACTCCCAGTCTTTGCCCTTTACCTGGATTCATTCTCTAATGAACACGGGCAGCATCTCGACTGACTATACTTGGGCAACTTTAAAGGGAGAGGGTTAGTTCTTACAGGGGCCATTCAACTGATGATTCAAATCCTTGCTCAACAAAATGAAGTGGCAATTTTAGGGATTCCTTTGGTCAACTATAGCCTGGAAATGCAGGGACTGGGCTCTGTGGACCAAGAGGCCCTTTCTAGATCCAAAGCACAGATAGATACTTCAAGGCAGAAAGGCACCAAAAGCACCTACCTTTAGGAGACAGAAGAACATTGCAACTGCACACATTGTGAACATGATGGCAGGAAACAGCATGAACACAGCAGCTGCAACGTTGGTACTGAAAAAAGTAGCTGCTGCTAACCATCCACTGGAAAAAAGTGAAAAGGAGAGGGCATCACTGCAGTGTCTGTTTTCAGACACACAATTGTTACCAAGGAGACTATTCAATCCCACCCTAAAAATGTGAGAGAGAACAATGAGAACAGCAGCCAGAACCAGATGCAGCACAGAGCGATGCTTCCCCAGCACTTTGCTGTTAGCAGACTTCAACCCTGAGCCATCATATCCCCTACTCCGCTATTTCAAGGCCACTAAAGCTGACCAGTGACATAGCAGGGCCTTAAGATGTAAACATCGATCCATAAGGGAACCAAATTTATTTTTACTTGTGCAAAGGTAACAACAGTCTAGTGGAATGAAGCTGGGGCTCAGAATTGGGACCTTCCGAGTCCTATAACTTTGCATCTTTAAAATGATGCTGATACTATATGCTGGGATTCAAGAAGCATTGTGGAGATTAGCGTTAAGAAAGAGTGGCAGTATCAAGTGCTGGGTTTTGGTATTATACCAGGCTTTCTTCTATTATTTTACAATGATATTTTCATTCAATTCCTTCATCAGGACTCTAGAGATGGAGGGTTAAATGACCAACTCATTGGGCCTTAAACTGGAAACGGCTCATTCAAGTACCCTCCCCTTAAGGATGACCCTCCTGACTCTTGCCCTGTGGAAGTGAAGTGGCACATGCTGTGTGTACCCGGGGAGGATGTTAAGAAAGGATAATGTGACTTGGTCTCAGCACTTATGCTTCTCAGTGGCTGGGTGTGGAATTGCATTGCAAGTTCAGTATTAGCTGTTTGTTTGCTATGGCACAGCCATATGGAAGGAAAAATAGGCATTTGTGGAGGGCATGCACCCCTGAAAGTACCAGAAGGTGAAGATTGTGACTGCATATCATCTTCAGTCTTTACCTGGGGAAGGTCAAAGGAGCTCAGATTACATCCTGCACCAGACTAGGACCCTTTAATTTTCCAGTCTCCTTTCCTGCCCCTCGCCCATCTCTCACAATCTCCATCCCCCTTAACACTGAATGGCATTTAACACATGAAAATGCAAGACAGGCTAAATCTTCAGGACAGAGTCTCTGCAACAGGCACCTAGTTCAAGACAGACAGAACAAGTGCTCAACAAGAGACCCTGGGAGCATTCCACTTACCACGCTCCCCATCTAGAGATACCAATCGCTTGTATGAAGGTGAGAATAAACTGGGCGCCAAAGATGAAGAAAAAGGCCATAAAATTAAAGGAGCTGTCAGACCTGTGAAGTGAAGGAGGAAGTTATGAGGAACACATGAGCTTTATCACTTTGTACTGTTCCAGGCTATGCTGTTTGTGACCCCTGCCATGCAAGCACAGACTATTGTGGTTATCAAATCCCTGTGTGATTCTGCACTTTGAGGACCACCCCTCCAGTGATGACAGCACATGAATCTGCGTATCATGAGAACTTAATCCCTCCTAATAAACCTGGGTCTTGCAGATGATCGGACAGTAATTATACTTATGACGACATGCTGAGAGGTGTGGTTTACCACTAATAACCTGCAGCCTCACGTGGAAGAAAAAGCACTTGCGCCATTAACTGAATGTCTGAATTCAGTGCAGCCCAATCCTGGGTGTAAGCACAAGACCATGACAACACATGGGCATAAGCACAGGCCACCAGAAAGATGGTGATTGCATCTATAGTATATACACACAGAATGAGAAGCCCAGCTGGGAATGCCTCAGTGGCTGTTTGCCGTCAGCTCACGTACCTGTGGTTAAGAAGATGAACTACGATAATCTGGCCCTAGGATGGATTAGGAAGAAAAATAGCTCTGGTATCCACGTAAGAACAACATTTGGGCCCCCTGAGCTGGGTGGTAGATTGCCTGGGGAGGGTGCGTGTGCAACGTGCAGTATAAATATACTTCCGAGGGAGGACAGCAGCTCTCATAACTAGATGTGCTTCAAGGCCTCTGAGATCTGACCCAAACAAAATGTCACATTAGCAGAGCCTCTACCATCAAATATATACTCCCTTCTAACAATACCTCCCCTAATTATCCATCCTTTGGTAGGGGACACTTTCACTGCAAGCCTAATTAAGCTCTGAGCCCTCTCATATCTTGGGGGGGCTATTACTTTTAACCGTGCAAATGAATGACATCACATTCATTTAAATACAGAAGCTGGGAGGGTTTATGACCTCTGGAAAGACTTATGAAGGGAACTCAATGGAAAGAACCAAGACAGAGGCAGACAGGCGCAATGGGGATTTTAACAGTACCAGTGTCAGATTCCCAACTCCCCCGGAAACCAAATGGAAGTTAGGGGCCATGGGGAATTGAATGCTCAAACATCTTCGGTGCCTAAGTACTTCTTGCAAATCAGGCCTCTGGCAGCTGAAGCAGAAGACTGGGAGTCAGGAAAATGGTTCTTGACTTTCTAAATGTCACAGATATTTTGGCTGATTTTGAGTAACTTGGAAGCTCAGGATGGATCCTCACTTGCAGGGCACTTTATGCAGTTATTTACACCTGTGCCAAGTGGGTGTAAATAGAGGATAAATGATTACACAAGGTAGATTCATAGATGTAGGGTTGGTAGGGACCTTGTAGATCTAGTCTGACCCCCTGCCCTGGGCAGGAGAAAACTGGGCTCAAACAACCCCAGCAAAGTAAACGTCAAGCCTCCTCTTCAAGACCCCCAAGGT
This sequence comes from Gavialis gangeticus, assembly GCF_001723915.1. Classification (NCBI taxonomy): domain Eukaryota; kingdom Metazoa; phylum Chordata; order Crocodylia; family Gavialidae; genus Gavialis; species Gavialis gangeticus. The sequence goes on along the minus strand of NW_017729018.1, from coordinate 6,160,316 downwards.
AGGAGCCAGCACCACTTCCCTTGGAAGTTGGTTCCAGACCCTAGCTGCCCTGACTGTGAAGTAGTGCCTTCTAATGTCTAGGCTAAACCGACTCTCTAACAACTTATGGCCATTATTCCTTGTTACTCCAGGAGGCGCTTGGGGGGAACAAAGTCTCTCCCAATCCCCACTGGTCCCCACTAGTAAGTTTATAGACGACCACCAGGTCCCCCCTCAGCTTCTCTTGCAGAGGCTGGACAGGTTAAGGTCCCGTAGCCTCTCCTCGTAGGGTCCGCCTTGCTGCCCCCTGATCATGCGAGTGGCCTCCTTTGGACCCTCTCAATGCTGTCCACATCCCCTCCTGAAGTGCGGTGCCCAGAACTGGACACAATACTCTAACTGCGGCCTGACTAGTGTCGCATAGAGGGGGAGTATCACCTCCTTGGCCCTGCTTGAGATGCATCTATGGATGCATGACAAGGTACAGTTAGCCCTACTGACTGTGTCCTCGCATTGTCAGCCTATGTTCATCTTGGAGTCAATAATGACTCCAAGATCTCTTTCTGCCACTGTGCTTTCAAGAAGGGAGTTTCCCAGCCTGTAGGTCTGCTGCTGGTTCCTACTGCCTAAGTGCAGCACCCTGCACTTGTCAGTATTGAATCCCATCCTATTTTCATTTGCCCACCCCTG
>NW_017729018.1:6142404-6154647 GCF_001723915.1 Gavialis gangeticus | reverse complement strand
TAGGGGAGTCCTGGTCCCCGCACAAGAAAAGAGAGGCAAAGAAATTGTTAAAGAGGTCTGCTTTCTCCTCTGGTGCAACCATCAGATTGCCTAGCATATCCTGCAGGGGCCCCACATTACCCGGTGCCTTCTTCATATTCTCTATGTATTTAAAAAAGGACTTCTTCTTATCCTTCATCCTTGATGCTAGCCCTAGTTCCGTATCTGCCTTAGCTTTCCTAACAGCCCCCCTACAGACCCAAGCGGTGGAGGTATACTCCTCTTTGGTGATAGCCCCTCCCTTCCACTGGGTGTATGCCTCCTTTTTGAGAATCAGGCATTCCCGAATGCCCTGGTGAGCTAGGGGGGCTTTTGGACACTCTTGCCCCCTTTGCTTCTCATTGGGATTGTCACCCCTTGGGCTCGCAGTATCACTTCCTTAAGGAACGACCACTCATCTTGGGCACCCAGTTCCCCTACTCTCCAGGACCCCAGTGCCTCTCCCACTAATCTCTTCAACCTATTGAAGTTGGCCCTCTTGAAATCAAGGGCTACTGCTTTGCTGCAGGCCCTTGACACCCTGCGCTGGATGGTGAATTCCAGCAAGCGATGATTGCTATCGCCCAGGTGGTCGAGGACCTGGAGGCCCCTCGCCAGGTCATCGCCTGTGGCCAGGACCAGGTCTAGCAGGGCATTCCCCCTGGTGGGGCTGTGCACCTCCTGGGTTAAGTGGAGGTCCTGTATTTTGGCGAGGGACCTTCATGAGTGGTCAGACCCGGATGACTGCTCCTTCCAGCAGAGGGTAGAGGTCAATGAAGGATCTTGCCCTGATTTCCAGTTACCCCAGAGGTGTGAAGTAGATTTGGTGACCTGCGATTCTTTCAGACATTCAGATCATGGCACATCTGTTGCAACAGAAATGATTATTCATTCCAGTACCTAGATTAGCAAAAGGATGATGTCTGAGGCTGGATCTTGAGCAAACTGGGAATGTGGAAGGGTGAAGGAGTCTTCACTTGAGGGGAGGCGGGGGGAAAGCAGCTAGAGGACGCAAGTGGTGGAATTCAGATCCAGCCTTCCACTACAAGTTTGCAACACCTCTGCTGCCCTGCCAAGGCTCCAATATAATTCAGCTCTGGAAGTGGACATGTGATGAATGCTTTCTGGAAACATCTACCAAGCACATGATTTTAACAACCATGGCTGTAACTTTCTGGGATACGTATGACAAGTAGGCTTGACTTACCTTTCCTGAAGTCAGAGTGGCTGGGATCAGTGGGTGTTTACAGACGTGCTCCAGGGGTTGGTGGGGGAGGGCGCTTTAATGAAAGCAGCTCTGAGAGCCGCTCTAATTAAAGTGCCTGCAGCATCACATGCATCAGCATCCCCATGCTGAAAAATGGCAGCGGGGGTGCTTCAGCTAAAGCTTGTTGAATGAGCTTTAGTTAAAATCGACCTGCTGCCATTTTTCAGCACAGGGATGCGGATACGCATGACACAGGAATCTGCTGGAGCTCAGTAATTGCCACGCTCCAGCAGACTCAATTAATTGCTGCAATTACAGCGTATCAGAGCAGCCTCACTGCACGTGTACAGGCGCCTAATCTGGCTATGCTACTCCTTTCCAATAACGGATTTCCTCTAATGCCCCTTATTTTAAGTCTCCCCCACAACTAAATGTCAAACTAATTGTTTTGTGGTTCATTGGTCTCTCCCTAGGGTCTTGATTACATTCAGAAGTATGTATATAGGGTACCCTCAAGGGTCTTCCAGCATTCAGTTGCACAAACACATACAAGCAGCATTAAAAAAAAAATAACTAGGAACTGTCTCTGAGAAGCCGAGAGGAAGACAGTGTGGAGGAGTAATTTTTCCCAGACTCTAGAATGGAAAATGCTCTTTGAACAGAGTTCTGCTACTGACTTGGAATCCCCAGAGGCTCCCGAATTAGGAAAGGGGAAGAAAAACCCAGCACGATACAGCAAAGATTCTCAGATTTCATTTAGTTAAAAAAACCCCCAAAAGAAACCAAATAACCTCAGATGAGTCCAATTCCTTCACTTCCTGTTAAAAATTCTCCTCTCTTGCCTCCTACAATTTAAGTTACTTATTGGCTAACATTTTAGTTCTTTCCATTGTTAACAGTCACATTACGTTAGTGTTCAAAACAAGCACCTGAGAATAGATTCAGGACAACACTTAAAAATATGCTTAAAATTAAGCACTTGTCTATGCCCTTCTTTGATCTTGGGCCCCAAAAGTTGATGTCGATTCCAATCAGCTGCTTCTACTTATTAAGAATTACCATATTTTCTTGCATGCAACATGCCCTGGAATAACACACTTTGTTTTTGAAAGGCACAATGAAGGAAAAAAAAAGATCTTTTCTTGTTGTAGATCTGGGGCGAGCAATTATTTCGGGCAGAGGGCCACTTACTGAGTTTTGGCAAGCCATCAAGGGCCACATGACAGGCAGCCAGGGGCAGATAAATATGAATTTTCTAAACTTTTTAGGGGTCCCGCGGGCTGGCTAGACTGGCCTGGTGGGCTGCATCCCGCCTGCGGGCCACATTTTGCCCACCCCTGTTGTAGATGAACAGCCACAGCTATGGAGTGAAGCCTGCTCATTGCTCTACACATTGTGAACTGGGTGCAGACTTTACTTTTACCCAGCCAAAGCTTAAGCAGTAAAAGCTGCTGTTGCCATATTTCTTCACATATGATGTCCAATATCCAACTGCTGGTTTTGGGGGGGGAAAAATGCATGCTGGGTGCCAGAAAATAAGGAAAGTCTCTAACGAGGGACAAGATGATAATTCAAAAAATAAATTAAAAAAAATCTGAAAGTGCTTTAGTGTTGGGAGGGTAGCAGAGTGAAGGTAATCTACAGAAGAGGGGTGCTGGGTGCCTGGGTTCTGGTGCCAACTTTGACAGCAACTCACTGTGCGAGATTGGGCAAGTTGGTTCCCCCCATTTTGCACAGAGGAAATCAAGAGCCCCTGGAAGAGAGGTTGTGAGGCACTGTACATTAATACTTTCAAAATGCTTTGCAAATCCCATTAGGTGCTACAGAAATGCAAGGCACGATTAATTTTTAAACTAAATTAATAATGTAGGAGGAGTTTAAATATTTGTGCAGCTGGAGAAGGGCTTGAGACTACTAAGCTGATTTTAGTTAAAAATAAGAGCAGCTACATGCTGCATTAGAGCTGGAAACAGGAATTTTTAGTAACTTGTCACCAACGGTCTTCCAGGAAAGAACTGAGAGCCATAAATTTCCAACAAGCTTTTAAAGACAATGTCTCCTTTAATGTTAGAGGGATGTAGATGTGTAACTAGCCCCATCACAGGAAAATTATTTTTCAAAGTGAAAATAAATGGTTATTTTGATGTGAATATTAAAAGCTCTCAGAAGGGTGAAACTAGTTGGCGCTGCTGGTGACGTCAGAAAAGACAAATCAGTCATCAGCAATTCAAACGCTTGTCTCAAGCCATGCCCCTGATGCATCAGCCTCTATTTGAAGTAACTCTCCACAAGAGGTCGTTCAGTCTCCGTGATCTTTTCAACCCTGATCTGTTTGTGAACGAGAATGCAGCTTGCGTGTCACGTGGTGTTTTTTGTGGGAATGGAGAAGTCTCAATACTCATTTCATTCTTTACCCTGCCTGAATATTTGCGGTCTGTATCCTTCCTTAACCAAGCCCTGCCCTTTGTCTTGTGTTTTCACGCTGTAAGCCAGTGGTATTCAACCTTTTTTCATTTGCAGATCCCTAAAAACTTTTGAATGGAAGCACGAACCCCTTTGAATTTTGAGTGTGGGTATTTACATACTTTTGATTGATCATAGTCATCTTTCGCAGACCCCTTAGACACAACCTGTGGACCCCCAATGGTCCACAGACCACAGATTGACAACCACTGCTGTAAACGATGTGAGGCACAGACCATCTCTTACTCAATATCTATACAGCACTTACTACAATGGGGTTCCTGTTAGCTGCTACTGGTAGAACAAAACAGGTAGGTCAAGCTGGCATTGAATGCTAGCAACGCTCCACCACTCTCAGCATGGCTAGATTCAAACTGTACGCTCATAGGTGGGAAGGCCTTCATCCTAAATTGCCACAAACTAGTCAGACACTTTTAACCAAACGTTTTTGCACCTTAATACTCCACTTCTCTTCTCACAGCCCTCACTCTTTCCCCCAAGAGACAGATCCTCTTGTGGTCACTGAAGTCCTGATAAAATATATGCTGAAAGAGCCACGCAGAAACAGGAGAACCACTTACCGAAAGGCTTTGTATACGGGTCGGAACCAGCATATGTAACTGCAAGGGCTGAAGAGAACAAGCCAAAGGATGGCCAAGCCAAAATTGACAGGATAACCACCAGCAAGCCACCATGCCAGGCAGGCAATAATATTCACCAATAGTGTGATGCAGTAAACTGTGAAGAGAGAACAGAGAGTGTAGGCAGTGCTGTTTGTTGGCTTCAGAGAAAGACTGAAAGATTGTCCCTGACTAAGCTATCCTAGCCAATTGTCTGTTTAACCTATTCTTGAACATTTCCACGGATAGAGATTCCACAGCTTCTCAGGGCAGCTTGTTCCAATGCTTGACCACCCTCAGGGTCAGAAAGTTCCTCCTGAACTGCAGCCTAAATTTCCCCTGCTGCAGCTTGAAGCCATTGCTCCTAGTCCATCCCCCTACGGCCACAGAGGAAAGCCTATCTCCATCACCTCTGTAACTGCCCTTGAGGTATCTGAAGGCTTATCAAGTCTCTCCCCTCCACCCTCCGTCTTCTAATCTCCAGATTAAATAAAACCTAGCTCTCTCAACCTTTACTCTTAAGCCTTGCCTCCCAGGCCCCTAATCATTTTTGTTGGACTCTTTCCAACCTATCCACATCCTTTTGAAGTGCAAGGCCCAAAACTAAGCACACTACTCTGGGTGAGGCCTTGCTAGTGCTGAACAGAGTGGGCGAATCACTTCCTGTGATCTGTAAGTGATGCTCCTGTTAATACAGCCAAGGATGCTGTTGGCTTTTTTTTTTTTTTTTTTGCAATAAGAGCACACTGTTGGCTGATGTTCAGTTTATGATCTACCCTCAGGCCCTTCTCTGCAGTACTGCGGCCTAGCCAATCATTCCCCAGTCTACACGTGTGCATGCAATTATTCCATTCCAAGTATAGGACTTTGCACTTATCTTTGTTCAATCTCATCTCATGACAGTTTGGATCCTTGCCCTGCCCTTTTAGTGTGTCTGTGACTCTATACAACTTTGTGTCATTGTTACATTTGCTGAGCTTGCACTCAATCCCATCATCCAAATCATTAATAATGGTGTCGAACCATATCAAACCCAGGACAGACCCCTGAGGAACCCTGTTTGATACCTCCTCCCAACTAGATATTGAACCATTGAGGATTACTGACCACAAAGAACAGTTTATTCTTCCAGGTTATAGACAAAGGGATATGCGGGTTATGTCATGTCAGCTTCCCAGTGGGCCCGATACTAGCAGAAAGATCAAGGAACTCATGTGGGGACACATCACTGGAAAGAGTAATACAACTGATAAGCAAAGGGAGCAGGGAGCAGCTGAAGATCAGGTTTGGCTGACTACTGGTACAAATGAAAAGCCTAATTCGTAGTTATACAAAAACCCCTTTGATACCAGTGATGTACAATGGCCTTTGAAAGCCTGGAAATACCCTTGTGAAGAGAACACCCTTTGCAAAAACAACTGCCTTGGTTAACAGACATAGCAGGGCATCTCTGATGGGCTTGTTCCCAGCACAAAAGTAAGGGTAGCTATTGTCTGATGAGAAGCAGACGTGGTTATTATCTGCTTCTCAAAACCCAAGGGAAGCAGTGTTGAAATTACTGCAGTCCCGAGGCTACTCTAATACAAACCCTGAATGAGCACAGAATAAGGAAGTACCAGGCACTGACAGAAGTGACATTTGTCATGTGATCAGCCCCTGAAAGTGCTCTACAGCTGTGCCCTGTCAGAAGTGCATGGCTGCAGAACACTTTAAAAGTGCCCAATCACTCAACAAAATAAGCCCTCATCTAATGAGGGCTGAGATGAAGGCACTCCAAAGCAGAGTGCCTTCATTAACTCCTGTCAGTCCCCATGTGCAATCTGGGCTGGGCTGATGCAGCCCAGCCCTGCCCCTGTCTGCATGATGGGAGGGGGCAGGAGGGAAGAAAGGGAGCTCTGGGCTGGGCTTTGCCCAGACCGAGCTGCACCCGGAAGGGTGGAGTGGAGCCCCCCCACCTTATGGCGCTGGAGAGAGGCCTTTCCCTCCAGCTGAGGCTGGGCAAACCCCAGCCCAGATCTCCCTCCCACTTCCCATGCAGCAGACAGCACCAGAGCTGGGGGGAGTGGGGTGGAAGCTAGGACGGCTAGCTTCTCTCTGCTGGATTGTCTCCAAAATGGAGCTCAATCCCCCGCACCAAACAGCAAATGTCTACTGGTTTGAGAGGGAGGGAGGGAAGTCACTTTAACTCATGGTTCTTTCTGTGAAGTGCCACGAGTTAGAGTGGGGAGCTGCATGCTGTCAGTGCCCACTGAAGTGAATTAAAAGCCACTTGTGGGCCCATTCCTGCCCCTTCGGCAGGAATAGAACAAATAACGCTGAAGTGTAAGGAGTGCTAGCATCACTTTAAGCAAAGTTGCTACCCCTCTACGTATGAATAAAGATTACTGTCGAGGATAATGCATACACACTAAGAAGTTCTACACTCTGCAGCTTCTGTATGTGGAGCTCATTCCCTGAGACTTTAGAAATAGAGCGGCAGCACTGAAAAAGAGGTTAATGTTACATCTCAACAGAAACATGGCCTCACAAGTTTGACCAAACATACACAGAAACCTGCCTTCTTCCACCTACCTACCTGCCTGCTCCTCCGGCCACTTAGGGATGTTGAGCAATTAAGAAGTTACACGCTGACACACCGCACTAGGAAGATAAACAGTTGGGCCTTTTGGAGATGTGTTTTATTCCAACTGCTTATACATTTAATGGTTGGGTCCTCTTTATTTTAACAAACTCTTTCTCTCTCAATTGCACAGATATTGCTCCCAAAACATTTGTTAACAGCTAAAAGGTTAAGAACAACTTTGCTTTAAATGCTCTGGTTCGTAGAGGCCTTAAGATTTAGAAAGGGAAAAAAGAATCATGTAAATTAATCAGGTAGAATGGGTTAAAACTGTTAACCTGAGATTTTGGAATATTTAGTTTGAGAACTCATGTGGAATATTAAAACAAGCCAATAAAAATGCATTGAACTAACAGTGCCTTTAAAGTTGTAAAGCAGAACAAAAGAGGTTCATTACATGACTTCTATAGGAGTTTGTTCTCCAGTAGTAGGAGTTCTGGTATAGGTTTTCCCAAATCTCCATCCATCTTTTGTTATTAAATGTTCAGACCCAGTTAAAATAATGAGCCTTCAGCCATCTTTTTATACAGGTTCCCATTTTAAATATTAGCTTAATCTTTTCTGCTCTCTCCTTTGTGCAAGTGATTCTTTTACTTCTCTTCTTCCACCCCTCCCAAAAAGCCAGATAAACCCAAACAAATGTGCAGCAGATGGAAATCTGAAATTCATAGCGGAAAGCTCAGGTCTGCGCAGACATACATGAGCCCAGTTGTTTAAATGGCTGGAATATTTCCATCTTTCCATCAACTTGAATGAGGGGCTTTGTTGGGGAGGGGAGGAGGGAGTCGCATACAAAGGCTGCTTTAGAGCATACAACATTTAACTAGTTAGTTTGGAGAAGGCGAGCAGTTTCTTCAGGGATGAAAATTACAGAGCTCATTTCAGTCTCTCTAAATAACAAAAGAACAACGGAGTGATAGATTAGACTATTATTTATAAGCACACAGTACTTTCACACACACACCCCATACATTTGGAATAAAAGCCACCCCATCAATTGTATATTATATATCCCATAGTGAAAGGAGGGCAGGTGGAATGGCAAGCATTTTGGGAAGACCGGTTTGGGAGAAGGGATTTCCCCCTTTTCCAGAGTATTTCCTCTGCTCTACCCTCTTGGTTTCTACCGGTTCAACCCTTCAGGTCTTTCATCCAATTTCCCCTTCCCCTCTCTGTACAACTGTTCCCACTCCTGCTTTCCATCTGGGGACAAAATGATTCCATGGGAGAATAAAAGCTCAGTGGAAGCCAACAGTACAGCCAAGGGCTTCTAATCACATCTGGCCAGTTGTGACTATAACAGAAGCGCTGCCCATCTAATCAGATTGAGGGGAGCTCTGTACGCTAAGGAGAACTGAAAATGTAGGGAATCTTCTGAAAAGCAGAAGACTCCTCTTGGGTTGGATGGGGGTTATCAACACTACAGCGAGGATTTTACTTAATGCTATTTGAGATCTGAAAGAAAAAAGGAAAAAGGAGAAGAGACAAGACCCCACAGGTAGAAAGACTACTGATAGTTTGAATGAAAGAACAAGAACAAACCAACAAAAATCCATATGCTGTTTTAAGCCTTGAGCCTGCAGATAGGCTCATGTGATAAGAACCTGACATCCACACAGAGTCCTATTGGAATTAAGAGTATCCCCCAAGTGCAACTGATCACAGGATATATGCTTAAGATGCAAGGACCATAATGTAATTCCCTTCCTATTAGGGCTTAAGAAATGCCATCTTGAATCAGACCAAAGGTCCACCTAATCCAGTCCCTTGCCTCTGACAAGCAGTAGACACTTTAGGGGGTAGAATATATGAACAAAGCATGACTAATGACTGAACTAGTTATATACCATCCGGGGGCAGATGAACGCATGGGTGCACACTCAGGGGCAGGGGCCCCCTGAGGCAGCACAGCCCAGGCAGGCATCCTGGCTGCGGGCATCCAGGGCAGGTAACATGAGCCTCCTCCCCTCCCCTCCAGGGCCAAGCATGTACCTCTGTGCAGGTGGCGGCAGCTTTCCAGAGCTGTCTGCTGCCAGGAGGCCCCATGGGTGGCCGTGTTCCCACTCTCTGCTGGCCATTGGCACCAGCGCTACTGGGACAGAACAGGACAGAATAGCCCCTGCCTGCTGCAGCCAGGAGAGGGGCAAGCAGGTAGCCAGGGGTGGGTTGGGCCCATGGCTCCCCACAGCCAACCCTGTCCCATCCCATGGCACTGGGGGATTGCAGCCCCAGCTGTGCGACACCCACTGGGCAGAGAGGCCAGGTCAGGCCGGAGCCATGACCAGGGCTGCCTTCACCTCAGTGGTGCTCATGCCTCCTGGCTCACTGCAGATGCACCAAAGAGGCCAGGCGGGCTCAGCCACAGCCCCCTGGTGGGTGCAGAGGAAACCTGCCATTGTCTGGTGGGGGGCCTCCAATTTTCTGTTTGCCCACGGCACCGTTAAATCTTAATCTGCCACTGACACCGTTTGCCTCTATAGCCTTGTGGTAGTGAATTCCACACATTAAATACTTGCAGTGTAAAAAGTATTTCCTCCTCTTTGTTTTAAACCTGTCTCATGATAATTTTAACGAGTGCCCCCTACTTCCTCTATTCTGGGACTTGGTGAATAACAGGTGCTATATTTGCTGTATTCACAACTTTCATGATTTTAATTCTATATACAGCCTTTTAGAGAACTAAGATTTTTTTTAACGAAGTTTTGTGGTTAGTTTTAGAATCCAACCACACACCATGCTACGGCATTCTAGAAGAAGTGCTGCATTTCTGATACATGAACACTGCTGAAAGTCTAAGGTAGGTGATGAATTATTGAAATCTGTATTTTTTTAGGAGTTGCTGAGTCTAATATACATAATTTCTTAAGTGTGTTTTCATCATTTAACTTACAGATCCATAAATGGTAGATTCTCTTCACCAGAGTCCGATGGTCTATGGGGATTTCATCAGCGAAGTTCTGGTAGAAGCAAGGTTTCAGAGGAATAAATTTCGGGAGCGGTGGAAAGTTATTCACTTTTTCTACAAAACAAAACATAGTTTACTGAACTCAGAATTATTCTCTTGGATTACAAAATAATCACATGACACTCCATGTGCTTTCCCAGTATTCACTGGTATAGGCAGTATCTGGGTATAGGTTCTTTACTATTCATTCCATCCAGGAAGAGCACAGACCAAATGCAGATGCTTCCTCAGCCTGAGGAAGGGTATTTGTACAGGTTTTCCTCGTCAACCACTGGGGTTAGGTTCCTGAAAGTTTCCATGGTTGGCAAAACTGTATTGGAAAGACAAAAAGCTTATGGGGAAAAATAGCAGGTGGCAGGCTGATGCGTGGCCACAGACTGTGGTTACTCAAAACTGTATACTATGGTAGCCAAAATGGTATATAGAATATTAAGTGTGGATACCTAGGCCTTGGTGTCCACAATCAAGATGATCTCAAGGCAATGAGAGAGACCTTTGGGAGACTAACGTGTCAGAACTGGGTTTATCCAAACTGCCATTAGTTGCTGACAAGCTATGCATTTTATTATATACAATATGCCAGCCTGTGTGTTTCTACTTGTTTTGCAATAGTTGTTTTTGCCTTTGAGTGCCGATTCAAGTTTGATTCCATGGCACTGTGACTAACTGTCCCAAGTCTTCTTCAGCACCAGTAAACAGAATTAAAAACAACTGGAGGAAGAGTGATGAAAAAATGTCCTGGGAAAACCTCCAAATGGCACAGAAGACAAAAGGAAATGTCTGAACATGAACTGTCAGTGCAAGCAAGTTCCCAATCTCTGGCCATTATCACTGTGAGAAGATCATTAAGAAAGCTGTTTCCGCAAAACTGCTTTTTACTGCTGGCTGGGAGCCCTCTAAACCTGCAGTCAGATCTGAAAGAAGAATACAGTCTTCGATTTCCTTTCTTTCCCTGAAACCCCCCCCAGATATTTTACAATCTGGTATACACAGGCTCCTTAAAATATAGCTACGTCTGGGGTGAGGAAGTGGCAACTCTCTGGCATTCAGCATACTTCTACAACAAAGGAAAGGGGAAATTCTGGCCACTATATTACTACCGAAGTCCTATAGCAAAATGATATAATTGTCTAAGTAGTATAAACTGCACAAAGTAAACCGCATTGTGCTAAATATATCCACCTTGGAAAGGTGGAGTGCTCGACTAAACTTGTCCTTCTGGGGAGGCTACAGACCAAATTTGCTAAAGCTTACAGCACTATATCTGAGTGGTGAGATTCCCACTGCTCCCTTCCTCTTTCATAGAGGATAAAAGTAGAGGAGCATTAGAAGGGAAAGGGTTATTGCAACAGGCTTTTCCCTTATTTTTTGCCTAATAGTTCACAGGAATCTCACAAACTCCGTTTTCTAGGAAACCAGCACTGTGGGACGTGCAAGTGGCCAGAGGCCACAAGCACCCCGACCCCACTCAGCCACAGATGCATCCTGCTGCATAGGCGCCTTGTGCTGCTCCAAATTGCACCATCCTACCCCCTGTTACCAGCCCCAAGAAGCACCCTAGGCCCCATCTTCCAGGTTGATGCTCTTCCATGACTACTTTTTAAGTCAATGAAAATTCAGACTGCTTATCCCTTGCTTGGGTTCATTATAAGCATCTACTGAGCACCACACACTAAAACGGAGTGCAAAGTCCTGGCTCTGGCAGTGGGGAGAATGGGGGATGCAGCTCTAACGTCCAAAGCAGAGCTCTCTCCAGAAGAGCCCTACCAATAAGAGTAGCCTTCTATACAGTAAAAAGAACAGTCTTTGTCCACGTCCTCCTTTTGGATGGTGCCAGCCCCTTATTATCCCCTGGTCCCCCTGCCCTTCATTCCAAATGTAGTTAGACACCTTAAACCAATGCAGAAGCTCCTCTATTTCCATCCCCTACAAACAGGGAAGGGGGCCGTGAGAATCTTACCACTCAAATATGGTGCTGTAAGCTTTAGCAAATTTGGTCTGTAGCCTCTCCAGAAGGACAAGTTCAGCTGAGCACTCCACCTTTCCAAGGTAGATACATTTAGCACAATGCAGTTTACTCTTTGCATTTTGTACTGCTTAGACAATTACAATGTCAGCCCAATTCAGTGGCTGAATCTCCAAATCCGAATTGACTCAGGGGACCAATTAAAAGGTCCGAATCTATTCGAAGCTCTCCGAATTGATTTGGAAAAGATTCCAAGAGCTTTGATTTGGGCAGTCCCTGCCCACTGCAGCAGGGGGACTCTGAGCTGGTAAGCAGGGGGGCTGGAGGAGGGGGAGGGTACCATGGGGGGGACCCCTGCCAGCTCCCCCCCTCCCCACCCCCAGG
>NW_017729018.1:6129777-6142226 GCF_001723915.1 Gavialis gangeticus | reverse complement strand
AAAGCCCCTAGTCACCGGGTAGTACCTGTGGGGGGGGAGCTAATCCCCACTGCCCCATGCTGCATGGGGGGCTCTGCCATGAGCTCCCCAATGCCCACCCACTCTCCCAGCCCTCCCTATGGCTGTGCCACCTGGCCCAGCTCCTGGCCCTTTAAAAAAAACAAACCAAAAACCCTGGACTCACCGGCTGCTGCAACGGCCTCAGGGCTTCTGGGGGCTTATGAAAGAGCCCCCCATGCACTGCCCCCCCGCCCCAACAGCCAGGCAGCAGCTGATGAGTCCAGGCTTTTTTTTTTAAAAGTGCCAGGAGCTGGGGTGGGCAGGGCAGCCATGAGGGTGCTGGGAGAACAGGCAGGGGTCAGGGGGCTTGTAGCAGAGTCCCCCACTGTGCGTGGGGCAGTGGGAGGCAGCAGGGATTGGCTGAGGCCAGTGAGTGCGGGCTTTTTTTTTTTTTTCCTTCCAAAGAGCCAGGAGCCGCAGCCAAATCAATTCGGGACACTGATTCGAATCACTGAATCAAATTGCTGTCCCCCAAATCAGCTGAATCCGAAGCGAATACTAGGCACTTCGCACAATCCTAATGCTGAGTGTCAGAGACCTGACACTTCCTCACCCCAAACATGGCTATATTTTAAGAAGCCTGTGTATATCAGACCTTAAAATATTTGGGGTTTCTTTCAGGGAAGAAAAAGAAATCTAAGACTATATTCTTCTCTCAGATGTGACAGCATACCCTAGGGTTTGCTACAGAACTCATGCCTAGGTCACATCGGCTTAAACAAAACCAACCAACCAAACCCCGAAGTCCAAAACTATACTGTCCATTCCTAGAGACTGAATAAATTCAGGACATGCTCCTGCTTCCAATGAAGTCAGTGGGAGTTTTGCTATGGATCTCCCTGGGAGCAAAATTAAGCCATAATTTTAAACATTTATTATGCAGCTGGAAAAGCTGTGGAAGAGATGTGTAACCTCTGCAGCAAGGGGCTCTTTCAGGGCAGTCTTTCCAGGCCAGCTTCCTTTTTTGCAAACTTTGAAGAAGTCACATTTTGCCTTGCATAGCCAGTATAGTGACCTCAATGATCTTGAGGTAGATGCACAATAAAAAAAGTGGGGGGAGGAGGAGAGAAGGAGGAAAGTAAGAAGAAAAGGGAAAAAAAAGGAAAGAGTAGCAGCCAAAGGGCTAAGGGATGCAGTGTCCAAGGAGAGAGAGGAGGTGTTTCAAGCCTAATCCACCCTACTGGTTGCTACTTATTGATAATGCCCAAGTCCTAAATTTGCAGTTGCTGCAATGAAAGGCATCACCCATCAAAAATCTTGCCTTTTACACACTGATAAGACATCCATTTGCAACCCCCCATTTCAGCATCACCGGTTGGTGCAGTTCTTTACCTGCCATTTTTGTTGGAAATGGTTCCTGGAGAAGCTTTGATCAGACAGGAGCGGACCTATTAGAGCGGAGAGGGGGAAAAAAAAGGCAGATCAACTATGCATCTTTGTAATTCATATTCACAGCACTAAGTTTCAAAGGTTTCTTTCCATAATTTTATAAAGTCTATGTTTGTTTATGAATGATTCTACTCTTAAGATTGCCAGAGCAGCTTGCTCACTGCAAACTGCCCATCTCCACACCAGGCCGAAACAGCATCTTTGAGGGAAACAGGAAACCCCTTGTTTGTATTAATGCAATGTTATCTTTGGAGGCGTAATTACAACCTCGGTGTCATCAACGTTAAAGATTTTACTGTTCAGCGCTCAACAAACTTTTTTGGTTGTACCTGGCATGGTCTTAAGCTGCACAGGAAAACTGCTGCCAGCACACGTGTGCACATTTGAGCTGAAGCAAGACAGCAGGCCGAGACAGATGGGTCTGGTTTGGGCTCGGCGGACAAAGCAAAATACACACAGAGGAAAAGAAACCGGTACTAGCTCACCAGACATACAGCCTCATTTAGGTACCAGGATGATCCAACTGCTCTCTGACTCCCACAGTGCTTTCCGCAAATGGCAAACAAAGAGTTAATCCAACCTCTTTCCCCATCATTAGTTGGCTGGGAAAGAAGTTTTCCCATAAAAAAACCCCTAATAGCACTGTTAGTTTCACCATCTCTGATAAAACTCCTTCAGGCAAGAGTTTGGTCAGCTTTCAGCATGGAGCGCAGAACGGCTGGGGAATCCGCATAACCTTCATTGAAAGTTACTGTGGAATCATGCAAAAAATACACAGAGCTCTCCGAAGTAAACTGATTCTTTCCCAACCCCACCAGAAATCATTGCAACTCCTAGGGGTGCACCAATACAGAGTTTTGGGCCTGATTCCGATAGCTGATTTTTAAGGAGGCATATTGGCCGATACCGATCTGATTTCCTATACAGCACAGGGAGCTGTGCAGCTGGTAAGTCTGCTGTGGTGGAAGGGGAGGAGGGAGGGAAGAAGCATGGTGGGGCAGATCAATGCCCCGGCAATGAGGGAGGGAGTGGGGCTGGGGCAGGGGACGGAGCTGTGACTCATTTGGGGAGGGCGTGGGGAGGATGGGGTGGCTTCCAATGCTGCGCATACCCTGGGAGGGCACGGGGGGTGGCACGTGCCCCCAGATCTGCACAGGGTGGGCTGCCACGCTGGGCTCTTCCCAGTGGGGGCTGGCCCGGACTGTGCTCAGGGCAGGCAGTGGTGCTGGGAGGGGGCTAAGCAGTGGGGCTGCAACCCCCCCAAAAATTCACCGTAGTCCCCCCAAGCCCTCTTCCCAGCACTGCCTCTGCCTGCCCTGAGCGCAGAGCAGCCCAGCCCAGCCCCCACCCCCACTGGGAGGAGCCTGGCGCAGCCGCAGCCCCAGCCTGCCCTGTGCAGATCCAGAGGCACATGTCTGCTCCCCCACCCCATGCCCTCCCAGGGTGCACACAATGGTGGGAGATCCCCCCCACCACAATGAGCTGCAGCTCCATCCCATGCCCTGCCCCACCCTGGCTGGGCAGCCCCAGCCCCACTCCTACCTCACCGCGGGGGCTGTGATCTGTCCCCCGGTGCCCCTTCCCTCTCCTTTCCCCGTCCACCACCACAGACTTACCTGCCACATGCAGCTCTCCAAGCTGCCGGCTGTGCTCCTCTTCACCTGTGTGTTGTGCCGCGGCTGCATGCATGCACGGGCCATTTATCGATCACATCAGGCCAATTTCTGAGGTAGCCAATTTTCTTTATGTTGGTGCTGATCCGATACCAGACCTATGTATCGATGCACCTCTAGTAACCCCTGAAATGTCCAATCCTGCAAGCTTTCCTCATATCACTAGCTCCACTTACTTCAGTAGAACCAATCCCTGTACATTTATACGCAGAAACCATGCATGGCAATGATTTCAGTAAAATCCAAGTTGAAAACAAAGCAACAGTTAAAATTATTGTTAAGGGCAAATTCTAAACCAGAATTTCAATGCAACTGAGTTAAGGGAAAGTGCGTTCAGTTTAACATGGCACACCAAGAAAATTCTCCCTTGCATGCTATGTAGAGCAGGAGCAAGGAGCTTGTAAGCCACAAAAGCCAAATTCTACTCAAAGCGCGCTCTCTCTCAGCCTCTATTTCCTCTTCCACCCTTCACCTGCCTTATTAGTCTCCTGGTCAACACAGACTCTGTACTGTTGCAAAGATTTTGATTAGTGATTTTTTTAAAACTGATCTAGAATGGCACAGCCTGGGGTATAGATGGTTTCATTGGCATACAAATGACTTATACCAGTGCAACTTACTCCCCTTTCTGTGCAGGGAGAGCTCTACTGCATAACTGCATACACAGAATAGATCTTGTACTGCTTTAGCTGTACCAGTATAATGTATAAGGCAGGGTAGATTTGCATCTTATAGACTAACCAAAGTAGATTATATTTATATTCTAATTTCTCTCTTCTCCTTTTACTCTGTTTTCTGCATGTCCTTTCACAGCATCTGATGATATGATGATATATATATATCTCTCACAAGCTTCCGTGGGCTGAAGTTTACTTCATCAAATGCTGTGAAAGGACATGCAGAAATCAGAGTATAAGACGGAGAGAGAAATTAGAATATAATCTACTACATATATTATATACACACACATGCACAATTAGTACATACACACACACACTTTGGTTAGCCTATAAAAGGTACAAATCTACTCTGTCTTCTCCTTGACCATATACAACAAAAGCTCTACTCGCGGCAGCAAAACACAGAAGTGGTACTTCTGGTTTCATTTTTGCTGTGTCCATCAGCTGCTGGTTAATAAGAGTTTTCCAGCTAATAAAGTACCAGTTAACACAGCTTTTGCTGTACTAACATGGCTAGCTATGTCTCTCTGCACATAATTAATGCATATAAAACTTATGTAGATTATATATTATACAATTAATTATACAATTCAGGGCAGGGAACACTCCTTGTGCAAAGAGGAGCCGTAAGCCTGTGTCAAAGTACACACAAATGACAGACATCAACCCCACCCAGAAGGGGTTTTGAAATACCATTCTGATGTAAAGGCAATACTTCTGTTTTGCATTTTTTTCATTTTAAATGCAGGAGCAGAAAATTAAACGTTAAGACGATTCAAGTTCAAATAAAACTTCTGCCCTTTCCCTCGAGGATGCTGCTGATGGAGACTAAGATTGCTGCAAAGAGCAAGTGCTTCAATTAAAACAAGGTTCTTTGGGTAAATCTGATGTCAATTAAAACAAGTTACTTTTAAATGCTGGTATAAAAGAAAATTTGTCTCTAACATCATTATTAATGAACAAATGGGGCAACTTCAGACTAGAGAAATCCGCATTTGATGCTTCAATTCCAATATCAATTCTTACAGTTGTAAAGGAAGAAGAACCATTTAATGGTTACAGTAAAAGGCTGGGATAAAGAATTCCTGGATTCTATCCCTGGCTTTACTGGGTGCTGGGGATCTTGTCTCCATCTTCCTCCTGTGCCTCTATTTCTCCATGAAGAGAATGGTTTTACCAAAAAACCCCTACGTTTATTTAGTTAAAAATAGTGGGGAGAAAGGACTGGAACAAGATGATCCATCTCGCATGCTCTTCCTCTCAACTCTTTATCCTCATTTACTTTCTCAACTCATAATACAGCCCTCTTGTGATTTTATACTCTAGAAACACAGCTGTTTACATGGCAGTTAACTAGTAAGTGAATGATTGCATGGGGCTACCCAGGCTTGCAATCACTGCTTCTATCAAAAATCTTGGTGAAGTAACTGGGACGACTCTGGTTTCACTGCCAAAATGATGCGTTTTTAATGACAAGATGGCTATATCAGTGTAAAAGCAGTGTGTCTTTTGGCAGCAAAGACATAGCAGATGAACAAATTAAGTGCAGCAGGATCAAGTCCTAAGATATAATTCTTTAGACTCTTCTGGTTCTGCTAGTTTCAGGCACCAATTATGCTCCTACTAAAGGCAGTGGGAGTTTTGCCAGGGATCTCAACAGAAGCAAGCTCAAGCCCTTTGTGGACATGTACTTATTTTGCTGGCTGGGACCTTGAAGTGCTTTTCTCCCGAGCTCTGAATGACTATTGACCCATTGTCATTACACACTCCCAGCCTGTCATTTATTTTGGCAGGGACTTCTGCACACACTATACTGTGGGCCCTGGGGAGAATACACCTTAGATTTAAGTTAAACAGAAATCCTGCTCCCGAAGGTGATGACACTGCTCAACTTTGACCTGAATGTATTTAAGCATGGATATACTATGCTTTTATTTAATAAAACCTTAGCCACAAGTGAACTACGAAAATGGTTGGACTGCAAATACTGATAAGCAATAATATCTACACAGAGAGACTTACTGACTATTCAAACAAAAGCACCAGATTAAAAGGCACTAGAAACACCAAAATAAAGTTGTTTTTTTCTGCAGAGTCACATGGAAACATTTTCAATTTGGTTGAAAATAAACAGATCAAAACTGCATCCTTCCAGCACACTTGGCAACTGTGACTTTTTTCACATGACATCCATCTTTGGAAGAGGGCAGGACAAAAATCATCCAGGAAGGAAATCCTGATGCAAAATGCGTTTTCCTTTTCCGCTCTACTCAGAAGCAATCAATGAATAACACCAAAGGTTACAGTCCAATTCACATGACTCACAAACACAAGCTGTGCTTCAATAAAAGCTGACTCCATTTTAAAAATATAAAAGTGGTCTCGTGTCACTTTAATAGATAATGTCTTCCCTGTTTAAAAACCCTAAGAACTGTCAGCACTGTACTCATTTTCCAGGAACTAGCAAGCAACAGAAATTATATTAAAAGCACAAGTCAGCTTTAACGTCTTCTTGTAAACAAAAGATGCTCAAGATTGTCAAAAAAGAACTAATTTGAAAAGCCTGATTCACTGCTCATCGCCTGTCCCCTTTACCCAATTTTTGCCTCCATCTCAGTTGGAGAAAGGGTGGTTCAGCAGTTAGGGGACTAGTCTGAGAACATCAGTTCACCACCCTGCTCTGCCACCAACCTCCTGTGTAACCATGAGCAAGTCATTTAGGGCTGGACTCATTCAGGCACCCAAGTCCAAGAACACAAGTCTCAAAACCTCCATCTACCCCACCAGGTTTTAGCTGGTTCAGTTCCCTAGTCCTGCATCTGTGCAAAGCTGGAATTTGCTAAGGCTTATGTGGGCTCAACAGCTCCCCATCGCTCATGCTCAAGACTGACTTTCTCCGAGTAAGAATTCCTGCACCGATCTGCCCCGAGGGCGAGTGTAATCCAGGAGACTTTGATCAGACCTCTGACACACCTACAGGATCAGGGATCCCACAAACCAGCAGCAGTCATTGGTTTTGTTCAAAGATGAGGTTAGAGCGAGTGACAGTGCTGGTGCTTCCGCCCCCTCATTTTATACAATAGCCTAGTAACTAGAGCACTCAGCCAGAACGTGGGAGGCACAGGTTGAATTCCTGACGAAGGCAGAGGGGATTCAAACCCACATATCCCATTTCCAGCCTGTACCTCATTTTGGGGCACA
Organism: Gavialis gangeticus; assembly: GCF_001723915.1. Taxonomy (NCBI): domain Eukaryota; kingdom Metazoa; phylum Chordata; order Crocodylia; family Gavialidae; genus Gavialis; species Gavialis gangeticus. The sequence continues at coordinate 6,135,223 of NW_017729018.1, read as the reverse complement.
AAGCTACATTCACTCCCTCTTTTTAAAGCGGGTGCATTTGAATACAAGAATTCAACATTTATTGGGCAGGAAGAGAGCAAGGAGAGACAAACATTGCAGGCTGCAGAGCAGGGCCACTGCCTGGATTCTGCATTCAGATGCCACATTCAACTTGGGGCCACTGCCTGGATTCAAGCAACAACGGTTTGATGCAAGTCATCCCGAGACCCATCAACAAGCAGTGGAGACCGTCTTTGAATTGAAGGATTGCCCCCCTCCGCCCCCTGGGTAAAACCCAGGAAGAGGCCCTGGCGTGCAAGTCTTCCCCTCCCTAGAAATACCCTAACCGCTCGGTCAGAGACTGCCGATGAACGTTGAATTACTTGACTGTAACGCCTTCAAACAGATTTTCAACCGCAAAGCTCCTGCGTAAAGGGAGGAAGTAACCCATCGCTACCCTCCACGAGCCTCTTAAAAAAAGGAGCGACCCTTCCTTAGTCTCCGTATTTATTTATTTTTTCAGGAAACGCCAACTCCAAGCAGGGCCTGGGCCGCAAAGCCCAGGCACAGGCAGGGACGCGGGGGCTGCCGTAAGTTTGGCTCTTCAGTGGGGACGTGGCAGCCCCCGAGATGCGGCCGCGAGCCGCTGCACAGCCAGGCGAGGAGCCGCGGAGGCCCCGCACGTTTCAAAGCTATATGGGCTTCTCAGTGCCCTTTGCGGACCCGCTTCCCGGGGCTCCCACCCCTCATCACGGGTGTCCTCCTGGGGGGCGCGGAGAAACCGGATCGGTTTGGTTTCAGCCTCGAGAGGCAGCGCACACGGGGGTGGGGGGAAGCAGCTCTGGATGGCAGGGAGCCGCGGGGGCTCCCAGGCGGCGTCGCAGCCCCTCTCCCGAGGCCGCTGGAGCCGGCGGGGGCGCGTTACTCACCGGCTGGAGCGGGCGGGTCCCAGGAGCTAGGACATGGCAGCGGCGCGGCCTGAGGGACAGGAGGAACCGTCAGCCCCGGGCCCGGCACTGCACCCCGCCCCACCCCCGCTGCGCCACGGGCGCGGAGCCTCCCCCCGCCCTCCTGCTGCTGCCGCCGCTGCCGCTGCCCCCGACTCCCACCTGCCTGCAGCGACCCGCCGAGCTCGCAGCTCCCTGTAGCCCTTAGCAACAACCGCGGGGCACGCCGGGAGATGCGGTCCTGCGGCACGGGCTCGGCCGCGGCTCGCGGGGCGGGGGGACTACAGATCCCGGCGGCCCCCGCGGCGGGGCGTCAGTGGCCCCATGTCGGTCATGTGACCCTGCTGCCCGGCTACGGGGGAGAACGAGGGTCAGATTTGGGAGGGAGACGGTGGTGCACGGGCAACGCCTGGCCTCAGGACCCCTCCTGCCATTAGAGGAAGGCGGGCAATTATTTCGGGCTTACTGAGTTTTGGCGAGCCATCAAGGGCCGCATGACAGGCAGCCAGGGGCAGATAAATGTTAATTTTCTAAATTTTTTTTTAATTAAAAAAATTCTAAAAGGCCTGACGGGCTGTATCCGGCCTGTGGGCCGTTTTTTGCCCACCCCTGCATTAGAGTCACCATTGCCAGGCTGTGGCAGGGCACCCCCCCAGCCCTCCCTGCTTCATCACCTGCAGCCCCAGGCTTGCTCCTGCCTGAAGGGAGTTGCTGTTTTGTGCTAAACACGCCTCTGCCTCGCTAGCCAGGCGTCCCCTTCCTCACTGGTGTGGTCGCGCTAGAAGCGAAGCAGAGCAGCGGAGATCCTGCTTATGGACCGAGATGCTGAGCGTGAGGGCCCCACTCACTCCTGTGCACCTCTGGTTATGTGTCTGCAGGGCCCTGAGTCTCTTGTCTGAGCCTAGGAGGGGAAACCTTTGGCAGCAGGAGGCAACACGCCACCATCTTTGAGTTTTTGGTCCCTTAACATGCCTCCCTGCCTGGCACCCACCGTGAGGTGATGAGGTGAATGCCATTTTGGCTGCTCCCGGGTGTACACCACCCTTCCCTCTGCCCAGCTCAGTGAATCCAGTTCAGTGTCTGCACTATTTAAAAACACCGATAGGAAAAGCAAAAAGGGCTTGCACGTGCTTGACATCCCGATGGCCAGAAGCTCTTGGTTACTGTTGGTGAAAAAGGAAAAAAATTCCCTTTTCGCATAGACGACTTAGCCACAATTCTTCGAGTAACATGTGGCAGGGCACCAGCCCGTGCATTTAGATTCAGGGAGGGAAGAGGCAAAGAAGATCAGGGAGATGAAAGAGGTTTTACCTTGTGACAAAGAGCTCATATCCAAGCAACGAGAACTTTACGTATAAGTGCTCTTGAGTCCTCCCTCTGCATTGACCTCTGAGAGACAATCTGATGTTTTGCTCAAAGGATCTGCTGTTAGGGACCATGCAGATGAGTGCCTTTCTTTTGAGAGCTGTTGCAGATGATTTTGCTGTACGACACAACAGAGAGGACAGCTGCAGAGCGGACTCCTGAGGCCCTGGCTAGTCAGCACCTAAAGCAAGTTGAGTCACCAAGCTGAGGTGGTGCCTCCAGGCAGGACCAGGCAAGCATCTTGGGAGACAGGCCTGTGGAGAGACATGTGGGCTCTTGCTGTTTACTCCTTCCAAGTGGCGAGTGGGGGCACCTTGGGAGCCTCTAGCCTAGTGGTGAGGTTGCTGGCTTGGGATGGCCAAGGAAATAACAAGTGTGATGTTATCATTGGTGTTCGGGAAGGAACTAGATACACTACTGCCAAAGGGCCTGCAATAGGAGTTCTGTATTCTTTATTTAAATATTGATTCTGTTGTGTTTTTCCAAGTGTTTGACTCTATTTTCTTTCCCTGAATGATTTCCTTGTTTTGGGTCAGTCTTGCGGTAAGTTGAAAGCAGGGGAATTCTGTGTTCAGGCACCCGCAGCAGGTGTATTTATTTTTCCCAGGTTCCTGTTGAAGCTTGAATGGTTTACTTATTTGTTGAGAAGGACCTAGATACATTGAACCCAACCCTTATTGCCACTGTTAATTAGAAAGGTCACATACCATGTATAGCCTCATGACTTCATACTTTGCTCCTATTTCTTTCTAGCTGGGTTGTTGCACAGCTGTCATCACAGGGTATGTGAATGTCATGCTTGTTATCTAGTTTCACAGCGTGGTAGGTGGGGAATGTTATTTTACTCTTTTTTGTGTAAACAGGGGGGAACTAACAAGAAAGAGCTGGAGTGACTTGTCCAACAGGCCAAATGTAGCAGAACAAGCACTGAGTGCTGTCTCCTCAGTGCCAGGCGGTGTCCTTAACTACAGGACCACCCAGTTGCTTTGGTCCTTATTCACTTACTTTTTGGGTAGGAATTTGGGAGGACTTTTTGGGTCTCTTGTTTCTAAAACTCCATGGGCACCTTCCGGTGCTGTAGTAACAGGACTTGGCCCAGGCGGGGGGTGTTACCTTATAGCTCTAGCACTGGGCAGGGGTTATGGTTACTGTCTAGTCATTAATTTAATATACTGTACACTGTTGTCAGTGAAGCTATTTCGGTACAAATTAAGTGTGTAAGGGGAGGAGGATCAGGCCCACATCTCCCATCCATCTGAGAATGGCTGAGCTGAAGTGTGTGAGGGGCAAGGATTTGTGTGGATGATATTTTCTATGGGATAAAATGCCTGGTTGGGATAAACTTTGGCCAGCTTTTTTAAATGCAGTGCATTCTTCTGGTCTGAAGCAAAAGCCCCCACAGCAAGGATTCCAGTTTTAAGCCAGCAGAGGTCACTCTGCCTCTAGTGAAGCTTCAGCCCTGCTAGAAACCAGCTGGATTGCAGCCTTTGAAAACAGGCAGTGTGTCTGCATTGCAAGGGAAGGTGTGGTGTGATGCTCACTGTAATTCCAGCTGGCCTGGGTGACCGTAGCAATGGAAACTCATGCCAGCCTGCTGTGTTCTTTTATTTGATAGAAAATAGGGTCCTGGGTTGGAAAAAGGCTCTAAAGTTGCATCTCCTTCCTAAGGCAAGTTATAGATATGAAACTGTATTAGTAAATGTTAAAAATCATAGTTACTGGTATTTACATGGCTTTGTAGAGACTGAAGAGAATGTAGGACCCCACACCTGGTAGCTACATGGTACATAGTTAGTATATGTTGATACACTCTAGAACAGGGGTGGGCAAAATGCAGCCTGGGGGCCAGATGTGGCCCGCCAGGCCATTCTATCTGGCCTGCGGGGTCCCTAAAAATTTAGAAAATTAATATTCATCTGCCCTGGGCTGTCTGTCATATGGCCCTCGATGGCTTGCCAAAACTCAGGAAGTGGCCCTCCGCCCAAAATAATTGCCCGCCCTGATCTAGAACATACAGTTAGTCATGCAGCCTACGTTAGCCCAGGGTATAAGGGTTAAAAAATGCCATTACTGTGGTGTGATAGGGAGAGACATAATGCCCTGTGCATAGTAACTGCATCAGGACAGAGTGTAAGGTGCCTAGACCTTTTGGGACAATGAATTTAGCATACAGTGTACAATTGCTGGGGTGGGGAAGAGTCAAAGGCATTAATAGTCTTTGTCAGTTATTCAAGGCTTTTTCAGTAGATGTGATATCTTTTATTAGACCAGCTGAGTGGTTGAAAAAAAGTTCTCGGCAAGCTTTCCAGTGCAAACACCCTTCTTCAGGCATGGGGAGTCTCTGCTGTTCTGAGACTCCAAGGAATGAGAGAAGCTAAAAGCCTGGCAGGAGGTCAGTGAGAATGTAAATAGGGACAAATTAGAAAGACAAAAGGTAAAGCAGGAAAGGGGAGGGGGAAAAAAGCAGGGAGGGTGGGGGGAAGGCCATAAGGAGAAACTCTAGTTAGTGGCATGTGGGGTGTTAGTCTGTTCCCTGGGTCTCGCTTCTGGCTGGCAGTCTCAGGCAGCTGCTTTTGTGTTGGCAGGGGCCGGTGATGCATAGCTGATCAACATAGCTGTCTCTTGAGCACTGGATGCTATGAGCCCCCTCATCAGTTTTGAGTAGTGGCGGGGTAGTCTACAGGTGTGCAGGACGCTTTTATTGCTTGGGTCCCATGCTCCAAGTGCTTCCACAATCAGTGCCTGCACCATCACATTGTACCCCGTCTCCCTTAGGGCCTGTATTTGGTCATCAACCTTGTTATGCCAGGCACAAGCACAGAGACAGAGAGCTTAGAGACTGACTAGACAGGACAGATGTAGGGTAGGGAAGATGGCAGCAGCAGGCCCTTGAGGCGCTCCTGGCCTGTGGCAGGCAGACCCCCTCCCCCCACGACGGCACATGGCTCCCAGGGGTGCTGTACGTGGCAGCACGGAGCCAGCCCAGCTCACTGGCACGCACCTTCAAACCAGATCAAGCTGGCTCTGGGGCTGCTAGCACTACAGGAGGGGCCTCCCTGCAGGCAGGAATGCCCCTGCCCCCTCGCCAGTTGTCCAGTCATGCACCATCGCACTCGGTGCCTCCACATGGGGCTCCCCCTTTCTGAGGGGCAACT
>NW_017729018.1:6121740-6124777 GCF_001723915.1 Gavialis gangeticus | reverse complement strand
AGGCACAAGCACAGAGACAGAGAGCTTAGAGACTGACTAGACAGGACAGATGTAGGGTAGGGAAGATGGCAGCAGCAGGCCCTTGAGGCGCTCCTGGCCTGTGGCAGGCAGACCCCCTCCCCCCACGACGGCACATGGCTCCCAGGGGTGCTGTACGTGGCAGCACGGAGCCAGCCCAGCTCACTGGCACGCACCTTCAAACCAGATCAAGCTGGCTCTGGGGCTGCTAGCACTACAGGAGGGGCCTCCCTGCAGGCAGGAATGCCCCTGCCCCCTCGCCAGTTGTCCAGTCATGCACCATCGCACTCGGTGCCTCCACATGGGGCTCCCCCTTTCTGAGGGGCAACTGCGGGCCGGGTAGAATAGCCTGAAGGGCCGGATCTGGCTCGCGGGCCGTATTTTGCCTGCCTGGAGATAAGGAATGATCTTGTGAGCGGGACCATTATCTCTTGACTTGGAGGGGCTTCTACTCTGCCGCAGAGCTTCTGCGTGACATTGAACCAAGTCTTTCCGTCTTTCTGGAGATGAGCAATGGCTGCTATATAGAGTGAGGAAACTCCATTATTATGGCAACAGGGGCTGGTTAAGTGCTTTTGATAGACTGGTTGCATAATGGTTTTTTGCACTGTTTTCATCTCCTCCTAACTTTCAGTAACAGCAGGGTTCTTCTTTAAAACATAACTGTGTGAGAGGGAGAAAGTATAGAGATTGCCTGTTGGAAAGTGCAAACAGATAATGATTAGGCAGCTGGTAAATAGGGACTTCTGATATCTATTTATTTGGCTGTTGCAAATACACGTTCTCCTTACCCTCATCCTCCCTCTCCTACTCCTGATTATTTGCTGTGTGCTGCAGTTGTGCCTTGTCTTAATTAGGCTGACAGTTCAGTTGGGCAGGAGTGTCTTGCATTTGGCACTCCTGGAGCTCGAGACAACTGAGACTTTCGGAGGCCCATAAATAGATGTTGAAACTGAAAGAGTTTTGGGTGTCTGATACCCTCTGATGCCTCCAAAATTCAGTCTAATTGGGCAAGTTATTTCAGCCAGTTTCCATCTCCATTTTTTGGATGAATTTACTCAAAAGAATGTTTCATTCTAGGGGAAAGTTGGTGTCTAGGCTGGTGCAGTGCTGACACAGGTGAGAAATTCAGTGCATATCCAAGAGAAATAAATCCCAGGTCAAGCTCCAATTCAGCAAGGTGCCTAAGCCTCTACCTAACTTCAGACATGTGAGTAATCTAGTTCATGTCTAAAGTAAGGCATACTCCAGGGTACCTTTCCTAAATCCAGGGTCCTGATGCAAACCCACTGAAATCCTTGAAGAGACTTTGGTTCACGTTTGCCAAGAAACAGGAGTTAAATTCAATCAGAGTATTGCCAACACATTTTCTTTTACTTTGTAAAACAGACTTTATTTTTTTCCTGTAAATCTTGTGCAATATACATTTATATACCTATAGAATACACCTCAATAAAAAGTTTTTTTCCATACATTAAATTACTTTTTTTTTAATGTCATGAAAAATTCAGACAAAGATTTTTTTTCCTTAAATAAACATCTTCCCTCCCCCACCCTCCCTTCTTAGCTGACTGGTTTGTAAGAGGAAGTTCGGAGGGTTTTTCTTTAAAAAAATAGAAATTACAATCTTACAAGACAGGACATTCAATGAGAACAGAAGTGTGGTCCTAAATCTAAAAAGTAAAACTTTTTCATAAAACCTGTCTGTATCTACAGTTGTATTTGTGTGTGTGTTTGTGTGAGAGATGAAAAAAATGCTTTCCATTTTTTCCTTTCATTTATATAGATAAAAAATAACATAAAACTGACTGCAATTTTATATATTTTCTCTTTTGCACCAACATTCACAAGAATATATATATATATATTCCATTTTTATACACAGTGTGAGGGCTCTAGAGGTGGAAATACACTTAGCTAAACTTTCATATAAAACAAACAACAATTAGATCTTCATCCAGGAAAGAGTGATCCCTCGCCTTTCGGTTAGGTTCTCTAAATGAAACCTTTAAATTTTTTTTTAATGATTTCTTTTACAATTAATGAAACATGTCAAGATAGGTCATGGAAACTGGCCTATATATGGAACACAGTGGGTGTCACTAAAAAAAAAAAGTGTCACTAAAAAGTACTATTTAGTTAATACACATTAAAATAGGCTAAAGCAAATTAAATGTCACTAAAAACCATGCTCTTTAGTTAATGTGCATTAAGACAAGCTAATGCGCATTGTCCTAGTACTTCACAATGGTGGTACTAAATTTAATGTGCGTTAACTAAAGTGCGTTGATGCATGTCTAGACACACCCAGTGCTAAACTGAGAGTGATCTACACCAGATTAGCTTGTTTGAAACTATATGCAATACAAGTATTGTCCAAGATTTGCGAAGGTTTCTAGGGGTTTTAGATTAGTACCTCCCATTACTTATAGTGGGCATCTAATTCTCTTAGGCAGCATGGAAGATCTTAGTTTTCAGACTGTTTGATGCTTTGGCCAGCAGTTGGAATGTGGCATTATGGGTGAAAAGGGCCCAAGTTCCATTCATTTTCATAAGCCGATTTATTTAAAAAAAATCATTTCACCAACAACTTAGTTCCTTTAAAAAGGAAGTAAGAATGCCGATTGCTGCAGTTTGGCAGGCTAGGCTTTGTTTAGCACTTCCAGCCTCTTCCTTAAATTCCCCTGTGGCCTCTTATTGCTCAGAATCCAAAATTTCTCCTGTTAATATACACTGTCATCAGCAGGGAAATTGCAACTCAGTGGCGAGGGCTCAGTCTTTCCTGATTTAAGGTGCTTTCTCGGTCTTTTGCTGATGAAATGAAAACAGTGACGTTAACCTTGTGCACATTTCCTGGAGAACACCAAAGACAGAAAAGGGTGTGTGCTTTCTCCCTTCGCCACCCCCTCAAACATTTCCAGACACCTACAGTGATCACCTTTAAAACAAGGATTATTCTCCTCTTGCAGAAATTGCAAACAAGAGACCTTTTAACAAAGCATGTTTGTTTTCCCACGTG
>NW_017729018.1:6112011-6121729 GCF_001723915.1 Gavialis gangeticus | reverse complement strand
CATGTTTGTTTTCCCACGTGCTTTCTCCCTAAGGCCTGTCTCCCATCTGGGAAGGCAGCCACTAAACTGCTGGAGATGGTACGGCTGTTGGAATTGGTTTTACAAAAGGCACAACCCTGTGTATGAAAAAGGCAATACTGACTTTTCTCAAAAGCTCTGGGATCAAAGAGAGTAGGAAATAAGTGACTCCAGGCCCCACCCCTGCTAATACTGCCTCGGGAAACAGTATATGGCAGGGGTTGGCAACCTACGGCCTTCAGGACCATTGGATCTGGCCTGGCCATGGGGCTTGGACTGTGGCTGCTGTCCCTGTGCTGTCGCAGGGAAAAGCAGCAGCAGCAACCAGACCCCAGTGCCCACCCCTGCCTGCCTCCACTTCGCGGTGGGTCATTCTGGCCCACAGCCAGAAAAGGTTGCCTACCCCTGGTATATGGCACTCAACATTGCTGTCAGCCAGCAGCCTTCTGCAATTTGAGCAAATTCAGGCAATGGGTGTTTAAGTGTCATGAATATAAGTTAGGCCAGAGAACTCTGATCTCCCCTGCGAAGGTCAGGAAGGCAGGGAACAAAAAGAAATAGCCTGCGGCAGCATCTTGTGTACCGTAGCTTTCAGGAAAGATCCAAGCCCCAGCTTCTTGTTCAGGTTATATTCTGCCTTTACTCAGGTAGAGTCATAGGATTCCCACCTCAGAGAGCTCTGACCGAATAAGTGAGAGTTGTGTTCACCTTCTGCAGGCTGCTTTGCTTACAGCAGCGGTATCCAACCTGCAGCTCAGGCAGCATGCTGACCACTCGGCCCTCTGCCACTGCTTCCAGCCCCAGGACTAATATTCTAGTGCTAAGGTCAACATGGAGAGCAAAGCCTGATGTTCCCTCGAGATTGGCTGTCCATGGGCCAGCAAAAGTAAGGAAACATTGACAAAGAAGACAAAAACCTGCCCTGGAGATGTTCATTTAGCTGAAGTAGAAGAGGTCTGCACTATGGATTTGCAGGACTTTTGTTCAAACCCTGTTGATGGCCTAGGCTACTAGAAAAGGGCCTTGTCTTTATAAGGAATGAATAAATTGGGGGGGGGAGGAGACTCTGGAAATTGGCCCTTAGTTGGTAGAAGTTACTGTTGTCTTTCTAACACTTTCCCCCTCCCTAAAAGGTTTGGCAATGGGAGGCAGGGTGTAGAAAATAGATTGCCAGCAGCATAACTAAGCGATGGGTGGTCACACAGAGCAGAAGAGATGGTGTCCCTGCACCCTGGTGTTCTCAAAGGAAATAGATCCTGGTCTTTTTTCTCTGAGACATCATTAGTAGTAGATCCCCTACAAAACAGCCTTTGGGGAGACTGGAGATGGCGGGGGGAGGAGGAATAATTACCTTTGTCTCTGTCAACACACAGTAATTTTGCTGTTGATAAAGGTTCCCTTGAGTTCTGCTAAACTAAGAGTGAACCATAAAAAAACAAAAAAAAAAGGAGCAAAAAGCAACCAAAAAAGGTTGCTCTTCACCCTCCAGGAACTGAAGAGGCAAAAGAGAGGATGGTCTCTGGTTTCTCCTGACACTGCTGGAGAGTTGACAGGCAGCATTCTTTGCAGCTTGCTTTGCACTGAGCATGGGGAATTCACCTCTCTTATATTGTGCTTCAAGGTGCTGGCTGTCAGTGGAAGTGGAGCACCAGTCAGGATCAGGCCCACAGGGATGCCTTTGATGCACTGCAGCAGAGCACCCCCTTATAGCCCCCGTTGCCCACTCAGTAATGCTGCATCCCTGAATGAGTCATCAACCATGGGGACCGAATTTGGGACCTCTACCTGTATGAACATGAGAGTGGCCTGACCCTGAAGGCTGAGGCTGTAACAGGCTCACCACCCTTTGTATATGGGGGGAGGGAGTTCTTCACTTAGCAAGTAATTCTCTGGGAAAAGAAGGTTCGTCTGAGACACTGGGTTTCATGGGACAGCTTTAGCAGAGGCTTCTATGAAAAAATGACATCCATGGTCCAAACTAACTACTGATTGCAACCATACTGCTGGTTTCAGTGGCTTTTACCCCCAAGCAGTGATACTATGCACACAGCACCTCTAAAAAGCAGCTGCCTCTGGGGTGCAGGGCAGTGCACAGCAGCACTACACTTTTGCTGGAGGCTGAGATTTGGCCATGGGTATGAGAGCAAATTTGTTCTTTTAGGGAAAGTGCACCAGACTTAATGTCCACACAAGGCAGGTAGTATTCCTGAAACACTTGTTTAGTCGATCGCATGGACTTCAGAGGGGTGACAGACTTAGCTGACTGCCTAGCTGCAAAAAGCTGGAGATGCAGTCTAACCCTGACTGGAGCTCATTCGACCTGCCTCACTGGAAGCCTTGGGACTCTTACACTAGCAGCTTTCTTTTCCTTACGAAGATGCCATATTCAATTTCTGCCTCCCCATTTTTTGCAGGGTAGCCTGGTCACTATGGGCCTGGTTCTTTGTTGCCCTGTACCTTGTGCTGTAATTAACCCCAGTGTAATGTAGGAGTAAAACACTGACTTTTTACCTCTGCTCTGGTCCAGTTAAGGTCCGAAAGCTGGAAGGATCCTAACTCTTTTGCTTGCCTCCTCTCTGAACAAGTCTGTATTGCCCCTTTTTTCATTCCATCACTCCGGGTTTTGTTTAATTTAAAAACAAACATAAAACAAGGTGGGAACAAATTCTGATCCTCAGACGAGTGCCGGTGGGTAGGTCCCTTCGCTGTGTCTTGTGGATGTGTGTGCGTGGGCATGCTCCACTGAAATCCGTGCACTGGGGGAGGTGTTGGTACCATACTACTTACAGGACAGTCTCCTCTACTGAGCGGAGATTTCACATTCATTTCACCGGCATGGCAAAGTCAGTTTGCTTTTCCTTCAAGGTGCATTACATTCAAGAGCTATTGCAATCCACAGCAAGGAGGTGGGGCTGAGGGGAGATAACCCAGCCCCAAAGGGTCTTTTGGGCTTGATTCTTTGATTTAAATAAATCTCCTCAACCCTGGAAGTTTCTGTTTGCCTCCAGGCTTTGGGAACTAGCAGGTAGTTTGGCCTTAGCTCTCTCGTGGGTCACTGTATTGGAGCTCCGAGTTGAAGACCTCCTTGTACAGAGGGGGGAAATTCAGAGCAGTCTCCGGATGCAGGAGCCGGAAAAATTCCAACTTGTCCAAGTGCAGGTTACAAATGGTTTTCATCAAGGGCAGCTTGGAAACCATCTACAGGAAGAAAAGAAGGGAAGGGAGTGAGATTTGGGCTTGTTGTTGGTATCACTTTGAACCAGGCACTCCTAATCTCCAGCAATGTAGTCCATGCCCCAGCTAGCGCTGATGTAAGTGATGTAACTCTTGTGATGGGCTTATACCAATGTTAGATCTCCAAGCTCATGTACTGCACCTGGGTAATTTAGAGGCCGGATGCAGCACTTTGAGCCTTGTTTTGCACCAGTGAAGTGCACCAGTTTGCTATTTTCATGGAGAGTTTAGGAAATAAAAAGCAGCTGTAGCAGTTTTCAACAGCCTTGACTCCCCCTAGCAGAGGCTTTCCCTTCTGCTAGCTGTTGCCCCTGCCTGAAGGTCCCATTGATTGTGGGACTGGAGTATAACAGATGAGCATTTGTGTGCAAACAGCTTTCTGTGTACCTGGGGAGCCAGCCTAGAACCATAGCACCTGGCTTCCAAACACGCATGGCCCTAACACTCAGGATAAAGGATGTTCCTTTACTGCATTTAGGAGTGGGCTCCATTATAATTAAGCCATGAAACTCACAAGAGGATGTAGGAAGGGTACTGCACTTTTCTGTTTTCCTTTTATCCTGGGCTGCATGTCATGCTGAGATCACTTGTCACTACCTCCAAACTCTGCTTCCTGTGAGGGGTTCAGTCTTGGCTAGACCATGCATAGGTCATTGGCCTGAGTCTCAAGAATCCCTGAGTTCTAGTCCTGGCTATGCCACTGGCCTGCTGGGTCACTTCCTTCCTTTGTGCCTCAGCTTCCCCACCTGTGAAATGGAGATAAATGATCCTGAGCTGCTTTTTAGAGTAATTTGGGATGTGCTAGTGATAAACAGTGTAAGAGCTGAGTATTATTTTGTCCTGTGTCAAATTAGAGGATTCGAAATGGCTCCTTGCCAGCCTAACATTAACAGATCTAGGCCTGTTACTGGAAGCCCAGCAAACCCACTGAACCCAACTAGGGCAGGATGGCTCCTGTGGTCTAGTCCTTTGTCCAGGGTAGTTTTAAACATCTCCCCGTTAAAGGCTCCTCTTACTTTCCCATGCAGTACAATGGTTCCTGGCATCAAGACAGTTTTCCCTTGGTTCTAGTCCTCATCTTCCTGGCTGTATTTGAGGCCCTGTTCCACTGGCCCTGCCACCTCAGGTTGTCCGCACTCAGCCCCGTTACCTTGGAAAGCTTGTCCTCGCTGGAGTGCTTCTTCCGGATCTCATGCTGCAGAGCTAAGTAGATCCTGTCCTGGAGCTTCTGCACCTTCTTGGACTCCGTAAGCCATGGGCGATCTGAGAACAGGCAACAGTTCCATCAGCACCAGGAGGGGATCAGAATCCTTGCAATACAGAGGCTGTGCACAAGCAACTCCCTGAGCAAGGGTCTTGTCCCTTGGGGGTCTGCTAATTTGAAAGGCACTGGAAGTTCATAGGCTGCAATCCTGCTCCCTTTGGGGGGTTCTGCTATGAGCTCCAGCAGGAGCCAGGTCATGTCCACCTGATAAGTTTGTGCCACCTGGCAAGGATCAGCAGTCTCTGATTTCACTAGGGTGTTTCATCCTCTGATCCAGTTTAGGGTTAACCCTCCCCAGCATTGCAGCTAAAATGCACTCTTCTGGCTGGAGCTGGGGGCTCCAAAATGGAAGCCCCTAATGGCCCTCCCTCTCTCCCTTACCTGGTGAGAGCAGGACAGCAGCAGTAAATAGGGCAATCTCTTCCTCTGACAGCTGTAGCCGGCACAGGTTCCTTCCAAGCTCAAAGATGGCATTGATGAGGTCATCACAGCCTAATGAGGGGGCAAGGGGAAGGACAATGTCATATCACTGCACTGCAGCACCCTTTCACTGCAAACAATTCATTTCCCCCACCCTGTACATCTCATGCCATGATGGCAGCCAAGTATGTGAGCCCTTCCTTTGGAGCCAGAGGTAGAAAGGAGTTATGTGGAAGGCTGCCCAAGACTAGGCAGGGAAATGAGAGGGACTTGAAGGTCTCCGACCAGAGAGTCTCTGGGTAACAGGTGGGAAGCAGAAGATACTGGGGGAGCATATGCTTCATATGGCTGAGAATCTCAGCTCCGGTGCTATCCCATCTTCTTGTTAGTAGCATTAGAACAAGAAGCACCCTGTCCCGTGCAAGACTTTTGACAGCACTCAGGGCCTCTTGGAAACTCCCATCCAAGTGCTGGCCTAATCTAACTTAGGTTGGCTCAAGGAAGTCACTAGAAGGTCAGCCAGATCTGGTAGTATGCACCTCCCCTAATGCGGCTACTCCAGGAAATCAAAAAGACAAGCAAAGTTGGCTTTTCCAAACCCATCTAGGCCTCCCCACTCCGTGCAAGGAGCACACAGTACCATAGGCAGTAGTGGACAATACTGGCCCACAGGTAAGAGCGCCCCTGCTGAGTGCTATCTGTAGCATCTTGTCTCCCAACCTCATCAATTCCACCTGGCTCATGGGATCGCTGCCCAAGGCTGAGCAGCCGCAGACTTTCTGTGCTATTCCACAGTGGAGGTTGCAGTCTGCAGCCTTATTGCTTCTTGCTGTGGCCCTGTCGGTCTCTCTAGCCAAGCAGGGCTAAGAGTCAGAGAAGAGTCAGCAAAGAAGCAGAAATGCTGGTGCCACAAGAAGTGACACTGCTCCCTCTGATACAGCTGTGAACATTATGAGGCTGCTGTGCCACCTTTTGAATGAGGTGTAAGCCAGGAGTCCTATAGAGTTCTCCCCTGAACATAAATGCCTTGAGATACTGCCACAGAAGATGCAAGACATTAAGGAACAGAAGCGACAGAAACGCAACATTCAGTGAATGTCAGTGTGCTCCTGCATCACTTAGGTGCTTCTGAATAATCTCTCTATGGCCCTGCAATGAATGGGACTAAGGTTTCTTGTTACCAAGGGTTTTACGATCAAAAAACAAGGGTTGCAAACCTGCTACCCCTACGTAGCCCCCTCCACCCCAGCAAAGCCAGGAGCAATCGACTCCGCTCTTACCAAGTGATTTGAACATCTGCACTCCACCATGCTTCCCTTCAAAGAGCACCGTGTTGTTCAAGGGGTTGAATGCCCGTATCATTCGGATCAGAAGCACTTCCAGGCAACCTAATGCAGGCAGAAAGACAGCAGACAAGGAGGAGGGGGAGGGAGGGTTTTCATTGCCCCAGGACCAAAAAAAAGGAAAAGAAAATCCAATCCGAGTCAAAATTCCAAATGGTTAGGAAAAAAAAGAGTTCAAAAAATTAGAATTTGTGTTTATGATTTGAATTGCAATTGTGACCATGATATTTCAACAATGGGAAATATGATCCAGTCAGTCAGCCCCAGGCAGCATAGAGATAACATGAAGAAAGGAGAAGGTGAAAACAAAATAAAAAAAGTGGAAGGAAGAAAGGAAGATGCTGGTTAGATTCTGCAGCTCAGGACACAGGCTCGGGCTGTGAGGTAGCAACCTGAGCAGAACTGGAGGAAGGAGCAAAGGCTGCAGTATGGAAGAGTTTGGAGGAGGCACCAGGGTGGGTTGCTCCATAAAATGAGCCAGCTAGGAGGTGCCAGGGTATTTGCAGTCTCTCAGGACCAGGCAGGAGGGTGTAACAGTGGTACCCAGGTCTAAACAGTTCTGCAGCAAATGTAGCTACTGCCAGATGGCTACTTCTTGGCTGCCCAGCCATCCCCAGTCACCCTGCCCTTGCAGTCACCTGTACCACGGGGAAGTGGACAGCAGTTTTGTCCTGGTGTAAGTAACCATGCAAGGCACAGGGCAATGAAGAAACAGATCTGGCCCCCCTGGTCCTGCAGTCTGATCTGCTAGCATGGACCTCACTGCAGGATGGGGGCCTTTGTGCACGACACCGACAGGAGAGGAGTGACAGTGGCTGCACACATGTCAGGTGCCCTCTACATCTGCACACAAGCAGAGAGCTTGCTGGGCTGGCTGCAGGTGCCTGGGCCAGAGGCTTCTCCTCCACTCTCTCGCTGGGGTCCCCTCAGAGGTGATGTGGTGCAGAGGCCCTGAGCCTCAGCTGTGTTTTATCCTGCTTGGTGTGGGGCGTGTTATGATGACTGGTTGGCCCTTGGATCTAGTAAGAGGATTCTGGCCACTACTGCAGGAATTCTCAACCCCCATTTGCCAGGCCCTCCAGCCCCTGAATCAGTCCTGTCCCCCAGCCTCCACGCATCTTCCCGGTGTTGCAGGGGAGGAATAAATAGCAGAGGGGCTGTCTGGAGGGGAAGGAGGAGGACGTGGCAGAGCTGCCCTGAGCTCCTGGGCTCTTTCTGCTCTTTCCCTTCCTGTGAGATGGTGTTGGAGGAGAACTCCACCTGCCCCTGGCAGCCCCTCCAATTGACTGCTCTTCCCCAGGAGCAGGGCCATGAGGAAGGCAGCCAATTGAAGGTGGATCCCTTCTTCCCCAGGCAAGCCTGAAATTCCTGAAGCTTCCTCCATCATTGCCAGTGAGGCTCCAGCTTGCATACCAATGAGAGCAAGAAGCCTGTAATTATGACCAGCTGCCTTCAAGTCCCTGGCAAAACTATTCTTGACTTCAGCATGTGCAAGGTTGTTTCCTTCAAGGAACTGACCTTGCTGATGCAAAGTGTTTGGTTTGCAGGGCAGAGCAGGTGCCTGGAGCATCTGATGCTTTTGGGGAGAATCACTGCTATATGAGAGCCCTCTGTTCTGTGTGTCCATGCTACTGAGCCTAGGGTGGTCCTCACTGATCAGCAGGGCTTCCAGGCACTGGCATGATCCCCAAACTAAATAAAAGTCACGTCTCCTTTTGGCTCTGGCTGCTGTGACATTTCTGCAGTGGAGACTGTCAGACCAGCCACTTCAGGGTTTTAGAGAGGAGCTGTCCCTTGCTGTAATAGGTCACCCAACACCCCTGGCTGGAAGTAATTCCCAGGTTCATCAGGGAAGCGCTGCTTTGTTCCCACGACAAATTTCAATGGCAAGGGAAAGCTTTGCATTGCCATCAGCTTTTTTCTTCAACAGCTTATGGGGTTCGAGATGCAAAACTTCATCAAATGAGAAAACATTCCTCACAGAAATGCCATTTTGGCCAAAACACCATCATTTTCATTGAGAAAGCAACACGCAAGAAATCAACCATAGTCACAGCACGACAGCAGGGAGGCAACATTAGCTAGAAACATCAGACCTGGTTCTTTATTACTCTGCACCTTGTGTCATCTACACTAGTGCAAGGTACTTCTAGGTCACAGTGGGAGTGTTTTACGCCTGCTTTATGCTGGCTAGAGAGAACCAGCCCTGCAAAGAGCAACAAATGTTTAAGCAAATGGCACTATAGCAATACCAGGCAGCATTTCAATAGCACTTTGTATGGTCAGAGCTCTGAGACAAACTTATTCAGAGAGGCATGAGCTTTTGTAGGCTACAGCCTAATTCATCAGATGCTATGACCCTATGAACAAGTTAGCCTGTAAAGTGCCACCCTGCCCTGCCTTCTACCTTGTTTAGACTTGAGGCCCACCTTGGAAAATGCCAGCTCTCATATGGTACAGCACCCTGTGGCACTCTTAGAAGAATCTCTCAGCACACCACGATGCCTCGGCATCCTGGTTGAGAATCACGGGCCAGATCTGACCCTCCTTACCTCATGGAGGCAAGAGAGGGATTGAAAATCAGACCTGGACCTACAAGTGACCATGAACAACAATGAGGCAAAGGGAACCTCCAGATAGAAATCCAGCCTGGACATTAATTCTTGAGTGGTGCCCCCACTGCGTAACCTGTCCCAGCACAGAGCCACCAGCTCCTCAGTGCCCACCCTGAGAGGTCTCCTGCTTTTGCAGAGGATGCCAGTGGTGTGGCTGTGCAGACTGGCTGCCAGGAGGTACCATCGGAGCAAGAGGCACCTCCTCTCCCAAGCAGTACAGCTTGAAAAAGGCCTGAGCAGGCACTTGGGTGTCCCATGCTGTGAGATGCCAACTAGATCTTCCACTGTTATTTGGGAGGCCTGACAGGCTCAGCCCACTGGCACTGTGCCCCAGCTCCTGCCGGCTTTCAGGTCAAGACTCCCATTCTCCACTTTCCCTGCAGAAGGAAATGGGACCCGTGGATGTTCTGCCTGCATTATGGAGCGGCATCTGGGGTGGGGCTGAATGTGTGCTCAGAAGGCGAGATCGTTCAGTCTTGGCCTTGGTTAAAGAGGGAGAGAAAGGAGGGATGCAGCACGCTGGGAAGAATGGAGGGAGAAAGAGGGGAAGCAGAAGGGACAATGAAGGAGAGAAGGGGAAAGAAATGAGGGGAAGAGGGAGAGAGGAGGAAGAGGACAGAGTTAACAATAGAAGGAAAGAGAAGATGGGAGGAGAGGAAAAGAGATGGCTTTGGCTTCTGCTCTCTCTTACCACGCAAGGGCTCCCAATTCCCGTCTGCAGCCCTGGCCAGGCCTAGAGGTGATGATGACCTCCTGGGACTCAGAGAGGCAGCAGCACCGCTACAAGAGAGGAGACTTGATCTGGGCACAAGGGTGTATTGAGG
>NW_017729018.1:6101718-6111882 GCF_001723915.1 Gavialis gangeticus | reverse complement strand
CCTCCTGGGACTCTGAGAGGCAGCAGCACCGCTACAAGAGAGGAGACTTGATCTGGGCACAAGGGTGTATTGAGGGCTGGGGGCTTCTCTCACTCCTTCCCCCAGGGCACTCAGAGCTGTGTGTGACATGGCAACAGGGAGAAATTAAGCCGCCTAATACAGCAGGCTGAGTTCAGGGCCTCAGAAGTCACCATAGGAATGTGACGTGCCTTATGGGCCAGCATTCAAGCAGCTGTTGTTAAAAAGCCCTTGAGGGCCAGGTTCCCAACCAATTGCAAAATGTATCAGTGACTCAGTGGCAATGCTAGCAAGAGAACTGAGGAGTCCTGGCTCTGCATGCCCTGCTCTATCTGCTAGAAAATATTGTTTTTATAAAGCCACCTTGAAATGATTTGGTACTTGGTCCCTGGTGACTTGGTGCCCACACCCCTCATGCCTGCTGTCCCGGTATCTACACATCTGGCACCTCTGCCACATATCTGCCACATCTGGCACCACAGATGGCATGGCTGCCATCTGACTTCAGATCTTTCCAAGTAGCAAAGCTGCCAGTGGCTGGTGACAGGCACCTTTAAGGCAGAACTAGTGGACAGGCAGGGAGGGATAATTGGTGTGAGAATTCCCCTTCCTTGTCTTGAAGGCTGGGAACAGACCATAGAGAGGGTCTGTACAGCAAGTGCAGCCAGAGCAGCAGAGTAGAGACCCAAGAGCTCAGATGGGATCACTGTTTAGGAAGAAAAGATCATGAAGGTAGAATGGGAGACTGAAAAGGAAACAGGGTTTGATTAGGCCTCAGTGCAGGGCCTTTGTCTCATGAGTACTCTGGGCTCTGCTCTTTCAGCTCCAGGTCTTGTCTCTCATGGTAGGCAGTGTTTTCACTGCAGAGAGACATGATCTTACACTGAGGGGGCTGACTGGGAGCCAACCCCAGCAGTGACACAGCACAGGGCACTGGTATCTTGATTAATTTGTTTGAAGTCAACACTATATCCCTGACCTGATTTCCAGACAGACTCTGCCCCAAGAGAGGGAACCAAACCTTATTTTTGCAGGGCAGCCTTCTGCTCAGGCCTTGCCTGCAGGAGAAACATGTCCTATGAATTTATACTGATTGGAGCAAACCCCATGTGAATGGTTCCACAGGCTCAGCTTAACTCAGTTTAAATTGGTTGAACTTTGGTTGATTGAGGACAAGTTAAAGCCAAACTGAAAGAATCACTTTTGAACCAGAAGGCAAGCAGTCAGGGGTCTTTTCACCAGTTAAATTAAAATGGTGTAAGAATCAGTTTAAGTTAAGCCAGTGCATCATTCCTGCGTTGATAATCCCAATGCTTTGCTGTTCTGTGTTTGTGGCACCTAGTGCAGCTGAGCCCCAAATCCCTGCTCAGGTTTTCTGTTGCAAGAGTAACAGTAATGCATAACAGAATGGAAGCAGTCAATCCAGCAGTCAAACCTTATTGCCTTGGGACATAGTCTTAGTCCCTGACTGGAGTTATTTCCATGGCACTAAACACAGATGTGGAATAGCAGGGAGGGCAGCCTGGAAGGGTTGGACCAAAAGATTACTATGGGGTTGATTCACAGCTGGTGGGAGTCTGTTTGGCTCTACTGGCTTCAGTGCCAATTTATGCGAGCCAAGATCCTGGCCTGCTTATTTTTCTCTTGCTCTGTCTGAGGATCCGAGAGAGCTTGGGGGATTTTCCTGAACACAGACCCAGGGCCCAGGTTGCAGGGATAATCAGAGGGCAGTGCACAGCTGGGAGAGCTAAGGAACAGAGCAGGTGGCATCAGTGGCTATGCACAGACTCCAGGTCATTGATTTGCAGCCTGTTGGCTAGTCACTAACTAGGTAACTGTGACTGGGAGTCAGTGAGCCCTGTCTCCTGGGGTACTAGGCTGTGCTCTGCTCTGGAGTGCAGGCAGAAGAGGGCAGATAAGGTGAATGTTGGCTTGTCTCCTCCAGGCTGTGGAACCTCACCAGCCACCCTAGCAGGGTGGCTTCAAAGTTTGTTGGTCTCTATTTTGGGTGCATAGCAGTGCGCGCCTGGATTTGCATTTGAGGGCACTGATCCCCCGCAACCTCCTATGACAGCGGCGCAGTTCCAGGGGAGTTCAACACCTCTGAAAGTGAGGCCGTTATGTTTCTGCTTGTGCTTCCCAGATATGAAGGACTCAAAGTGGGGGGCTCCTCTCAAAGCTGATGATTCAGATCAGCTACCCAATGCCAGAACCCTGTTTGCAGAAAGCTGGAAAGCCATGCGGATGGGAATGCCAGGGCTAGGGTCCCCTGGGGCTAAGCTGGAGAGCATAGGTGATGCATATGGGGTGCATGGGGGTGCATGTACACCCCCTGAGAGTGCTGGTGCCTCCCTGAGAGTGAGTGCTCGCTCTTGGCTTAGGTGATGGGCAGGGGGGACAGGCAGAGTGCTGGTGCCCACCCCCCCAAGAAGTGCCGCTGGCACTTCAGGTTGTGCCACCAGCACTTTTGGGCTTGGCACCTAACTGTGGGGGGATTTCCCTCCCCCCTTCCTCCCCACTGCCAACACCACTGTGTCCGGTCCCTGCTCAGCCCGCCCTCGCCGCCGATGACTGTGTCACCGCCTGTGTGTGGTTGCCATGCCCCCCAGCCTCAGGAGGCATACGTCGCCTATGCTGGAGAGTGTGACCAGTGGCATGTGCTGCCATGCCAGGTGAGAGACAGCTGCCAAAATTGAGCACCAGGAAGGAAGATGGGTTTAGGCTGAGACCGCACCTAGCTCTTGAGGCTGAACTCTGGTCCTTTCTGTTAGTCACTCAGCTGACTGCAGAGGGAAGTCCAGAGCGCACACACGGGCAGGGCATGCAGTGCTTTCAGGAGCCAGGCCCATGAGAGAGCAGGCAGGGCCTTGCTGGGCTCCGGACAGCTCCTGGTTTGGTCACCAGGCTGAACCTCCCAGAGGTGCTGTGAAGTAACAGAAGGGTGGCTCTCAGCCACTTTTTTTGCTCATGGGAATGGCCCAGGGATGGGAATGACCTCAGGCATAAATCACAGCAGCTTCAAGGGTGCTCTAATTTATAGCAGCTTCTGCAAAGCAGCTCCCACCTGTCCTACAGTCCACAGCAGCCCAGCTCATAGTAAAGTGACGTGGCCCTGTCCCAGCAAACCGCCAGTATTGATGTTCCCAGGGCCCATTTAAGTCCAGTATATGGTAGCCCCTTATAGTGCTAACACCATGACAACTGCCCCCCAAACTATCTTCACTCTTGCAGCCTGATGGCACTGCCTGGTGGCCAGTGCATGGGCTAGACCACCATGTGTTCATCTGCCTAGGAGCTGGAGCTGTTGGGAGCTGAGGACTGTGGGTAGGCAGGGTCCCATCTGTATCTGCATGGTGAGCCAATGTCCCCGGCTCTCTCACCTGCTTTCAGGAGGATGATCTGGTCATTCTGGCAGAGCTCCATGAAGCCGTCAATGCGCTTGGCAAACTCCACCACGTACTGGATGGCATTGGAGATCTGCAGGGAGCACTGCTGCCACATGGCCTCACAGCTCTGCAGTCACAACACGGCATCTCAGACAGCCTGTTCCCCTCTGTCACCACCCACCCCTCTGCAGCTCCCTGGGCTCAGGACTTGGGGGGTGCCAGCAGGGGTGCCCTTGGTACTGTGTCATTCTGGGATATGCCAACCCTGGAGGCAGGCCCCAACCACAAGTGTGCACCTCCCTCTGGGATGTACACCTCCAGTCCTGGGAATATGGCAACCCACCCCCGAGCTGCACAGCCACCCCCTGAGCTCATGGCTGTGGGGTTCTGCCCTTGATCCCAAGCCACTGGCAGCCTTATGAGGCAGCAGCTTTGGCCAATACCCTTCCCCTGATCCCATCCTTCATTCACCACCTCCTGTGGACTGTCCAGCTGGCAAGCAAACAGCACCCTAAGGGAGGAACAGGAGGACAGCTCCTGACCTGTGAGGAGCTCCTGTAGGTGTAGGCTGACCCAGGAAAGCAGAGTGCTAGGGTGGGATCCTGTGGCAGCGTGGCGCACTGAGGCAAGGGCCCTGTGAGCAGGAGAAAGCAGAAGGTGGTTACCTTGTTCTGCAGGTTCCGGAGCTCATCTTGGGTGTACAATGTCCATGCTAGTTTCTTGAGCTCCTCGGCTGTGTACTGGCAGGTCTCCAGGTGGGATTTGACCACGTTCTGTGCAATTCGGTCTATAGAGCAAAGGCAAAGTACAGCTGAGAGGTGGGGCCTTAGGTATTAGGGTCAGTGGGTTCTCAAAAGCTAGCTTCCCACAACATAGCTTAGGATGGTGCATGGGGAGCCCAGGGATCTGAGCTGTGAGGTACATACACACATCACTGCCTGCTGCTGGAAGGAGTCAGACCTGTGTGTCTTAAGTACTCTACTGCCAAGGAGGATTCTGCTTTAGCTTAGGTGGCAGAGCCTGTGATTTCAGGATGGGAGTGCTGGGTCTGCATCATGAGCTCCCTTGCTCCTCGGAGATCTGAGAAGCTACAGCCCAGCCTTGGAGCCTCTTCCCCACGCTCAGTCCTTTGCTCTGGGATGCACTAGCCCTGCTGTCCAGCACTCATGTGCCTCCTGGGTGGTGCCCTTCATGGAGGTAGTTTCTGGCATAGGCACTGACTCCGGGTGCTCTGGGGCTCAAGCAGGTGCCTGGCACCCACGAGCCACAGTTATTTCCTGCTTGAAGACATTAAAAAAAGCAATCCGTGCTTTCCTGAAAGAAGCAGCATATTATTTCAGTCTGGCACTGCAGCGTCTGTAAAGTTTGGGCACTTCAGCAGGGCTTTTTGGTGCTTTTAGTTAAAGCTTATCCAATCAGCTATTAGATAAAAGTGCCAAAAAAGCCCCACTGAAGCATCCGATCTTTACAGATGCTGCAGCACTGGGTTGAAGTAATGCACTGCTTCTTCTGGGTATTCATGGAGCTCAGTGCAGGAATGCGCTGAGTTTAAAGTAAAGCGCTGGGGGTTTGGGGTTTTTTTTTTATGTCTGCAAGCACCCACTGGCGAAAAACAAAGTTAGCGCCTATGGCTGGGTGGCTGGGCTGGCTTTGGATGGCGAGGAGATGCCAGAGACTGGAAGCCCTTACTGTACTTTCTGCTGCTATCAGCACAGATCAGGTTTCCCCATAGAAGAAGACACTAGCCTACTCCCCGTCTTAGTTAATGGAAAAGGCCTTTTAGCTCAGCACTGGAGGCCTGTGCTTCCAGCACAGCTCATCTGGTGTTCAGATTTTGTCCTGAGCCCTGGCAAACTAAGCCCACATTATACTGTAAGAGGGCAGCGGGTATACTGACCAATCTCAATCACTGAAATATCCGAGGTGAGCTGGCTGCCTTCCAAGGTGCTGTGTGTGAAGAGGCTTGGTTCAAGCATCAGCTCGTAGATGGGCTCCTGCTTGATGAGCTTGGCATCACTGATGTCCATGCTGGACTGGTCTGGCGAGGGCTGAGCGGAGGTCAGGAGGTCAAGGTTGTAGTAGGTGCTTCCCCCTTCGGGGGTGAGCGGGAAGTCAAAGAGGAGCCCGTCCGACAGGGTGGAGATGTCATCCAGGTCGGAGAGCCCACTGCTCACACTGGTTGTGTAGACGCGGGTCAGGCCTTCCGAGTCGTCCTTGGTGATGCCATTCTGCTCCTGACTCTGCTGGTGCTTCTGTACCTCGGCATACAGGCTGTCCCGCTGCTTCTTGGACATGCGCCCAAATTTCACCGCTGGGGAAAGGAGGGGGCAAGAATGAAGCAAGGGTATAGGAGTAGGTGTGTGGCACATGGTGCCTGGCAAACCACGGCTTAACAATAGTGCTGCCACCCCAGGCTCAGAGGACGGCGGGGTGAGGCCAGGGAATCCGGGCACCCTTAGGACAATTTACTGTGTTTGGATGGGGTTTTCTCTCAACGTCATTATTGCTGCAGCCCAGGGAAGCCTCTGTGGGAGGAGGCCTGGGATATGCCTTTCGCACAGAGAACACAACAAGCTGGTTGCAGTGGGCAAACTAGAACTTGGAGGCACCATGCAGAGCACGACTTGTTCAAGTTTTTCAATGGAACAAAGAAAACCTGAAAAGCTCCAGTGGGTCCAACGCCAGGTATTTTGCTTTGGGTTACTGAAGCCCCTTTAAAAACCTTTCTTTTCTTTTTTTTTTTTTTGTATTGTTTTTCAAGTTAGGGCAGTTTCATAGTTTCATAGTTTCTAGGGTCAGAAGGGACCTGAGCAGATCATCTAGTGTTTCAATGAAAATCAGCATTTCCAGAAGGGTACCTCCTGTTTAAGAAGGGCCAGAATGAAAGGTTTGGACAACCCCACGCTCCTTTCTGGGCCCAAGCTAGCCTCCGAATTTCAGCTGACTTCATGAATCATTTTAGACACCAAAACTCCATTTTTTAGTGGATTTACATCCACCTAGCTCTAATTAGGAGATGGTGCCTGCCCCAGAGAGCTAGCAGGGAGGGCAGTGATGGAGCTGGGGCTAGAGCCCAGCTCTCCTGGCTCCTGGGCTGCAGCAGTATCCACCAAGCAAAGGTCTCTATTAATCAGCCCAACCCAGGGCTCAGGAGTTCCCAAGGTGCCCAGACAAAGCAGCCTCCTATGAAGCAGACTCACCATCACGCGACATGCCCAGGGCCAGGCACTTCTGCAGGCGGCAGTGCTGGCACCGGTTCCGGTTGGTCCTGTCAATCAGGCAGTTCCTCTGGCGTGAGCAGGAGTAGCTGGCGTTATTCTGTTGGCTTCTCCTGAAGAAGCCCTGCGAGGACAAGAGGACAGGTCAGATGGGGGGACAGGGGGACGGGGTCCCTCCCCTGACCTCAGCCTGCTTGCAGAGCTATTGCAGGGGCCTTCTGAAGGAGCCCACCTAGGAACCCAGCAGGCCTTGCCTGTTGTTGCATCAGACTATTCCCAGTGGGAACTAGGGGCTGTTCCCCCTGTGCAGGAGGCAGTGTGGAGTGCACTAGGGTAGTCCCACTAAGTGGTGTGACAGTGATGACGGGAGCCAGGAACTGCCAGGGAGGGTCTATGCAGTCTGTCCCATCCAGCCCTCCTCTGGAAAGCACCTAAGCTGGGATCTTCACCAGAGCTTCAGGGCATCTGACTCAGGCTTCATGGAAACCCCAGCTGGGGGCTGCTCTGGTGTTTGCTGAGCAGGGGGTACATGGTCCAAGAGGTCTGAAACAAAGCCACCCTTCCCCTAGTCTCCAGGCTGGGGCTGTCGCCTCCATGACACCTGCTAGCCTGAGGCCTGAGGATAGCCACAGATTTGCTTCATCTCCCAGACCAGGGCTCACCTTGCAGCCTTCACACGTAATGACTCCATAGTGAATCCCTGAAGACTTGTCTCCACAGATCTTACATGGGATCACTTCGATTTGGGCTGCAGCGGGGGACAGGGAAGGAACAAAACAGACAATGCCAAACAGTTAACCGTAGAGTTCTTGTCTGGTAAAAGGAATTATTAACACCCATCCCTTTGCAGGCAGGTGCCTGGTGGCACTTTAAACACCTTGGCAAGCCCTGCTGTGTGGTGGGGACTGCCTTTGCCCCCATTTTACAGCGGGGAAACCGAGGAAGCGATTTCTGGAGGTCCGTCAGCAGGACAATGGCAGAGCCGGGAACAAAGCCCATTGGGACCAGGCCTGTGCTTCAGGCAATAGAGCATGTGCTGCTTCCAGCCTGCAAACCTGTGCGTTGAGCAGCAGCATGTGTTCAGCTCAGCAATTAGCCCCCTCCACTCTCCCATGCACCAAATACCAGGTAGCTCTGCTGAGATCTTAGGCCACAGGGTCCACTCAGGGTTTTTATCCTCTTTTACCCCGATGGATAAAAAGACTGTAGGCATGGGGGCACATGAACTGGCTCTTGTGGGGGGTGGAGCCTTTCCATGAGTTAGCTGCCCTATGATAACTGCCCATGTGCATGCTCCTGTCTGGAGGTACATGAGAATTACTCCTGCAGCAGCTACAAGGGGTAACAGTGCACCTGCAGGGCTGCTGACATGCCATAAACACTGTCCCCCCCTGCTCCCATTGTGGGAAGTTCATGTGCCCCTGCCTACAGGATGGACCCATGCTGGGTTGGCTTTGTACGTGTCCTAGTTGCAGTTGAGGGTGGTTTCCAGTGCACGCAAGAAATGGATGATTGCTGGTATGATCCGACACACCTGCCCTCTTCATACAGTCCCTTCCTCTTTGCCCGCCTGTAGATGCCAATCAGTCAGGGCAGGGACTGTCTCAGTGAGGTCCCTCCCAGCTCTTTGATTCCTTGATCATTGCTCATTCTATGGGATTCAAAAGGTGTCAAACCCCAAGACTGTAAGAAAAGAAACTATTCTCAGACAGAGGACCTGGTAGCAGCTTACTGCTACACCAGGGGTGTACATCAAGGGCTCGGTGAGCAACTGTTCAGCAGGGCACCTGATAGGAAAACCAGGAGTAATGGCCACAAACTCCTGGAAGAACAATTTAGGCTCAACATTAGGAAAAATTTCTTTACAATCAGGGTGTCCAGACTGGAATAAGCTCCCTCCAGAGGTGGTGCAGTCACCTACCCTGGAAATCTTCAAGAGGAGACTGGACCGTCACCTTGCTGGAGTCACCTGACCCCCAGTTATCTTTCCTGCTTAGTGCAGGGGGCTGGACCCGATGATCTTCCAGGGTCCCTTCCAGCCCCTAACAATCTATGCATCTATGAATCTCTGCAGTGCTTCCCCCCGGATGTGCGCATCAGCTATTCTCAGAACAGGGGTGGTTTAACTCTGCAGTTTCCAGTCCTTTCTTCCTTTCTTTTTAAGTGCCCTGGGGAGAGGTGCCTGGCCAGCAGCCCTGGAGAGTCAAGAGACTCTGTTACCTTGCAGGACACATCCCTCTGGGGCGAGAAGTAGTTCAGGGAATTTGCTAAGAACGCCTTATAAACAGTGTCCTCTTTGGTACCTTGTCTGTAACTCACTACGTATGTCTACATGGATCTCTGAGTAACCAAGCACTCTCAAAACACAGGGCAAGACTGTCTCCTTGACAGTGTGGCATGTGCAGCACCCTGCACAGTAGGACCCTGGCTGAAGCCTTGACAGGCCTTACTCAACACACACCAATTATAACCTGGCCCTGGGCCTCTCCACTGGGACTGTCAGGCTGTTTGGCCAGTGGCTTCAGGGATTTGGCCCCTGGCAATCAGCCTGGACCCCAGCAACTGTGTTTCACACAGGCTACCCGCTGTCTGTGACATAGTGACAGCCTGTGGCACTCCCATCACTCGCTCACAGGATCAAGTGCTTTGTGTTTCATTGCCAGTCCCCTGCCTCAGCTGGTTCCCCTTCACTGGACAGCTGAGTTGCCTGCTGGGTGGTTTGGCTTGAAGGACAATAGTCATCTCTTCCTTCCTAGGCGGAGCGGGCACAATCCTGCCCTATGCTATGGATGTGTGATCTCCAGCTCTGGTTGGTATCATGGATGGGATTTGTGACACTCTAATGGGGTCACTGTCTAACTGCTGCCACTAGCACAGACCCTGCTTTCCTGTCCTCACTGAAGCATCCCTTGTGCCAAATGAGCCACACTCATTGCCATGAATCTGAAGGGGATTCTGTACTGAAGCGACTGGGTACAGTCACACTCTGCAGTTCTGTCTGGCCCACAGCTACCCTGAACTTTCACCATCACATACATGGCCGCTCCCTAAAACCTGGCCTGGGATTGATGCACTGCAGCCACCTCTGGGATGACTGGGCCTGGCTTAGTCATTGCAATCAGCAGCATGAAAACACTGGCCTGCCCAGTGACATAGCTGCATGTACACTGAATATATTAGGGAAGAGGAGTCTGGGGCATCCACAATCTGTCTGACCTGCATATTTAGGCTGTAACCAAGAACCAGGTCTGGGATTTTCAATGATAGTATGCATTTTAAAGCTGGGCAAGGGGCGGCAGTTCCCATTCTGCCCAGGAGATGGCAATAAAAAGCTTTACTGTCTGGATGCATTATAGCTGGCCTGGCATGTGAAGAGAAAGGACTGGACTTCGAGTTCTACAGTAGCGGATGGGTGAGGACAAGGATTTCAGGGCTCAGGTGCACAAAGGGAGAAGCTTCCTTGCCCCCATCCTCCGCAGCTGCCCTTCGCAAAGAGGAAACCAGCAGACATGACATGGAAGGCAGGTCCCAACATTGGCATC
>NW_017729018.1:6080853-6096718 GCF_001723915.1 Gavialis gangeticus | reverse complement strand
GGACTTCGAGTTCTACAGTAGCGGATGGGTGAGGACAAGGATTTCAGGGCTCAGGTGCACAAAGGGAGAAGCTTCCTTGCCCCCATCCTCCGCAGCTGCCCTTCGCAAAGAGGAAACCAGCAGACATGACATGGAAGGCAGGTCCCAACATTAGCATCAAGAGGCACTAAGGACACTAAGGGTCAAAGGGACTTGCACAGACACATGAAAAGTTACCAGGCCTGGCTGGGTCATTGGCCAGCTGTACCAACTGGGGCCCACTGATCCATCATGGTTTGGCTTACCCCACAGCTGCTTAGTTTGGCCAGGACTAAGGCAGACCCTGTGTTGTGACCCTAGACAGATCAGGCTGGAAGCTACAGAGCCAGAGAACCTCATGGTCAGTCTGTGTCCAGTAGCCTCAGTCCAGCTGCCTCCATTATAGCCAAGTACTATAGCATAAGGGCTGCTACTTGCCTGTGGAGCCCTAGCAAGCGCTAAGACTGCTGGGTTCTCCTCCTGGCTCTGCCACCGCCCTGCTGGGTGATTTTCCACAAGGCATGTCACAGCTTTGTGCCTCAGTTTCCCCCCGTTAATGATGCCACCATAAAGCACCTGTAGGAGTCAGTGTCATTTATTGGGGCCTGCAGAGCTCAGTCCTGACAACTGTGCTGGGCATTGAATGAACACAGGCAGCCTGGGGCCTGAAGAGCTCACAGCCAAGGCATAAAACAAAGCAGACAGATAGAGACAGACACAGGGAGGTGGACCTGCAACATTTGGGACCTTTGGGTTTTCCCATGAGATCACTGACCTTCCTGCCAGAGGCAGACGAGCATCAGGATGGGGTTGGTAGGGGGTGGGAAGGGGAAACAAGACAGGCCAAGTTTGCTGTGTGTCTCCTGGAGGTGTGAGAAAGGAACAGAGCACCATACCCCCTTGAGAGACCCCACATCAGCCCTTGTGGACTTGCTTCCATGCTTCTGGCAGGAGGGGATGCAAAACAGGTGCTAAGGTGTCTGGTACTTGGGCACTGCCTGGTTGAGCTGCATGAAGGCATAGCAATAACAGGAGCAGCAGAGCTTGCAGGTTTAAGGTAGCAATGACATTGGGAGTTTGTGGTGCAGGGCCAGTGGAGGCCAGCTGTGTCTTGGATGAGGCAGTGTGTAGGGCCGTGCTGAGGATGTGGGTGTATCCGGGAGTATGCACACTCATTCTGATCTCTCTCGCTGTGGTATAAGCCTGGAGTATCTATAGTGGAGTTTGTGTGGGCTGGGGTGTGTGCAGGTGTAGAGCAGGGAGGAGTTCCAAACTGGGTGTGACTGGGCAGATGCATGCATAGCCCATCCCTGTCCTGGTTGTGTGTGCATGTGGTGGGTGGATACACAAGAGGCCTGCATCCTAAGTTATGTAAACAAGTGCATATAAAGCACCAGAACTATGTCTGGGTCCTGGAATTTGTTTGTATGCAGCAGTTGTGCTTGCATTTGCGTATACGAGAGAAAGAGAGGGACAGTGAGGTGGTGGGTGTGTGTATAGCACATCTGTGTATGAGACAAGGATGGGGTGGGTAATTTGTTCTGGGTTGAGTGGGTATGTGTTTATGCAGCATGTGTGCCTGCATGTGTATGTGTGGGAGGGTGGATGTGTATACAACATGTGTTCTCCAAGCTGTGGGTGTACACACACACACACACACACACACACACACACAGAGCCCATGTACATCCTAGGTTATAAGTGTATGTGCCTGCAGCATGGCTGTGCCCCGGGCTGTGTGCATGGGGTCCCTGCAGAGCAGAATGGAATGGATTGTCCTGGCTGCACTCACTCCCCCCTGTCTGTGTGGGGGAAGGATACACCCTCACCATCTTCCCAGAAGCACGGGTGATTTGGGGACAGTCCTGTTGACAACATCTGTACAGGTGCTGGGGGCTTCTGGGGAGAGGGTGTGAACAGCCTTCAGATGGGCTTATTAGAGCCTCACTAGCAGCTGGCTGGTAGCCAGGCTTTTCATTGCTGGAGAAGACAACTGTATGTGCAAAGGATGGCTGTCCTCAGAGCATCCTGTGCCTTGGGGTAAACCTCCCAGCCAGCACTCAGCTTTGCTCCATCTTTTCTTTCGGCAAAATGTAAGACTCTGTTCTTGGGGTGCTGGAAGGATCTCTGAGAACAAGAAGCTACTGAAGTGCAGACACTGTGGTGGAACCTGGCAGCCTTTTAACCAGGCACGGCACCAATTTAGGACAGGGGGGTGTTTAGGAGAGAGACAAAATGGAACGGAAGGGGTTAGGCTAGAACTGGGCCGCAGCCTGGGGACTTCGTCTAGCGGAAAGAGACCTGGGATTTTGAAGGACTTGAAATGGCTTTTCCAACTCATTTCTGCAATACCCCAATAGGGAAAAGACTTGCGGGGCTGCAGTGAGAGAGAAGAAGAAGAAATGATCCAGCTTGGCTTTCCCTACTGCCAGCGCATGCTTGCAGGAAGATGCCCTAGAGTGGTTTTATTTACTCCCCTGGGCTGGAGCAGCATGCACTGAAGTCAGTGGCAAGCCTCCCCTACCTATAAACCTTGGCAGGATCTGCCCTCCCTTTCTCTAGACCCCATGGGAGTAGGTCCCAGCACCTAAACCACAGACCCCTGCCCTGCTTCTCCCCCCAAGTCTTCCCTGGACCCCTGCTGGGAAACATCCTCCCAGGGCTTCATCTCCTGGATTCTTCAGAACAAGACTGAACAGCTACTGGAGCTCAAACAGGAGCTAACTCTGGGTGGGCCCGTGGGCCCGGCTCTGCAGGAGGCAGGGCACGGAGCAGCAGGGCGGTTGCTGCTCCTTTCTAGCTATATCACCTCTGGAGCTGCTGGCCCTGCTGGCAGCACTTCACCAGCTTTCCCCCTCTGGATTAAGTAGGGAAAGGCAAGAACCTAGGACCAATATAGCAAACAACTCTGGCTCAGGGCCCCTCTGGCAGCATGGCAAATCCTCTTCCCTCGGCCCAGAGGAGGGCTTTGCAGAGGAGGGCTTTGCAGAGGAGGGCTTTTCTACTGAGCTGCTAATAGGCTTCATCCCTCTCATTTTCCAAGCTGCCCAGGCTGATTTTGTAGAACCTTTCTCTCTCAGCCGCCTCCCCAGGGGTGAGAGGGACCTTTTGTCCAATAGTTTCCCAAAGCTGCCAGAAAAAAGGAAACCTGATTTTCCGCAGTGCTGCATGCCCACCAGTACATTTAAAGTCAATGGGACATGCAGGTTCTCTGCATCCCTGAAAACAGACCCTTCAACCAAGGACTCCTCAACCCACCAAACACATGTGGCCACCTCTGGGGTGGAATATGTCAGGGCCTCACTTATACATCTCATCCAAGAGGCAGCACTCTTCATGGGGACATTGCCTGTTATCCCTGTGGATATGGCACTCACGTGGAGGAAGAGCGTCCCCTCCTCAGCACACTCCATGCCCGCGGGTGGGAGGTTTCTGCTGAGTCCACAGCTGCTGAGCTCACAATTTCATATCCCATAGCACTATTATCCTGGGCCTTTTTCACCCTGTGACTGAGCACTTAGTAATGCCCTGATTTCTCTGCCTCTCTGGGTGAGGCTGAGCTTTCTTTTGCTCACTGTCTTATGGCTGTGTTAGACCAACACAACACTCCTCTCCCAGTGCATGCCCATGGGAGGGCACAGGTCTGGTATCTGCCCAGCAGAGCCCCTTGCTGGGGTCACTGCCTGTCCCTCAGCCACTCCTCCCTCCCCACTAACCCAGGCAGGACCGGCATGTGCTCTGATGGGCACCTCTGAGCACTGCACCACTGGAGCTTAAACAAGCAAGGGCAGGGAGGTCACTGGGCAAAGGGGCAGGCTCAGCTGGCCCAGGCCCCCCTGCTGAGGATGGCAGGTAAAGCTACAAGGGCATCAGGTGCTCCAGTTGCCTTGTATCTGTATTTCCCTGCTGGGGGAAGGGCAACTAATGATTATGACCTACTGCCTCACTCTTTCCTAGCACTCTTCATTGCTAGACTTCAAAGCCCTTTACACGGGAATCATTATCCCCTTCTCATAGGCAGGAAAAGTGACTGGCCCCCAGGAACTCAGCAGGCCAGGAATAAGCCAGCACTGGAGTGGGCCATGGAGTCAGTGTGGAGTGGGTGCCCCAGAGGGCGGCCTACAGGCCCACTGAGGGACTTCCGTTGAAGGACGCCCTTTACTGCAGGCCTGGTGGGGGTAAGGCCTGAGGCCTGGAGAACCCAGGGGTCACCACGTGCTCTACAGGCACTCATCAATGAACCCCCTGAAGCTGTTACCCCATCTGCCAAGGGTGCGGGAACAGGAGTACAAGTAGATGACATGACTTGACCAAGGTCACCCAGGGAGTCGGAAGCAGAGTCAGGATGAGACCCTTGCAGTTCCATTCACCTGTGTTGCTGTAACCAGCAGGCGGCATGTGTGGGGCACAGGATGTCTGCTGCCCTGCAGGAGCTGAGGGAGGGGTGGCTCTTGCAGAACAGCATCCAACAGAATGGCCTCAGCAGGCCAAGCTTCCCCATGCGTTCCCACAGGACTCACAAGGCATTTTCTCCCTGGTCAGCTCCCCAGCAGCCTCTTCCTTTCCCCTTCTTCCTCCAGCTTCTAAGGAACTCTCAGCCAAATCTGCTCTGGTGTAAGGCCAGGCCTGAGTGTTTCAGGAAGTCACCAAGCCATCTGCAGCTCCCCAGCTAGATTCTGCTCAGAGCAGGTGGGTAGGCAGGGACTGACCCAGAGCCCCTGCCTGGAAAAGTCTCCAGGCACCTGAGTTTGGAGCTGAAGTTGCCAAGAAATACATGCACTAAAAAATGTCTCCGTTTGCTTGGTGCTCACTGAATACTGCTGGCCTACAGGTTTCATTCAAGCGCAAATCCTCACTTGGATGGTGGCCAAGCAGCTAGAAGGAATCCAGGAGGAAGGATCAAAATACCCAGCACTTAGAATGAATTTGCTTCTACTGCCCCTGCCAGAAAGGCATTGCCCCCTTGTTTACTGATAGGGAAACTGAGGCAGTGTAAGCCAGTGGGCTTCCTCACGGGCTCCAGAAGAATTTAGAACTGCACCCACAGCCCTTTCAGGGCAAAGCCTTATTCTTCTAGCATGGGAAAGGCATCAAATAAGACAGTTCTTCCACCTGCTTGGGTTGATATCCCCATAAGTTGTGATTTTAAGTAATAGATAATGCTACTCCAAGAGCTGGGTATAGAACTCAGGCATCCAGGTTGCCACTGCCCCCTCTTACTCCAACCACTGGGGTCAAACATGCATTTGCTGTGATATGGTTTGCAAGTCCCATTCTAGCATCCTCCACCAGCTACTGAGGACCCTGAGCTGCGGCCCTTTCCATGCCCTAACAGACCAACGGCTTCACTAGAGAAGAGGCCCAGTGACAAAGAGTGATCAGAGGAGATTCCTAGCCCCCTTTCTCCACACTGGTTGAGCAGAAGGGGAGAGAAAGGTTTGGGGCAGAGTGAGGTACAGGACATCAGAACAATGGGGTGACATTGTGGGAGCACAGCTGGGGAGCAGGAAAAGGGGGAAATGACTTGCTGCCTCCCATGCATTGGAGGGAGAGATTGATGCGGGAGCTTTTCCCTCACCCACAGCACAATGCTAAGCCCATATTACAGCACAGGTCTATTTTCTGTGACAGCATTCATCCCTATTAATGCAATCCCACAATAAACCAATCTACAAAGAGTCACCCTCCTCCTGACAGAAGCTCTCAGCATATCCTACTAACCCTCTCTCACTAATCCCTACAGCCACGATGCTCTACACATGGGCTAAGGGGTATAAGGGGCCATGCAAGGAGTCAGGTGTCAGACCAGGGAAAGGCATCCAGAATCTCAGTTCAGTCACATGCTTTGGCCATTAGATACACTTCCCAGCATGGGCACATATATGTGTACCTATTCCCCACACGCACATTGCTGCTATTAGTTAAGTCCTGACACCATAGGAGCTGGTATTACTAATGCCATTATTCTCACGGTTTGTTTTAGGGTTACAATTTTGCCTGCCGGTTTGGGAGGATGACAATGGCGGTAGACAGACAGGCACAGAATAGTCAAGGGTTTGTCTACAGTGTAGACACATGTGTTACTGCAGTGTGGCGTAGACATTATTATCTAGCTGGTGCAGGTACCAAGAGCTGTGTCACTGCAGCAGCACAAAGCTCAAGTGGACTGCAAAACCTGTCCAAAAAGAAGGATAAATATTTGGATGGTTAAGCCATGCTCCATGCCACAATGGCTACTAGCACCTGAGCTAGCTACCTGCAGGGTAGCTCAGGATGTCTCCACCATGCGGTAGTCCCTCTCTGCAGGGATGTCTGAAGTGCCTGGCCACGGTCACATTGCAAGTCTTTCCCCAACACTGAGTCCAGGTCCCCTAAATCCCAAACTAGGTCTGAGGCATGATACTATCCTTTCTCCCCTCTGGGTTTAAGCTAATCTCTCTTCTCAACTTTTGCCAGTCATTGGGAAGGGCAGGGTCCCTTCTTCATTGCACTTTCCTTTCTCATCATTGGGACCCTGAAGCTTTGGTGACTTCCCCTCTTACATCTGTAGATGAAGGCTGGGATGGAGGACTGGGTGATCTGTACTATCTCAAACACAAAACCAACAGCTAGCTCATAGTTAGAACTTCTCATCTGTAGCTCTCAAAGCACCAAAAGAAGTCAGTATCATTATCCCATTTCACAGAAGGAGAAACTGAGGCACAGTTGCGTAAGCTGACCCAGCAAAGAGCTGAGGAAAGCTAACCCAGCACTCAGAAGGCAGAGCAACTCAGCATTGTTCACTGTGGATGCATTATGAAGAAAAACCCTGGCAGTTCTCACCCCCCTCCTTTGATGCTCTGTCCTTTCAGACAGTGGAGGAAGCCATGAGGAAGCCCCCATCACTGTCATTCTCAAGGGGTGCAGTGGCATTCGATTTCTGGTGCAGAGAAAACTGCTCCTTCCCTGCTGGCCCGGGTGTCTGTGCACATGTGCAGGCATTCGTGTTGGTACACACCCCTCTGCTTGCCTGGAGCTGGGGATGGGGGCAGGCGGGGTAGGAATCCTGCAGCCTCCTCCAGCAGGAAGTGGCTCCAGTTATGCAACATAATTGCAGCTGGAAAGGAACGCCAAGGTGATGCATATTCCAGTCTCGCTCCATGCCTCATCCCCAGCATCCCACATACGATACTGTTCTCCTCCTCTCAGCGCTCCTCATCTGTGGGCCAAGGCGGGAGACCTGGAAGGGAGCCCAGAAACGAACCCTCAGCTGAGCTGTGTGCTGAGCCAAGCTGGGAACCCTAGAGATCTGTCACCCTTGGAGGGCGGGAAGATAAGATAGCAGGTTCACTCTCAGCGACTCAGTCTCTTATGAAAACTTGAGCTTGGCCAATGTGTTCCCCCTGTGTCAGGTGGGGGTCTAAGTCACTCAGGGCTGTAGATGGACTCGGTCCATGGGTGGTTGGGGCTGTGGGGGCATGAGAGAGCAGGAGGGTTGTGGGTCTCTGTGGCACCTGGAGGAGCAGCAGCAAGAGGAGCAGGCTGGACACTGGAGTGGCTTGGACTGGATGTTTGCACATTGCAGGGATCCCAGAGCAGACCTCTCTGCCCAGCTTCCTCCCCGGCCCAGGCCTCTTGCAAGCCAGGCAGTAGCTACCACAGACCTTGCTCTCTAGTATCCCCCAAACCCAGGTTCACTTTCACCAGGGCATGAAGGAAACTGAGACCAGCTGACCTTCAGATCTGAAGACGACAACAGGACCCACCTGTGCTGGGCCGGCCACCTAGAGACCTGTCACCATCTAGAATCAACATGAGAGCGTTGCCCGCAACCCACCTACTGGCACTAGGAATGCCAGTGTGCCAAGCCTGTGACATCACATCCCATTGCCATGGATACAGCTATGACAATGCACGGATACAGTCTGCTACTTCCCTTGACAGTGGAAAGGCCCTCTAATTTCATCCTGTGAAGTGAACAGCACAGGAGGTGCATTGTCCAAGGAGGAGTTTAACATACAACCCACCTTCAGGGAATACTGGTCAGAGTTAAGGGTATCTAGGGAACTGCATATTTCCAGGTCACCAAAATGTTTGTTTTAAACTTTAATTGTAGCTCCAAGTTTCTTACCTTTCCCATAGTTATAATGTTGGGGGGGAACTTTCCTTGTAATTTGCCTTGCAGCAGCCTCTTGGTGTGTGGGCTGATCTAACACATAGCAATAGGTAGTCTATTGCTACCTAGGACATTTGGGGCACTTCTTCCCTACCCTGTGGGGTTTCAACCCAGGTAATGGCCTTGAGCCCCTCTCTGGTCAGACAGGAGGCACAGAGCTCCCTCCCTCTCTTTCAGCTTCAGATTCCTTTGAAATCTTCAGTGGCTGCTGCCCAGAGAGGACTCAGCCAGGCCGCTCCTCCTTGGCTCCCGGCCTTAGCACATTTCATTCCACAAGGAATAAGGAGGAAATCGGAAAGGCTTAACTTCTGCCAGCCTAGTCCCTGGCACGCCAGCTGGCCTCCAGACAGGAAGCGCGCCCTCTGCACCTACACTGCCTTCAGACAGGGCTGAGGTGCGTTTCATGCTGTGCAGAGACTAGGTCCCCAAGGAGCAGAAGCCTGCAGTTCAGGTGCCAGCCCTGCACTTGGAAGCCCCTGGCTGAGTTCCCTGCTCTGCTACAGACTTTTGTAACCTTGGGCAAGTCTCTTAGTGTCTGTTCCCCACCCACTTTGTAGGGGTAACAGCACGGCCCAGCTTCGCAAGGTGGGTTGTGAGCATGAACATGCCACATGGGTGCTCAGCCTGCATGAGTCAGGTCTAGATCAAGCTACACAGAAGGGCTTCATCAACAGCAAGAAAAGAGCTAGTGGCTCGGGCAGGCCTGATGGAGGCCTCACCTTCACGGCCAGGCTGTTTTCCCACCTCCCTGCAAGAACAAGGTGCTGGGTCCTGCCTCTGCAGATGGAGACAGTTACCCCAGGGTGCAGGGATCGCTGGCTCCTCACTGTCCAGCCAGGGACACAGAAATGTGAGGGCTTGGAGCTGGCACTGCTGATCCAGCAGCCCTTGTCCCATGGATTTATCTGCCCAGGAAGCTCCATGGGTATCACCTGTAGGTGGAGTGGGTGTTGAGGGCCCCAAGAGAAAGGATATATGAGCATCTGAGGCCTCGGTAGCAACTTTCAGTTGATGACAAACAGATTCATTACAGCAGGAAATTAGCAAATTGAATCTCCTCCTTCCTCATATGCAGGGCAGGCTGTTTGTTCCTGGGAGGCTTAAACCCCTTGGCCAGAAACTGCTGGGGGAGAATCTGCCTTGGTAGGACTCAGCCTGGGCACCTCACAGGCAGCAGTGGTTTCTAACCCCCACAAAAACTCCCGGTCCAGCATGGAAACAGGGGTGCCTGAGGCCCGACAAAGCCAAGTGACTTGCCCAGGACCCCACAGGGCTGAATCAGGAATTGAGGCCAGCCTCAACTGGGCCTTTGGAGACCCAAGCCAGTGCCCCAGCCCCTGGAACGGCCTCCAGCTGGACCACGAGGGGATCTGGTCACTGTGTGAAGAAAGGGGGCTCTGTCTGAGCCCCAGGGTCAGAGCCTTGCTCTGCTTCAGCCTGGCCATCACCTTAGGCAGGTTGGTTGTCTCAGCTCCCCGTCCGCAGGGGTGGGCAGCACAGCCCTGCCACGCTGGGAGCTGTGACACCAAACGTGTTAAAAAGGCTTGAGAGAGGCAGACAGGATGGTGATGGGGCGGGACAAGCCTCTGGGATGGCCAGACAGAGCCTCCCGCTCCCACCAGGAACACAAACGCACATGCTGACTCCATGAATTCTTCCCTTTTTTAACAAGATGTTTACATGGCAAACCGCCCTTCCCTGCCACGTCCAGGGGGAGCGCGCCAGGTCGGAGGCCGAGGCAGCAGGGAAAGAAGGCATGAAAGACGGGGGAAAAAAATAGCCAGCAATTAAAATGTCCTTGCCGTGGCATTCGCTCTCCTCCCACTGTAAATACTTCTTGCCTAACTCCCAGCCTTGCTGGCATCGTGCGCTTGCAACCGCACTGGTTATATAACTGGCATCTGCTAAACATATCCCTGACGACACCGGCCAGCGCGGCCCGCCCCGGGCCCGCACGCCCATTGGCCCCGGCGGCTTGTTTGTGGATTCCTCACGGCCACAGTTGGTCACAGGACCTGTCCGTCAGGCTTGTGCCAAGCTCATGAAGTAATCCTGTCCTACTGACACACTTTCAGATGTAATATCACTTAACAATGTGGTTGTATAACACCGGCAGCTTGGGCTGTTAACTCTTCCCTAGGCCGGAGACCTTTCACTAGTTCCAGCTAGCCTTGCTGGGGAGGGCCGCGCAGCCTGCAAGCTCCCTCATCATCACCAGCAGTGAAAAAACAGAGCCTTTTGGGGCCCAGAAATCTCTGGCATGTGGTGGTGCTGGGGGTAGGGCCCAGCACTGAATGGAGAATCAATGAATTTTGGGGCTGATTCTGCTCTTGCTTAGGCCACTGGTTTCTGCAGAGCTGATCCAGGTTTGCCCCCCTGGAGGTTGGAGCAGGATCGGGCCCTTCCTAGTGCTCCTGCTCATGTGAATCAGCTGCTGTTCCTGGGTTTCTATATCACCCAGGATATGAAAATCAGAGGGCCACGGTCTGATCTCCCTCCCGCTAATGTGGCTTGGGAGTGACCCCACTCAAGCCAGTGGATGTACACCTGTGGGCAACCCCCCGTCCGAGCCTGGCCCACCCAAGCCCATTGAATTATAGTAGGGCAGTACTCAGGGGAAACGGCCCCACTGGGGGAAAAGGATCATTCCCGATCTCACATGCTCCCTTTTCCCCCCAGCAGACCGCCCCTTCTCTGCTGCCAGCTCACCCTTCCCCACCTAGTACCCCAGGTCCCTTCTCCAGCCCACACTCTTGCTCCTCTGCCCTTTGCCCCTCCAGTGCAGAGCCCTTGCTGGCCCTCCCAGGCACCATGAGCGTGTCTGTCCCCTAGTCCCCTTGCCCAGCAAACTGCCCTCATTAGTATTGCTGGCCAACCCATTGCAGCTCACAGCCTCCTCTCATCTTCTGATCTCTGCCATTCCTTCTCTCTTGTCCCTACTGCCACCCTAAGGTCTGTGTGGTGCCTTCGGCCTCTTTGGGGCCATGGTATGGCTGTGGCAACACAGGGTTAGGGGAAGCGGCTGAATGCCTGCACACAAAGCATTTCCTCCTCCGAGAGACATCCACCTCGCAGGCTCCAACATCCCTCGTGCACACGGCTCCGATGTTTCCCTGAGCTTCCGAGAAAGCCGAGGCCCTGAAATCCCCAGTCTTTGAAGTCACCATTTCCTGAAGGCCAGGCCAAGTCACCAGGACCAGAGCTCTGCTTGGTACTGTGGAGACAACTCCCAAGGTTTCGGCTGGTTGGGGAACGCCCTCATTTGGGAAGGTCTTGGCACTGGCAACCCAACTGCATTCCTCCTAAGCTGGCAAAGGGAGCAGGGTGTGCTCCCCACCTCCCTCTTCCCTTCCCCTCCCCCCCTCCATGGGCAAACATCCCCTCTTGATCCTTGGAAATAACTATAAACAAAGAGGGAGGAGCTGGTGTCTCTTCCTGCCCATCCATGAGTCCCAAAGCACTGCCCTTGGCGCAGTTGCACCCTGGGCACATGCCAGCGCTTGCTAACCAGCAGGGAATGCTAGGCTCTCTGGCAGCAGGCAGGCTAGTCCTGGCATGTTGAGCTGTAACTGGGAAGGGAACAGAGAAGCTGCCCTATGGAGAAAGGCAAGGCTCTTTCTAGGAGCTGCACAGTGTCATCTCCTTGGGGTCAGGGCTATGCTGGCAGAGACACCGCTAGGCCTGCCTGTCATGTACAGTCAGGTATGCCAACAGTCTGGTCGTGCTTCAGGGCATAAGCTGTTTGCTGGCATCGGCAAGGAAGAAGTCCCTGCTCCTGACTCACAAAGCCCAGCAGGGATGTTCTCCTGAAACAGTGTCTGAGGATACGGAGCTAGCAGGAGCATTGGTATGGAGGAGGTGGAAGAGTACCCTCGAGGTTTCCCTGGATCCTTGCTGGAGACAGGAGATGGGATCCTCATTGAGAGTATTTACACTGCTATAGTGTCAAGAGGTTTCAGCTGAGGTCCAGGCCCTGCTGTGCCAGGGTGGTATACGCATAATGAGCAGGGTTGTCTTCAAGCCCACTACTGCCTAGTGGTGCATGGGCAGGGAAAGGAGCAGGGATTGGGGTAGGAAAGCGACTAGCTTTAGTGAGGAAGGAGATGAGGATGGTGCTGCTCCACAAATCCCTGGGGGATGGGGGGGAGCCTAGTGGTGGTGGGTGAGATAAGTCACTTCTTTTCTGTCTACCTCAGTTTCCCTTTTCACTTGCTTTGGGAAAGTGCCTTGAGAGCTAACGGGAAAAGAGCTGAGTGCATGACACTGTCTCACTGTTGCTGCATCCTTTGCCTCTCTGTCCCACCCCTGCTGCAGGTACAGAGTGGGGACCCAAAGTCCCCCAGAGCAATAGACCACATCAAGACAGCCTCTGGTCCCAGAGCAGCTCCTGCCTGGGGGATTTTGTGTGCAGACTTCCCCCAGATGCCACAGCAGCTGCACTTGTGATCACAGGCTCCCTGGGCAATAGGATGAGGCTTGATCCCTGCAGCTGCTTTTGGCTGCCCAGTGCCAGCTGGGCCCCTTTTCTGTCTGAACCCCAGCAGAAGTATCAGTGCAACAGGGGAAGGGAACAAACAGAATCTCCCACCTGTCCATGGCCCCCCTTTCTCTCCCTTTCCTCTCCCGTGTTCTCACTGCCTCAGCAGGGATCCCCTCATAAGTCCCAGACACTCTCCTGATGCCCAGAAACTCCCAGCAGCGCTGTGGCTACTCGAGGCTTTAATGGACAGAATCCTGACTCTCTGCTCTTGGTCACGGGGGCAGGACCAGGCTTAATTAAACCAGACAGTGTTTCCAGTGATGATGTAATTACCAAACATCTGGTGTGTGCACAACAGGAGAGTTCGTATTCAAGCTCCTTGTTGCCCAGCAGGTAGCTGGAGGCGGCTGGCTGGGAAGGCTAAGTGGGTGGGGGGTGCAGAGGATGACAGGCCTGGAGGTCTGATTTGCAGGACAGAGGGCTCCTGGCTTCCAGTCATATTTCTACTGCTGGGCCAGAACCCCAGTCATTGCAAACTGGTAGGGCTCTGCGCTGAGCTGACTCACAACTGAGAATCTAGCACCCACAGCCCCATTCTCTGCCTCAGTTTCCTCATCTCTCAAATGGCACTTTCCCACATTTGCAAAGTGGTCCCCTGATGGAAGCGTCCTCGTGATGCTACTTAGTGCTGGCACAGCAGCTACAACCGTTAGAACAGAGCTGCCCCTCTCTGCCCCCGTCTCTTTTCCTTTTGGAAGATTCAGGTTAAGGTGCTATGAGCAAACCAGCACGGCAGACCAATAGGGGTCAGGGTGCTTGGGGCTAGTGGGGAGACAATCCTTCAACCACTGCTGTGCCAAGATACAGGGTGAATAGCTTCCTTGCCACCTTGGCTAATTACCTGGCGGGCCTGCTGTGAAAGTAGGTCTGTTCCCCATACTGCTCTTGGAAATCGATGCCCCCAAACAGGGCATCTCCAGGCAGAGGAAGTGAGCAATAATTAGCGTGAGGCCTCCCCTGGGACTGTGGAGGAGGGGATGAGGGCAGTATAGCTCCACAAACTCCTGAGATGCAGAATACAGCCTGCGGCAGGACTTGCTCAGCCCAGAAGCCCCCAGTTCTGTGGTGCTGGGTCCCAGCTCAGGAAGGGTCTGGGATATCTGGGACGTGAGGCCAGTTCAACCAGTCCCCCAGTGGGAACAGATTCATCTGCTCCCTCTAGCAAGGATTTCAGGTCAGTCTTACAGGCTGACAGCATCTCAAAACAGGGACAGGCAGAGCATTAACTGACAGGGTGAATTTTAAGCAGACTAGATAAACTGCGGGAAAGCTCCGTGTAGACACTCCTCTTCAGAGATGAAGTGGCCTTAATGCAACTCAGCTTCATTCATGCTGTAAACTAAGTCGGATGATCCACTTTAATGCGAAGAAGAGTCTCCATCCAGGGCTTTCATATGGTGAGCGCTGCCAGGTAGCAAGGTCCTTAGCATGTGGGATGCTGCTTGCTTTGGTCCACCCCCACTTATGGCCCCTGTGATAAAGCCTGGAGGAGACTCCCTAAGCAGTCACATCCTCAGCTGCCTTGCTACCAAGAGCTAATTCCCACACCTGTCTGGGGAATGTGAACCCAGATCAGTGCAAGGCAGTTGCTGAGCAGGACCACGGTCAGACCTGTAGTCAAGGAGAATACGGGGTGGCAGGAAATGGATGGGTTAGTGCTAGAGGGCTCAGCCTCTGCCAGGCAGGACTGGGCTGCTAGCACCCACTGCTCTAGTCATTAGACATCTCTGCCTTCCCAATGCTTGACAGTGACCTTTTCCTTTCCTGGCAATTGCAGCCACTGGGGATGGAGCGATCTGGTGCCTCCTGCCTAGGAGCTCTCCATTCCTCACTCCCCTCAGATCGCGCTGTCCTCAGTGCTGCAGCTAGGGCTGAGCGTACTTGGCTGCTGCAGCCCCCAGCCTTTGGGCACAGACACCCAAGAGAAACGGACTGTGCTCACGCTTAAGCCTACTGCTGCTCATCATTTCTAGGAATCCAGTGCAGGCCAAGTGTGAAGGGTGGTGCAGGGCAAGCCCTTCTTGCTTCTCCAGGAGCTGGGGCCCTTCAGGCCCCAGTACTCTCCCTGGGTCTGCTGGAGAGAGAGTTGCCTCAAGGAGCTTGGAGAAAATTGCCCCTTTGAACCAACCGCAGAAAGGGGATGCATGCTGCTGAAATGGAGGATGGATGGCTCAGCTGTGCACACTGATTTTCCTTCAGCTCAAGTAGTAGGGCCTGGGGCTCTTAGAGCAGGGGGAGCT
This sequence comes from Gavialis gangeticus, assembly GCF_001723915.1. NCBI lineage: Eukaryota > Metazoa > Chordata > Crocodylia > Gavialidae > Gavialis > Gavialis gangeticus. Next base: position 6,081,765 of record NW_017729018.1, on the reverse strand, counting down.
GGCCTCTATCTCTGCTGCTATTCTGGGACACAGCAAGAGCCTAGAACTTATTTTTGTGCCTGGCCACAGAGTTGTAGGCCAGTTGGCCTGTATCTGTTAACCGGCAATGCTCTCCCTCCGTGGGCAGGTGTGGGAGCACCCATGGACTATGTTGTCAGTCCTGGAGGCTGACATTCACTTGCTGTGTCTCCAGGTTTCTGGGCATTTTAGGGCATCTTTGCATGTGCCCTGGGATGCGGGGAGCGGGGGTAGGGGCATGCTTTAATTAGAGCGGCTCTTGGGTTCCGCTGTAATTAAAGTGCCTGCAGCGTCTCGTGTATTCACCATCCTGCACTTTAAAATGGTGGCGGGGGCACTTTAAGTAAAGCTCGTTAGACAAGCTTTAGTTAAAGCACCCCGCCATCATTTTGAAGCACAGGAAGGCTGAATACATGAGACACCAAAGCTGCTGGAGCATGTTAATTAGCATGCTCCAGTAGACTTGATTAATCAGATCTGCTCCCATGCATGCTAATTAGTATGCATTGAAACAGGCATCAAGCACGTGTGTAGGTCTCCTTAATGCCCAGAGCCAGCAACTTCTTCCTAGGACACCCAGGGACACCAACCCTGGTGATGCCAGGCTAAGACATTAGAATTGAGCTGCTGTTGCCCATCATCACAAGAAGTGCTAGGCCGTGATGGTCACTGGATCGTCTACTCCAATAACTTGCTATAGGCATTGGTTCACTCTCCTGGGGCCTGTGCCTATTGCACATCAATGCACCTAACCGCTTGCCTGCTTTCTAGTGGATGGGGCCACTTGGCTCCAAGGAAACTCCATCAGCTTCCAGCTAGAATGACTCTGGGCTTGAGGACTCTTGACTTGCAATCCAAAACTGAGAATCCAGGATGTAGGGTGACTGACGGAGG
>NW_017729018.1:6069700-6075853 GCF_001723915.1 Gavialis gangeticus | reverse complement strand
GCTGTTGCCCATCATCACAAGAAGTGCTAGGCCGTGATGGTCACTGGATCGTCTACTCCAATAACTTGCTATAGGCATTGGTTCACTCTCCTGGGGCCTGTGCCTATTGCACATCAATGCACCTAACCGCTTGCCTGCTTTCTAGTGGATGGGGCCACTTGGCTCCAAGGAAACTCCATCAGCTTCCAGCTAGAATGACTCTGGGCTTGAGGACTCTTGACTTGCAATCCAAAACTGAGAATCCAGGATGTAGGGTGACTGATGGAGGCTTATCTTGGCCATGCTGCTTGTGTGATCAGAACATGTTTTGCAACAGAAAGAATGACAAAGAACAATAAAGGCTCGGTCTCTCTCCAGGTTTTGGTTTGCCCTTGGGGCTGTGGGGAGCAGACACTGGGATGTCTTTTCCTCATCTCTTTGCTGCACATTTCACAAAAACCTTTGCTACCAGGCACGGTTGGCTCATACTGCCTGCCTATCCCACAGTGCTAAGGCAAGACCCTGACCCTGAGCGCCTTGTAGCTACCTGTGGTAGATGGGTTAGAGGAGAAGGCCTAAGCCCAAGTGCAGCAGGACTATTTAGCCTCACCCTTCAGGGTATAATATGCTTCTTCTGCTGATGCCCTACCAGCTCAGATCTGTGGGCCAGCTTGCCCGCGTCCTGCCTGGCTGCGTGTTTCACCTCCTACTCTTCATCTGCTTGGAGTGGAGGTTAGGGGTGGGGGCTGTCACTGGGTGCACCACAGTATGTGGTGCTACTGGAATGTGGGTTTTATACCAGTTCATTCTCTGGAACAAACCTCACTAATAAGCTATTGGGCAATGGCAAACGCCTTTATGGCCTTAGCCAGACAAACGGCCCTTGCTGGTTTTATCTGCCTGGGTTTGCTGCATGGGGGTGTTATCATTGCCCTGACAGTGAAGGAGGAGAACAAATCACTGATGCCTCTTAGAGACGTGTGGAGGGGCAGAACCACGCCACTCTTCTCAATGTATCTGCTTTGGAAAAGCATGTGGAACCTGCAGCCAGAGACCGGAGCCCCCTTGTTCTAGGCGCTGTACATGCACGTTACTCATGTCATGCATGTTAGTGCATAATGAAAAGACAGCTCCTGCCCCTGGGTTTCCAGTTGAAGGCTTCTCTACAGGAGAACAGTGCAACAATTTAACCGTGTGGGCTTAGACCCTGATTTAACTCAATCAATGCAGGGTCCTTGTGTGGACATGCCTATTTGGATTTTGAAGTGGCCAATGCCACTTTAGCATCAGTGGATGCACTTATTTGGGCTTAACAGTGGCTGATCCTACTATAGCGACAGTTGATTTCTTACTGGCTCATGCTAGATTGATACCAGACCCTCAGACATCCATAGAGAACAGCCCCCCTGCGGAGCTGCATGGCTGCAGCCGGGTCGGTTTCTAACCCGATTTAGCCAGTTGCGTAGTTTTCTCTTGTAGACCAGCCTCTGGTTGTCAGCTCTTTGGGACAGGGACATTGGTCTGTATAGTGCCTGCCACAATGGGCTTTGGCATGCAGGTGGAAGGGTGAACATGGGCGGCTGGGGGTGGAGCTGCCCCAGCCAAACCACAGTCATTGCACAGGGAGCTTGGGGATGGATGCGAGGGTGGCTTCCACAGGAGCCCTTGGAGTTGTTAATGCATGGCATGAACCAGGCTGGGAGGCTTCTCGGGAGTCTCTGAGCTGCTGTGCGGTCACCAGGAGCACAAACAGCTTTGCGACATGGTGGAAACTGAGACACCAGTGAGCACTGCCTGGAGGTTAGGACAGGGGGATTGGGGATCAGGATGCCTGGATCTGATATTGTGATTCACGTTGCTCCTTCCCTGTCTCGGCCCTAGTCCCCCATGGGGATAACAGGCCTGGTTCACCTCTCCTATGGGCACAAATCAGGAGTAACTTAACTGCAGTCTGCAGAGAGGAGCATGAGCCACAACAAGCCTTACTACCTCTCTGAGGGCTCAATGAATACTCTCTGACATCTCCCATGAAGAGGCTGATAATGATCTGCTCAGGTCCCTTCCGACCCTAGAAACTATGAAACTATGGAATGACACAGCCCTGTATTGCCGGGAGGAGAGATGGGGGCTTATTGATCTCCAGGGTTCACTAAGGTAAAGCTGTCCCTGACAATCAGGATACCATAGCACTCCCCTGTTTGGGCCACCCTGGTCACAGCGGTATCATCGTGGCACAGGTATTGTGTTACTGCAGTCCTGAATTGCAAGAAAGCAGGGGTCTGGCTGTTTTCCATATTGCGACACCCCCTTCCACATGCACCCTCACTCATTTAGCAACAGAGCAAGGCAGAGTGGGCACAGCCCTTGGCACCTGTTTGCAGCCCATAGCTCAAAAAGTCTGTGGATCTCACAGAACAAACCCATATCCAGATCTTACTGAATAAACCCATACCCGTACTCTGTGGGAGGTTCTGTGTGGCTCTCAGAGGGGCACCGGGTGCTTGGGAGTAGCTGCCCTGGCCCTGCTTTGCTCCCAAGGAGAACAACATGCCCTGGGTCCACCCAGGGCAGGGGAAAATACCACCTCACAGCCACAGGTCCACACAGGGCCTTGGCACTGCCATGCTGGGGGCCAGCAAAGCGGGTCACATGCAGCTCACTGGCTCAGAGCAAGGTGTTTCCATTTGTATCTGTGTCCCAGGTCCCTGGGGATGGACCACCCCCAGTACTCTTTCCTGCCATGGCAGGGGGTGGGACTAGATGATCTACTCAGGTCCCTTCTGACCCTAGAAAATATGAAACTATAGCAGTCACAGTGTCCATGCAGGACAGCCTATATAAGCCAAGCATCCCTGCCAGCCACAGTCCCCACTGCCAGCACTTTGGCACTCCAGGGAATTGGTCAGGGCCCTGGCATGGGCCCTGCCTGGCAGAGGAGGGAATCACAGCTCGGTTTATCATGATGCAGCTCTCGCTGCTGTTGCACTAGGCACAGGCCCAGATTCGCTGCAGGGGGAATGAGCAGCATGGGTCTTGGCTTTTACATCAGACGGGTGTGTTCAGATGCTTGGGGGCAAGCTGTGGCTGGTATAAAGCACATCCCTGTGAAATGCACCTCTCTGCCCTGCAGAGGCCCACATGCACCAGCCAGCACCCAGAGACAGGCCACGCTCCCCACATGGGGCAGCTGCAGCACAGGGAGACAGGGTCCTGGATGGCCCAGATTCTGCTCCTATCCATGTTAAACCTCTCCCTTGCATTAGGACATTGAGCTGGGAAGCTCCAGACAGGTTGGTAGGCGTTGGTCTGGGTAGGGGCTACATACAAGCTTTAAAAACCAGCTGCACTGGGTACATCCAGCAGGCAAGCCCATGTGATCTGCACTGAATGCCATCAGCTTCTTGTATGTCCCCTGCCAAATTCAGCCAGCTGGATTTCAACTGGGGTCACTGAAAACTTCACACTAGGTCAGTTTTCCCAGTGACTCAGCATTTACTGGGTACATATAGACACTGTTCCAGGCCACATTATTCTCGCACACAGACACACACACACATTACATAAGCAGGCATGGTATACGAACATGCCTGGCTCTTAAGAAACTGCTGCCAATTGAACACACCCTTCTTAAACATAACACCAGGGCCTGATCCTGATTTTCTCCTCAAGGACTATTTGACTGTCGTCAGGATGTCAACTGCATGGGACAAGGCCTTGAGTGCTTGATGTGTCTGGGCTATCTGACCCCACCCACTGAGAAGTTGGAGAATAATTGTTGCTGTTGCACATGGTGTGTGGGGGGGTGTGTGCACATGTATGTGTGTGTGTGTATGTATACAGGCTGGGATCTGTAATGGAGCCCAAGCGAGCGAGGTACCCAGATCCTATTTAACTCCAGTGGGAGCTGGGCACTAAATTCGCTTAAGAGTCTTTAGGGTTGTTCGTTGTAGCTGTGTTGGTCTAAGGACACAGGCAGACAGTGTTCTTTGGGTAGATGTGATATCTTTTATTAGACCAACTAACTAGTTGGAAAAATTGTGCTTTGCAAGCTTTTGGGCACAAACACCTTTCTTCAGGCCTATAGAGAGTCTGCGGGCGGATTGTATGTTCCACCCAGGAGAGCACACAGTTTACCAGCAGACTCTCTATATGCCAGAAGAAGGGTGTGTGTGTCTGAAAGCTTGCAAAGAACAATATTTCCAACTATTTAGTTGGTCTAATAAAAGAAATCACATGTACCCAAAGAACCTTGCCTGCCTTCAGAGCCTTTGAAACTCCGAGCTGTCCTCTTTACCCTCCAGCTTTTCAGGCTCGCTCTGTGCTGGCTCTGTTATGCAGAACAGCAGGCTGATTTCCCATCTTGTTCAGCATTGGGCGCTTGTCTTTCCCAGCCCAGGGGAGCTTTGGGCTAAACCCGCCTGTCCTCGCTTTGGATCCGGCAGGCAGGCGGAGGCTGCTGGCTACTCCAGACCTCGTGTGATGCTAGCGTAGCTAGTTTCTTCTTGCCCACATGAGTGTACACATGCTGTATAGCTGGGAAGGCAAGCTCCTCCCCACTTCCCCCCCCCCCGATTTTCCAATGACAGATCTAGGTCACTAGGACAACTTCTAATACTTGCCAAGCCCACAGCACACCCTAAGCCATGCTGCCTTTCAAAACAAGAGACCAGGAGGTCTCTAAAACCAATAGGATTATACAAAGCAAGCTGCCCACACCTCAGCCTGTGCAAAACGCAGTCAGATCTAGTTCAGCTGGGTGGGGAGGCAGACGGCGGCAGAGCTGAACCTAAGGACTCGGAAGGGGATCATCACCGTGCCGGTCAGTATTCAGGGGAAAATTAAAGCCAAGACCATTTTTTTCTATCCTCAGAGGTTTGAATCAGACTGGAGACACCAGTGCAAGCTACCTAGGACTGCTGGGCCAGATCCTCTTAGGGCGTAATTCAGTGTTGCTCCAGGAGGGCAACATCAGTTCACACCAGCTGAGGATTTGGCTCTGTTGATTGTGGGCTACACAGAAGGGCAAAGCCACAAATATTCCTCAGAAATTTCAAAGGAGGGAAACTTTGCCCAGGTGCTTATTAATCGCTTAGCACTTGCTGGGCTATGGCAATGCAAAATGCTAGGTAAGAGCCGGGTGTTGGCGTTAATTATGAGGATGTTAATCCTTCCCCCCATGCCAACGATGCTGGAATGTCAGGACATCACCTAGCGAAAGAGAAGGGAATCGAGGTGTTGGCCTGATCCTTCCTGCCTTGTTGATGCCAGGGGGGAACATGCTACCACGGCAAGAAAACAAGTCCCGATCTATGTGGCAAGAGAAAAACCAGGCCCATATCTGTGTGCGCAAGGGGCTGTTTAAGCTTAGACGAGCGTCCGTATGTTAGAACCTCACACAACTCCGAATGCACCTAGTCGGAAAGCACAAAACACTGTCCAGAAGAGTCAGCAGCATGAGAGACGTGCGGCCGCTAAGGCATCTCTTAGCCGGGAGGCAACACAGAAGGCCCAATCCTCTGGCCACTGCGTCAGAAGATGCTTGGGGAGCAGGATCAGTGCTGAGCTGCTGACAGCTGCTCCAGCCTCCATATCTGCTACTTCCTGCAGGGTCCAAACCAGCACAGCCTCCTCCTCCCTCTCCCTGACACTGATTTTCTTTTCAACAAAATAAAATAAAACTAAGACCAATCTTTCCCAGGCAAAGCCTGGGAACTGAAAGGGCATTGCCAGCACTGCAAGTCCCCGATATCTGAGCCACTTGGACAGCAGCCCCTTAAAAATAACAGTTACTCTTCCCTCTTATGAAACAACTTGTATCCAAAGACTTTTGCATGCCTCCCTCCCACCCCCACCAAAGTGCACCAGCAAAACCCTTCATAATAATCATAAAAAGAAATCAAATTGTAGTGGGAGCAACATATTGAAAAGGAGATTAAGAGCTTTTCTTTGCAGTAAAATCCTAAGTGAGGTCTAAGCTGGCATACACAATAAAACAAAACAAATAAGAATTTGATTCATAATCACAAATGGATTAAAAAAAAGCAAAAAAAAAGCCAGATTTACACATATGCAATTCCATGTGAATGGAAAGCAAATCCAAACCCCTCCTAGCAACAAACAACTTTAGCAGCGGAAAAATATTTTTCCCTCTCTGCTTTGCAGACTTTTTTTTTT
>NW_017729018.1:6068586-6069633 GCF_001723915.1 Gavialis gangeticus | reverse complement strand
ACTTTTTTTTTTTTTTTTTTTTTTGAGTACAGCATAAAATACCGCGCAGCTCTTTTGGATTATAGAAGGAAAAAAAAAATCTGCTTCCGCGTGTATGCTGAGTGCCAAGTGCTGGGTGGATGTCTCTTTTGTCCAAATCCCACAAAAGCAGCAGTAATGTCAGAAAAATGTGTGCTCTAAGTTAGAAAAAAAACAAGGTTAAGAATATCCAAAATAACCCAGAAATACATATACAGACTCTGTCCGAGAGAACGTCTTGCACACAGAGAATTCAGGCTATCCATTGCCATTCGCATCCTGCATCTTGCTTTTCCAAATGCACTTTTTTTTCAATCCTCCACAAATTTGCACAGAGCCCCAAAAGAGAAAGTTATTGGACTTGGCTTTCTCAGTTGACGTGATGCACAACACCCCCCGTGCCCTTCTGTGAGATGAAGATGAGACCCAGGCAAAAGTTGCCCAAAATGTTGACATGCACTTAGGGAAAAAAAAAATCATCTTACCTCGCATCTTGGCTTGCTGGTATTAGGACTGTGTTGGGAATATCATGAAAACTTGCAGCGCAGGCAGCTGGAATAGCAGCAATTCCTTTGATAAATTAAATATCCAGGGTTGGAGCCTTCCTCCCCGGTCTTATTGTTTTGCTCCACTAATTCTGGGCAAGTGACTGGCTCTTCCTCCTCAGTCACTCTGGGTACCTGCCTCCCTCTCCCTCTCTCTCGGACTGCTCCAGCTCTGCTAACCTACTTTCTGCAGTAGCAGATGGAGCATGTGGAAATTCACATGACAAGCCCTAGTTGGATCCCGCCTACCTCGGTTTCACTTTAATCCCCGCCTCTTTTATTTATTCCCCCCCTTTTTAAGCCACCCTATCCGCTTTCTCAAGCATATTCCCTCTTCCCTGGGCCCTCCCCTGTGCTAAAATCAGACCTGGTTGTTGGCTTTGTTATATAGCAGAAGAAATGAATGAGCATGACAAGCCGGGAAAGGCAAATCATCTGGGCAGGCACTTGTCAGACCTCCCCAGGATCACAAACAGCTCGGCAT
>NW_017729018.1:6061469-6063586 GCF_001723915.1 Gavialis gangeticus | reverse complement strand
GTGGAAATTCACATGACAAGCCCTAGTTGGATCCCGCCTACCTCGGTTTCACTTTAATCCCCGCCTCTTTTATTTATTCCCCCCCTTTTTAAGCCACCCTATCCGCTTTCTCAAGCATATTCCCTCTTCCCTGGGCCCTCCCCTGTGCTAAAATCAGACCTGGTTGTTGGCTTTGTTATATAGCAGAAGAAATGAATGAGCATGACAAGCCGGGAAAGGCAAATCATCTGGGCAGGCACTTGTCAGACCTCCCCAGGATCACAAACAGCTTGGCATCGGGGGGCTTGCATCCAAAGGTCTGATGCTGCAGGAATTACGCCTGCATGGAGCCCCACTGAAGTGGGACTGAAGTGGGACTAGGGGCTTGGTCACCCCAATGTGCCTCAGCTTTCTCCTGAAGTCACTTGTCCCGATTCCCGCCTTGCTGGATTTGAAGGTGCTCGCTCAGCCCCTGGCAGGATCAGAGTGGAAATCGCTGCGCTTGGGGGAGAAAGTCCCAGGCTCTGTAACTACATGCAAACTTCAGCCACTGCTGGTTTCTCCTTTCATTTTAAGTAGATGAGTGAAAACCTGTCCCTCATTAATACTGAGCTGGACAGGTAGGGAAAGTGAATATTCAATAAGTGAGCTGGCACATGTGTATATGAGAGTGTGTGTATATATGTGCATGAGCGAGTGTGTGTGTGTACGGGGGGGTTGGAGGGGGAATCTAGCAGCTCCATGTGCCTTTGTAAAGAGCAGCTCTAGCTCAGTCCTTTACGGATGGGCATGAGGGAATTCCTAGGTCTCCCTCCTGCCCATGCGCTGGAAGAGGTCAGGCTGCATGACCTGAACAGTCCCCGGTGTCAGGAAAATCCATGAATCTATAAACTGCTTAGTATTCCCTGGTGCTATATTAAGGGATACTTATGACCCTGGGGTTACCTGAGCTCTCCTGTCTAGCCCGGGCATCATGCTGTAGCTCCAGGTGCATGTCTGCAAACCTCACTCCAGACTTGCACGGACAGCACCCCATGTTGCCCTATTGGGACACTCCAGCTGCAGCGTCCAAGGCAGCTGGACCCAGCACTGGCTCTACCACTCACTTGTGTGCCGCTAGCTGCAGAAACTGGCTGCTCTTCACCACACTGGCTGCTGATGCTTGGGTGGACCTCTGCCCCTTTTTTTTGGCACCCATCTACCTTTGCCCACCTGTTGTCCTGTGGTTGATACCAAAATTGCAAGCTCTTTGGGGCAGAGGCCCTCTCTGTTCTACATTTGTACAGCACCTAGCACAGAGAGGTTCTGCTCCAGGCTTGGGGCTCCCAGGCACGACAGCAGGAAACAAGCCATAATTAATAGCGGTGCAACTGGCCTCTTAGTGATGACATTGGAGGTCCCTTGGGTGGGGCTTAGGGGCTAAGGCCCATCCACTTATTTTTTTTTACAGCCAAGCATGACTATTGCAGCAGGAACTTCAGTCCCAACAGCACCACCTCATGGAAGGTCAGTGCTTTGGGCTTTCCACCAAGCTGAATCAGTCTCCAGGGTGAATTGCACACTGGGCTTGGGAAAATAATCTGACCTGAAGATATTCGCTGGCAGGATGATGCTCAGGCAGCAGCAGTGTGGGAAGAGATCTTGGGGTATCTGAGCCCGCAACACAGCACTGCAGTAGGGGAGATGATCACTGGGATCCACGCCACACGTAAGGCATTGCTCCAGGGGTCGGCAAAGGGAAACTTCTCTTGGGGAGGGCTCGGCAGGAGTGAGCCTGGAACGATGTATTTGAAACTGGACACAGAGAGATGCAAATGATCTGGAAGGAGCCAGCAGAAAGTGTTGAGACTGTGGGGTGGAGGGAGCATCTTCTAAATGCAGCCAGCTTGTGTGGCTATGATAGCTTATGGGTCCTAACCACACTAGCCTGATGGGCCAGCTGAGCCATGATTATAAACACAGCCCTCAAGCCTTCATTGTGCTGCTATCGAAAAGTGGTCCTAGAACTGACCTGGTCACCAGGGCAAGATGGGGCGACCTTCTAGTGTGGACATAGCAGAACATCTCCTACATCTCCTCTCCCTGTGGCTGGTGGAGGAGAGTGGCCAGAGAAAATGGGGCCATCCTGAAACCTGGTG
>NW_017729018.1:6048255-6056469 GCF_001723915.1 Gavialis gangeticus | reverse complement strand
GAGGAGAGTGGCCAGAGAAAATGGGGCCATCCTGAAACCTGGCGATCCCTGGCTGCCATAAAGTCCCTTGGGGCTGTCAGTAGCTGGGATAGTGCAGAGAAATCTTCACAGACTTTCTGATCATCTACTCTGTCCTCTGATGCAGAATCCCACTCAGGTTTCCTGCATCAGAGCCATCATTCTGATAGAGCCGGAGCAGAACAGACATCAGGCTGCACCCAGCCCTACCAAGGGACCAGGCCAGTGCTCAGTAGCACAGGACCAGAGTAGTTTATTGTAACTCAGCCCTCACATCTGTAGAAGGTCCCTGGCCTATTTCAGATCAGGACTTTGGACCACCAAAGCACAGGCTGCAGCGGTAGCACCTGGCATCTGAGGCTAATGCATTCTGCCAGTTGCCAGTCTTTTACTGCCCAGAGATCAGGAGAACTGAATCTCTAATCAGTGCTCCCATGTGTCACACCTCGAATGTGTGGTGCCTAGAGCAGGGTAGGAGATGGGAAGCAGTCGTGCTGAATGGAGCAAATAGTCATCTGTCATCAACAGACCCAAGGATGTGGAGACAGAGTAGTGGAAACGTTTTGCTGCAGCTCCAGAGATTTGAGCATGAGCCCCTCTCTGGGACTTGGTTTCCCCACCACCACCCCAACCCAGCAGTAAAGGGGACCAGGTCAGGAAAAATCAGTGCCTGGTGCCCCAAGACAGCCAGATGTGATGCTACCATGTCATTCTGTGGTACGCTGTGGCTGTAGGAGCTGGTGTGCCTTAACCATGCTAGCCTGGTGGGCCACCTTGGTCAGGGATGCAACTTGGGCATGACAAGTGACTTGGGAGATGGAAAGTTCTGCTGTGCTATTCTGTGCCAGGGAGTGCCATCTGGGAGTGGAGAAAGCTGGGCGTCACCACCTCTGTACCCCTGGTCATCCTGTATGCTCATGTGGCACAGGTGTGACCATGAGTGCTGGTTGCTCTGGGTGGTACAAGGGTGTGACCCTGGAAACTAGCCCCCAGGCTCACTGAAAAGCCCTGGCAGGTTCAAAGGATCTGAACATGGGTCACTGAAGTGTTTCACCCAGCTGTTGTAGACTCGGAGGCAGGTGTGGGGTGGTGTAGGTTGTAAGAAGATGAGTTGTATCCCTGGTTGGGAGGAGAGATCTCTTTTCCCTCCTCCCTCCATCTCCCCCAGGAAGGAGGAGCACACCTCAATCCAACAGCAGAGAAGTTTCTTCAATGGAGGGTGACTGGATATGGGCAGGAAAGAAGTGACATGGCAGGAAACCCCACAATGACCAGAATACCTTGCAGGTCCCCCCAGTGCCAAGGAGAGGGAGTGTTAGATCCCAGAGGGTGCCAGCACCTGCCCAGTGCCCCAGCACAGACAAAGATGTTGTGGTAGGGGAAATACAGCTCTGCCCCGGACCTGTCTGCTAACCCTGAGCAAGTCCCTTCTCTCTGTGCCTTTCTTTCCCTTCCTGCCTCATCTTTTGCCCGTTCCAATTCTGAACACCCTGGGGCTGGGCCTGTACCTTGCTGGAGGTCTGCATCATTCATTTGTGCTTGTTTGAGCTTGTCGGGGGGAAAGCAAACTATTCCCAGGCAGCTGGAGTGGCTGGGATGACATGGGGCCGAATCCAAACCTCTCACAGCCAGCAGGACTCACACTGTCAGCCTCAGCGTGGCTTTGGATGAGGCCGTCGGGGCCCTGGAAAATGTAGGCTGCCTGGAGGAAACAGTGACAGCAGCTGGGCTGTGGAGCAGTCTCCTGGAGAGGGGAGGGAAGCTCCGTGGCCTGAGCCATGTCAGACTAGACGGGATGAAGTGGTGGAGAATTGATTGCATGGAACAATCCTGGCAGGAAGGGGCACGCAGCTCCCTCCTACAGCAATCGGCCTTCCCAGCCCACAGTGCCAGGAGCTGGGGACACATCATGGCGTAGATTCGGGGCCCCCGCAGAGGCTGGCTCTCCCCACCCCTCTGCTCCACACACATGTCAAAACCCTGTTTTGTTTGACTGTGCCAGCAACAGCAAGCTCCCACCCAATGCTCTGCCTCGCTGCGGCACAGCCCAGGAGATGACTGCCAGCTGCCCTTGTGCACAGGTCACGGCCATGGCAGGGCTCCCAGGCTCGAGGTGGATCTTTGTGTCCTCCCAGAAACAAGAGACCTGCTTTCATTGGTAACAGCAGGGAGGAAAGAGCTTCAGGGTAGGAGAGGAGGCAAGTCGAGCAGTGTAGCCATGGATGTAGGGGGCACAAGGATGAGCCAGGGCTCAAATCTTGGAGCAGACTAAAGCATGGCAAGAGGGAGGCTGTTTATTTAACTCAGACTGCTATTGTGGTGAGGATTATAGTCTGGGTCAGCTAGGGGCATGCCTGGAGCAATCTGCCCCTACCTACAATGCACTTCAGCCCCCCACTCAGCAAAGCGTAGTCCTCAGTGCTTTGCAGAACCAGGGCTGCGCAGCACTTGGGCATCCGGAGAAACGTGCGTACATGCAACGAACCACAGCCTTAGCCATCCCCATTGTTTGAGGGTCTCCAGGATGCAAAGGAACAGCCACCCTGTTGCCTTGGCTGGACGGATCAATGAGGTGCTGCCAAAATAAGCAGGGGCCATGTGGTGGATGGTGAGGCAGGCGGCCCATCGTCCTCTGCCACGACTGCCATGCTGGAGCTTGCTGCTGGCAAGCGGGAACTGATTCATTCCTCATGCCATTTGAATTTGTTCTTTCTTTCCTTCCCTCCCTCTCGCCTCTTTCTCGGAGCCGTCTCCACATGGGTAGGCATGCACACTTGGATGGAGGATGACACATCAGCTTGGTATTTATAGACTACACTTCCACCAGAGTCCTGAAAGCACTTCCCATGATTCTGGCAAGGGACTCCAATGGCTCAGACTGCAGGGCTATCCCACTAGTCCTGAGTGGGGCTTTCCACGGAAGAAAGAGCAGGGGCGTAGATGTGAGCTCGTGCTCCATCATGGCTAACACAGAGCAAACAATGCCTCACCTGGTGCTGCGACTGCAAGATGGACAAACTTGCATGGGATTGATGCATCAGCTTATTTGTGTAAGACAGAGCCGTGTGTGAGCTTGTGTGTGCATGTGTAAGGTTTCCATGAAAGCATTCTGTGTGTCCTCCCCAGCCCTGCAGCCTTCTGAGCTCAAAGTGGCTATGGACCCCATAAGAATCCCTTGCTCTTAGCATCCTTAACAAAAGGATGGGTGTCATTGTCCCTATGTTATTATAGGACAGGAAACTGAGGCACAGGGAAGTGAAGTGTCTTACCCAGGGTCACCTGGCAGGACAGTGGTGGAGCTGAGACTAGAGCAAAGCACTCCTGATTCCCCCACCCCATGCTTTGTAGGCCAGACTATGCTTTTTGTGATTATTGGTACTGAAATAGCATGTTGGAGCACCAGTCACGGGCCAAGGCCCCATTGTGCTAGGACCACGAAAGGCGCAGCAGATTCAAACCACAAGCCTACTGGTTACACAAGCAAGCTCAGCACCCCTTCAACCATTCAGAATGCATCTTACCCACAAACACAACCTTTGTACAGTACCTTTCAGCCCTCTGGTGTTACATGGTGATAGCCACACAGCAGAGAGGAAGCCCTTTGCAATGCACAGCACATCATAGGCCCCATCATAACCCAAGAGTTAGGGTCTATGGCAGGGGTGGGCAAAATGCAGCCCGCTAGGCCATTCTATCCAGCCCGCAGGGCCCCTAAAATATTTAGAAAATTAATATTTCATGCCCCTGGCTACCTGTCATGCGGCCCTTGATGGCTTGCCAAAAGTCAGTAAGCGGCCCTCTGCCTGAAATAATTGCCTGCCCTTGATCTATGGGCATTTTTACATATGCAAGCGCCACAGCACTGGGTGCTTTTGAAAAGCGGTGAAACACTTGCAGTTGTATAAGTGGCGAAACACGTCAGCATTGAGAAAATGGCAGCAGCACATGCTTGAACTAAAACACGTAGGAGGGGCTTTAATTCAAAAGTGCACCTCCACCACTTTCTGCATGCTGACATCAGGGCTGGACACAGGCATGGGTGAACCAGGCAGCCACCCAGGACCCGGATAGAAAGGGGGTCTGAAAATGGTAATTTTTGCTTATTATTATCATTTTCTTTAGCAAAAGGAGGCCTGATACTAAAAGTTCACCCGAGGTCACCAGGAGTCTAGGTGTGGTGCTGGCTGACATGTATTTTCTGCTTATACAAGTGCATGCAACGCAGCACAGTGCGCATCAGCTTGCATGTGGAGCAGACTCAATTAATCAAGCCTGCTTCAAAGTGGTGGATCTCCGATGCATTGCGGGACCAAAAGGTATGTGTATAAATGCCCTGTGAGGTGTATTCTTGAAAGCCACCTGCGGGCACCTCATCTGTTACCTCAGACGTCTTGATATGGAGCTCTACTGGAATGAGTGGCACCTGAATAAAAGCACTGATCTGTAATAGTTTTTCACTAGCTGGCTCTGCACAGGGACTGCTTCACTTGGGACTGAAATGCAGCCACCTCTGGCGTGGAGCAGAACTGCTGTTTGTAAGCTCACAGCAGTGACATACCAAAATTAAGGACAAGTAATGGAGATAAATACAGTGTCTAATGGAAAGAACAAGGGTGAATTTTAGGAAGCAAAGTAGAACCGGGTTTTGGCTAGGAAACGAGTTAGCAGTCCATCTATTGCAAAAGGTGCCATGACTACAAGTGATCATGTCCTTTGGTGTTGAAGTCTGCCATCTCCATCATGCCTCAGAGACAAAGTCTTCTACAGCTGCTGGGATGATAGGTCAGGGCTGACTCCAAGGAAAAAGGAATGCCCCCTTAACTGCACACTTGAGTTTTCCCTTGTACAAATCCTAGCTATATCCTAAACCAAGTGAGCTGGCTAGTGGCAGACACGCTGACAACATCACTCCCTGGCGGCGTATTGCCAAGGTGCCCAGCTGTGAAATGGGATTATGAAGCACAAGACGAACTGACATCCCCTGTGCATTTTACATATGGGGCCACCAAAGAGCCAGAGACAGATCATGACACTTGGTCCCTATACAATGGGACTGGGTTTAAACAGGAGACCTTGGCTAAGTTCTGTTCCAGGCAGAATGGCATCAGTAGGGAGCCGTTCCCCTGACTCCGAAGGAACAGCTCTGGTTTTAGTCACGGAGGACAGCATATAAGTGGTGAAAGGATCCATTTGCCATCACCAGCCCTCAAAGCCAGCTCATTCCCCCATGCATCAAAGGCTACTGAATTTCTAACGTTGGGGCTGGGTTCAGTTAACCACATGGTCTTTCCCCTGAGCTGGGCAGCTGGTAGCAAAGGAGTCCCACTCCCTTTCTCAATGCTGTTGTATCTGTTTATCTCATCTCCTCTGGATTCACCATCTTAAACTACCATGTAAGTGCAGAATCCTGACTCCCAAAGGCATGCTCAATGCATGGGGACTCGTCCATGCCGATTGCTTGCCAGCACTTGTAGGGGATGATGCTCTTGGCTGGCCCGCTGCTGGCTGCGTAAGTCAGCTGATCCATGTGGATACAGTAATTAAAGCATCGATCAGAGCCTCCCTTGCCTACTGCAAAGTAATTTGGATCAGTGAGAAGCAGAGGGGGCTGCAAGGCATGGGGCATCCTCATCTGGGTCTGAGGTAGGCCACTGGTTGTTCAGTGGAAAGGATGGGGCTTCATGAATGCTGGCTGCTGGCATGAGCTCCATTCCAAACTGGAAAGGTACCTGCTGGAAATGTCCTTTCCCACCAAGCACTCCACCTCCCCATGCTGAGGGGTACTTAGCTGGGCAGAACAGAGAGGCACCAGGTTGAGTGACAGGATGCCAGGCCCATGGAAATGATACCTGCTGTGCCCTTCTCCACAACGTTGGGATCCGTATGTAATGAACTGATGCCCACAGCGGGGTACGGATCAATCCGCATCATGGAAGGGAACGGGCAGCTCTAGAAATCTGCAATGAGGTCAAGCTCACCCAGCTGGGGAAGAGATAATTGTCTAGAAACAGATGAGCACAGAAATAAAAACTTTACAATAGTCATAAAAAGACAAAGCTGCCTGTTCTTTGTGCTCATGCTGCCCTCCTGGCCAAATTCCAACTTGGCTAATTACATTCTGCTGACCTAAATTCCCCTTGCATTTTTAACTGGGCACCCTTTTTTCCTTTTTTAAATCCTGTAGCGGATATAATAATCTCCTTTAAACTCTGGTGCAGTGTGATCAACTGCCACGCTCCGCTCTAGAAGCAGCTGCATTTTGGTGACAGACCCCAGCGTACAGCCTGTATTTCATTTGTAACACTCTCGGCTGCAAGGCACCACATGAACCTGCAGGTTTGCTTGGCTTCCCATTATTTTTAGTGTGCTAACAGAGTCTTCTTATTAAAATAAATCTCGGAAGCAGATTGTTTGCTCGCAAAATTAAAAGAACAGGTGCAAACGAACTGACATAGACAGATGAGCCGGAAAGAATATTTGCAAACAACATGATGGACCACGAAGCATCTCAGACGTCTGGAGTGAATTTAACAGGGGTAGTGAGGGGCTTCTAATCAGAGGCTGTCTAATCTAAGGGAACTGGCACTGATGTAACTCCAGTGATCTAATCACATTGACGCAAACCCTCACTGGATGCTCACTGCACATGTGCAAAAGGGGCTCACAAGTCACTCACACTAATGGCAGCGCCGTGCATTGAGGGGTTTTATTGACGCAACTGTATCAGCTCAGTGGCAGCCAGGCAAAGTCCTCAGGTTCTGGGCAGCACATAGGACAACTGAGTCCTGGTACCAACCAGGGCATCTGGGTGCTGTCTGAATGGGCAGTGTTACATTGGTGTAACATGCACTCTGCTTTCTAAGGGCAGAAGACACATCAACCCTGACTCCCGCAGACCCATCCACGATGCCTCACCGCTGACTGGCCCCGATAGCGAAAGTTATGGCACATGTTCTCCGGTCCGGGCAATGCACAAGATCAGACTGGATGATCAGCACGGTCCTTTCCTCCCTTAGCTCTCGAGACCCGCTGTACAAATCCCAGCTATATCCTAGTCCAGGTGAGCTGGTTAGTGGCAGCTGCTACTAGTGTCACTTGCTCCCCATACAGCCCCAGTGTGAAAGAAGGAGCAGCTTTGCTGTGCTGTATCCATACTAGTGGCTTCTGCTGCCACCTCTCTGTTAGACTGCTCACTTCTCAGTACCCCTGGTGCCCACAGGTCTGGACAGCAGGCACGGACTGAAGTGGGGCAGGCAGCAGCAGGAAGTTCCAGGTCTTGGGCTAGGCCAGCTTCAGGTGCTTCCACACCAGGCATGGGAACAGGCACATCCCAACTCCTTCCAGGATACCCCTGTGTTCTAGCAAGTGCAGGAAGCCCAGAGCTGACAAAGCCTGCCAGAGTCCAGTGCAAAGGTGGTGTGCACAGGGACAAATCACTGGGCTGTGGGGTTGCAATGCGGGGGGGCAGGAGGGGCGTTGCCCAGCCACCACTTTTCCTGATGCCAGCAGAGCTTGCTCTAAGCTGGGATGACTGACGAGACACTAGGGTGCTCCTTCCACAGCGCCATGAAAGTGTAAGGCAATGGCAGCACCGGGAGACTTCCCTGGACTGGCCTTTCTGCTGCCAGCATCCCTCACATAGCCACGGCTGTGCTGCCAAAACTGTGCCTCACTGGTGGGTGTCTCCTGCCCCAGCCTTGCTGGTCTAGCTGGGTCCACAGTAGTACTCTGCAGTGCAGTGCACTGATCCTCCTGCGCTGGCAATCCACTTTGAGGTTGAGCACTGTCCTCACATGGATGCAGCTTTGACTGGCAAACTGCCCTTGTACTGTAGTGCCACACACAACTCTGATGTGAAAGCAGGAGCAGTTTTGCCAGCATAGGTGTGTCCATAACAGTGGCTTCTGCTGCCCCTGCTCTGCTAGGGTGCTCACTTCTTAGCATCCTATGGTGCCTGCAGGTCTGGACAGCAGGGATGGGCAGCGGGCACTGTAGTACATTCATGCAGGCTCCCTTTCACGTGCAGCCCACATGTCACTTCTGACCACAGTCCAGGGAGGATGGGGCAGTAAAAATGAAGGTAAGGCAGAGATGGAACTGGGACTAGCTCCCCAGATTAAGGACAATAAGAAGTCCTTTTTTAAATACATAGGGGGTAAAAAGAAGGTCCCGGGTAATGTGGGGCCCTTGCAGGAC
>NW_017729018.1:6034200-6047956 GCF_001723915.1 Gavialis gangeticus | reverse complement strand
GGAGTCCCTGTTCCCCCGAGCACCGCCAGGAGTGACCAGGAATAACAGTCACAAGCTGGCTGAGGGTGGGTTTAGGTTAGACATCAGGAGGCGCTACTTCACGGTCAGGGCGGCTAGGGTCTGGAACCAACTTCGAAGAGAGGTGGTGCAGGCTCCTACCCTGGGGGTTTTTAAGAGGAGGCTGGATGAACACCTTGCTGGGGTCGTTTGACCCCAGTAATCTTTCCTGCCATGGCGGGGGGTTGGACTAGATGATCTGCTCAGGTCCCTTCCGACCCTAGAAACTATGAAACTATAAATATGCTGACTCCAGGCAAGCAGCATTGTGTGCGGCTCCCTGGCAGCCACACGCAGCCAGCCCAGTCTGCTCCACAGTGTTGTAAGAACTCGATGTTACATCATCTGCCCTGTCCAGTCTGGCTAATTCGTAATTATTTGTTTTCATGGCTACCCCACCCAGGAGAGGCCAAACTTGGCGCCTGTCATTAGGAATTTTCCATGTGGTTCCTCCTGATTTCCTGTGGCTGATCCCGAACCAGGAGAACCATCCTGTCAGCAAAAAGGCCTTGGAGCAAGCAGGTGGCCGACTGTGCTCCAGCTCAGCCGGCCCTTGGCAGCTGTGCGGGAATGCCCCGGGGAAGGGTGGGAGGGCGCCAGCCTAGGATGAAGCTGTATTCCTAGGTTTCATGCCCTGCTTTACCACAGGCTTCCTGAGTTGCCTTGTGACTCAGTTTCCCATCTCTGTAATGGGGACAGTCGTGCTGGTGCAGCTTACAGAGGGGAGGGCTGTGACACTAAATATGTTAAAAATTAAGAGGTCCTCAGCTATTACAGTAGCAAGGGCCATATTTGTACCTAAATCCAGTGATGCTTGAAGGGGTGGATATGGGCTATGGGGATTTTACTCTCCAAAAGCCAAGTTTTCAAGGCATTTTAGATGCCTTAAATTTTTTGAAAAACCCACCAGGCATTTTATCACTTCATGGGCTAAATGCCTTGGAAAATCTAGCTAGAACCCCTGTTTGAATATACCCCAGGCAGGAAGGGCAACCTAGATACCCATGTCTTCTGACACTCATGTGAAGAGCTGTATCAAAGGTGCTGGTGGGCTCAGCGCACTTAGCTCCATGCCCATCCTCACCCAGCTGGGGTGAGGGACATGCCACCAGTGCCACTATGGTGCAGTGTGCACACTTTGCACCGATGAAGTGAAGGAACCAGCACCAGCCTCATGTCGGGCCATTGTCAGCAGGAAGATCATGGAAGGAACAGGCCACGGAGACAGTCCCCATCTTGTGGTACAGCAGGGTGCTGTGGGCAGCTTGCCTTGAGTTGCTCCTTGAGGAGCTGCTTCTAGCTGCATTGGCTGTCGTGGCCGTGGTTGTGTGCTGTGCTGGCCGGGATGGAAAGCTGTGTTGCCTCCCAAATTCCTAACACATGCTGCCTACCCTCTGAGCTGCATAGGAGAGTGGGCAGGGGTGGGGGATTGCACCGGTGGACTGCAGTGAGCTGTTGGTGTGACCTGAGTTTGGCTTTCTGTCACATTAGGCATGGAGAAGCCACCTGGTCCAGGGACCAGTCTCTTAGGAGGCCTGTGTTCTAGTCCTAGCTCTGCTACTGACCTGCTGTGACACACTTCCCTGTCCCCTCTCTACACTTCATTCCCCTCCTACCTTTTGTCTGCTTTGACTCTATAAATTGTGGGCTTTTGGGGTAGCCTCTTACAATGCTGGTATATAGCACCTAGCATCATGCTAACAGCTAAATGCTAGCAACCATCACAGCAAGCCTGGTCGGTGCCCTGCTAGTCCAGGTTTTCTTGCATTTCCCAGTACTGAAATGCAGCCATCTCTGGGGTGAAACTTGGCACTCTGAAAATGCACACTAACAGCTTAAGGCAAACAGTCTACAAGGGAGACTGCTGGCAAGAGACTGGGGGAGGTAGACTAGAGCCACGTGTGTCAGCGTTTGGCCAGAGTAATATCTCCTTTCTCATCAAGCAGGACAGCCCTGGGATTTTCAGCTATGACTCCAAGACCTCAGCCTGCTGTGTGTTCCCCCAGTGAATATGGATAGCAAGCTGTACCTCCCTAGCTTAGGCTCCTTTTGACTGGCTGGGAAAGATCTTCCCATGGGGCCTTGGATGTGGAGCCCCACATCTATCACTTGTGTTACCTGCTGAGTTGTCTCTGATATCTGAGCACCCTAGTGCCAGCACCAAAAATTCAGCAGGGAATGCAGAGACAGGTGGGGAGGTTCGCTGTATGTGAGAGCCCCCCCTCCCCTCTGCTTGGAAGAACCAATAAAGAAAATGCAGCAGGCTAAAGAGGATTACCCTGGGCTTAGTGTGGACAGAACCTGAGAACAGGATTAAAGGGGTGGAGGGACATGAAGTGGAGATCCTGTGTTCCTAGGTGCAGTGCTGCATGTTCCCTCCCAATAGCCACCCTGGTGTCTGCAGAGCTGAAACAGCACTCCCAGTATGGCTAGAGCCACAGGGAAAGCAGAGACCCAGAGCGGAGCACCCCAAGACAGGTATTGAAGAGGCAGCTGGGCCAGCAAGTAGGAAGCAGGAGGCAGGAGAATGAGGCACCGTGCCTGGCTGTTGCTGCATGACCTTGGGCAAGCCAGTTCTTAGCTTTGCACTGCTTTGGCCAGTCACCAGCCTAGGCAGAAATAGACCTTGGGTCTGCTGGTTCCCAGGCCAAGGGCCACGTTGAGACTGAAAGCCGTACCCTCGGGGACCTTCTGGAGCTGATCCAAAGTCCCTGCAAATCAGTCACCAACTAACCTCAGTGGATACCAGTTCAGGTCCCAAATCGAGTTATGAACAGAAACAGCCCCCACACAACCCCAACCTCTTCTGTGAACCCTGGGGGCACTCCCAGGCCCAGCCCAAAGCCTCCGATGTAGGCCGGGCCTGCATAACGGACCTGAAGCTCAGTAAGGGGAAGGGTGCTCTCAAAGGCATTCTTCCTTGGCTATCCGAGTGGGGACGCCAAACCCCAGACCACCAGAGCCCGAGATTGCTCTCACTAGCTTGCTGTCTCTTTGTGGCAACCTCCAACCTCCAGCTCCCGAAACCATATAAATGTCGATCCTCACAGATGGCAACCTAATGCCAAGCCCCAAATCCCATGCAGAGTCAGAGCCCTGGGGACACCCATGCTTTCCAGTGCAGGTGCTCAGCAACTGTAGCCCTTACAGACATCAGTGGGAGCTGGAGAAGCTCAGGGCTTCAGGCCCTGCTGCCTGTTCATCACACTCAGATCTGTATTCAGGCAGGGTGTGCCAGTCAGATTTGGGATATTTTTGGTCCTAAGAAAACCATCAGGACGTAACCTTGCAGCTCAGTCTTTTAACCCTCTAGCTTTGCCTTTCCCCTATTGCTCCCTCTCATCTGAATCACACAAGATCATGGTTTCCAGGGGGGGAGGTGGCCCAGTGCCTCCCTGCTCCGCCAGCCAGAGCCCACGAACAAAAGGGCACAGCTCCCAGCAGAAGTTTAATCTCCAAGCATCGCTGTTCACCCTAATCCTCATACGTGGCAAAGACGCAGCTTTGCCAGCTGGGCTGGTGGAGACAGCTCAACGCTCAACCAGTGCTGGACACAGGGTGCGGTTAATGCCAGGCCCAAAGAATAGCAAGATGCAGAAACAGCTCACTTACCCCATGGCTCAAGCCTCTATTCCAGAGAGGTCCCTTCAGCAGAGCAAGAGTCCAGGAGTGGTAGCATACAGGGGTCTGCCCCACACAGGGAGCTGGTCATGCAGACTGGTAGCAGTTTGGCCCTCTGTAGAAACTGCTTCCCCACTTCTCACAGCCTGCCTCAGCCTCCCAGGCATCGGGTGCTTCTGCAGCTCAACAGCCCTTGTCACAGGACCCTGCTGTGAAAAGGCGCTTCAGGATTAGGTCAGTCCAGATGGTCCCCCACCCCCACCCCACCTCTCCAGGATGAACCCAGTGCAGCCTGTGGGATTCCTACCCTGCCAGACCTATTATCAGGTCCTTTATCAGTCAAATTAACCCCTTGGAAACTGGTAGATCCCCAGGTGACTCTGCTGGGTGGAAAAGAGGTTTGTTTTCTAGAAGGGGAGTTGCATGGTAGAGAGGGGGGAAGGAGGGCTGCTTGTCAGTAGAGAAGCATGGCGAGCTGAGATGCCTACCTGTAAGGGGGGTGTTTGCCTGCTACTGTGTGGGTCATGGGGTTCGCCATCCCACCTGGACTTCTAAATGGCTGCTCCCTGCTGGATCCAGCTTCAGGGAAGAAGGGACAGGCTCAGGGCGGCAAAGGAGCTAGTATGGCTCTAGGAGGTGGGACGGAGCAGAAAGTCATGACATGGGGCCAGGGGGGAGGACAGAGGCTGTCCTTCCATTAGGTGGGGCTGGGGAGAGCTTGGTGGGGAAAGGGAAAAGCTGGTGAAGCAGACGTGTCTGTGAGGAGGAGGCTGCGGGTGTTCGGGAGACTCTGAAAGAGGCCTCCTCTGGTCTGGGGAACGGCACGCTTGAGCTCAGCACTTTGGGTGTCAGGCCCTGCCCTTTGCTGGAGGATGCATGCTGCACTCTGAAGGGCTGGATGTTTAACGCAGCAAGAGGGCCTATCTTCTTCCCCCTGCCCTGTACCCCAGTGGCTCAGACAAAATGTGGCCATGCCATGGGCTAAGGGTGCTGCGACACCAAGCTACGCTGCAGCACCCTGAACAGGGCATGGGGATGGGTCTCCCTCTAGTGATTGCCTGAGAGGGCTGTAGCAGCCTACTACTGATGCACAGTGAGTGGAGCTGCTCCTTTTGCTCAGGTACTAGAGGCTGCTATCTGTGGGGCCCACCAGCAGGAGTCTTGGCACTTGCAATATGTCTGTAGCCATGGCAAGCTGCAGCCCCCCTCTGGCATATGGCAGGTGCCAGCTACCAACACTCTGCCCCTCGCAGCAGGATGGTGAGGGTCTGTCTTGCACCCTCCCTCCCCTGCCAGGGGTTCCTGGCTCAGCAAGTGGGCCACAGCCCTGTATGTACCCCCCTAGAGCTATAGGGCACCACTGGGCTGGTGCCCCAGACCTTCAGTGCCAGCTGGCTGGGCATCAGACCCTCCCACCCTGGGCCTCATATCATGTATGACTACTACCATTGCAAAGGCAGCTCTCCTGCCTTTATTGAGCGAGATGATTCAGGCACCTGCTGCAGGATTTCTCTGCCCAATGTTGGTCTGTCCCCGGTGAAGCCCCCATATCAATCCAGTCGCCCACGGATCAGTACTGCTCCCACATCAGTTCTGCTCCCATGCCCTCCTCCTGCAGCTTCAGGGGTACTGTATCCTGCCTCCCCGAAGGACTGAAGTGGGGTCTCTTCTTTCTTTTCCTGAGACTAGGTGTTACAGGGAGGAGCTTTGCTTATTGTTGGTGACACTTGCAGTATGTTCCCAAGCCTCAGGGTGTTTGGTGCTGTTGTGAAAGCCCCTGCTCCAGCAGCCAAGGGGCTCGAGACGAGGATTTCTTCCTCCATTTGAAAGATAAAAAAAGGAAGTTTCTGGTTCCCCTGGTTGCAGGCAAAAGCTTGAACCCTTGACCCAGAGTGTGACCCTGACAGGCTCACTTCTTGGCAAACCCCCTGTACGTCCAGTCACAAAATGTTCTGTAAGACGTGTGCACAGGGCTGTAGCCAGAGCTGCTTTGGGCAGCCGTGCTGTGTGGCTCTGACAGCGCTACAATGGGATCCACTGCTGGAGGCTGAAGTGAGATGCCTGCAGGCTGGAAATGAGGCATGGTTTGAAGAGTGCTGGTAGACAGGTCTGGTACTGAGTGGGTTGTTCAACACCTGACTTCTAAATCAAGACTGGATATCTCTTCCTACTAACAGCATCCTCTGCTCAGGCATGACTGCTGGGCTGAGCACAAGGGAGCCTGGGTGGACCCTCCGGTTTGTGCTTAGTGGGAGGATGGACTAGAGAGTTTGAACGTCCCTGCAAAATGAGTGATAGGCCCAGGTGGTCGGACTCAGAGCTGGATTTGAATCCACACTCCCTGAGACCTTCGGACTTGGGCTCAGACCATCTCTAGGGCAGTCATTGCCTTGGGGTGGGAGCTGGCTCCAACCCTGAGCTGCATCTGAACTCAAGCAGCTCCTAGGAAGCAGCTGCTAGGCCTCCTTGAAGGAGCGTGGGCAGGGATCTGGGGAAGGGTGGTGCGTGCCCCCCGCAGTGTGCCATGAAAGTGCCTCCTTTCACAGCCACTGTTGTCAGCTCGCTCAATCAGGAAGCTCCAGAACATGCTGCGTGCTCATCACAGCTCCTGGAGGAAAGGGTTGTGACCAACTTTATTGCTTTCTCTCACTCCTGCTGCCTGGCTAAATTCCTCCCTGGAGGCTTATTGCCAGAGCTCCAGGCAGGATGTCAGCATATTGCCCTTAACAAAACACCCGCTTGCTGCCTTGGCCCCTCTCTGTTTTCATAAACATAATAGCCCTGCGGCTGCATCCCTCTTGGAGCTTCTAGCTTTGATTATGCTCAAAGTAGGTTAGTGGGCCAGGGTGCTAGGAGACTGCAGGTCACCGCCACGTCCTCCCTGCTCTGCTTTCCTCCCAGGGACACTCCCTTTGAGCTCTTCAGCATCTGTCTCCCACCTCTGATAATATCACCTGCCATTCAGCAGAACACAAGCCAACTTGTCTTTCCTGCCGCTCCCAGAAAGGCCAGACATACTCAGATGGGTTTGCTTTGGAGTTCTTGGAGCTGTGTCCAGATGCAGATTTTCAGGGTTGGCCTTCCCAACTCAAAGTCCAAATTTTCCCCAAACTGAAAGTTTTGACAAAATGAATGTTCATCACCCAACATCTCTCATAGGCCCTCCGAAAGACTGGAGGAACCCTGGCATCCTAGATCCACCTCTCCCCTCCTCTGCCCCCTCTGCCATCTTTGTGCATGGAAAAAGCAGGGGGGCACTTCACACTAACTGGATAAACATCAATGGGGACCCAAAGTACACGGCAGGGCATTTAAAGCCACACAAGATGAGAGTAAAGTCAGTGCAAAATGTCCCTGCCCTGATTTGGTGGCATTGCAGCCTCCCTGAGCATGGGCATTTTTGACAACAAGAGGTACAGGCAGTGAAGAATGAGTCTCTGTCTACAGACCTGATTTGGGGGGAGTATAGCGACTGGGTTTTTCCACCGGCACCAGGTGACTTTTAAGAGTTTTGAGCTAGAGGCGTGCAATGATTCCTGAAGCTGAATGTTAATTTGGGCTGTGTAGACCCAGGAGGTTGCAAGACAGAGCCGAAGGTATTGATTAGTATGAAAGTGCTGCTTATTATTATTACCCAGGTGTGTTCTGTGCTGGACACAGAAGACACAATCCCCGATGGAGGAGCTGGCAGCAAAACACGGATGTAACAAATGCACTGATTGTCCCAGAGAAGGTTGGGTCTCATGGCATGTATCTTTGCATGTCTGGGTATTAAGTGGTCCACAGTTTTTTTTGGTAATCGCCACATAGTGATAAGGCTAGGATGGATGGATGGATGGATGGATAGACACATTTGCTGTGACTGATGGTGATAGGGAGGAGAGAATAAAAAAGAGGAGACCCACAGTGCTCGGCGGGAAGAGAAAGAGGGGAGGCTCATATTAATCCCTGAGTGTCAGACAGAGCCTAGAGAGGGCAAGGAAAGGGTGGGTGCTGATTGCTCTCTACTGAGCTGGGTTGCCTCTGGAAAGATCAAGGCCTTTGGCCTACATAGGAGGGAAGTCCCCTTGAGGATGAGGCTGGTCAGTGCTGTCTTTGACTGACGTGGATGTTTTCCATGGCATGGGGTGACCCAATACGTTAGCAAATTGGACATCACTGAACTCTGACCCATTGCTAAGGACAGCAGAGGGTGCTTCCGGTACTTCTGTATTTCCCAGACTGGTCATGGAGGTGGAAAGGCCCCAACTCTGGGCTTCCTACAACCATCCAGAAGCCAGTGGAAGACAGCAAGAGTGAGCCAGTGAGACTCATACTTGGGAGAAAAAGCTTGGTCAAGGGAGCCAAGAGAGGAAGCCAGAGCTGCAGGCAGTAGCGGGGCACGTGCTTGTGAAGGGGGGTGTTAGCCAGACTTTTTTTGAGCCTCGATAAGGGTTTGGGTTTGAGACTGAGATACAGATTTGGCACAGGGCTTGGAAGGGAATAGTTAGCTTAAGGGTTGGAGCAAAGATGTGGCTAAGGCTGTGTCTGTGTTTGGTGTTCAGGGTTGTGAAGGACACAGTTCCCCTGTGGGCCGGGGCAGCATTTTAATGTGAAAGTTCTGCTTCAAGTTTAGTTTGAGATTTGGGGACAGTCTGGCTTGGACTGTGCTTTATCCCTCATTCCCCTTTGCCGCTGCCATGATGTCTATTCACAAATTATATTTTAGAAACATTATTGATGGCTCCTCTTGCTCCTTGTCCATCCCTCGCTCTTCATTAAGAGACTCCTCTTGCAATTATCTCACACTGAAAGCTTTTTGCTCATTGATTTTTTGCAGGTAGTGTGTGGGGCTTGTTTTTTTTTCTCTCCCCCAGCTGCAAATTGGTTTTTCAGTTTCTTAGGTACAGCTGCTATTTCTGGTTGTCTCTTCTCAGCAGTGCTAAGTTCACTGCAGTAAGTGTCATGGCTATCGGGAGAGACAGGAGCTGGGAGCTTAGCACTGCAACACATCACCAGGGGCTAAAGGAGGCATTTGGTCTGACCAAATAGCTTTCTCACCAAAAACATCACCTCTCCTGCTCTGGTACCCGGTTCCAAGCCCCCTGTTGCTCGCTTTTGTTGGGGGTAGGGAATGGTTAGTACCTGCCCTTACTCCATCTCCAGGAAATTCACTTTAGGGACAATCCTTCTCCGAAGGGAGGCAGGGTCTAAATTCTCTGGTCGCGTCTACACGTGCACATTTACTGCGCAGTAAGTGAAATTACTCCACAGTGCATCTACACGTGCACACCTGTGCTGCACAGTAAATATGGCGACTTACGCCGACTTGAGTTCAAATTTGATACCTGCATCATGCAAGTATCAAATTTATGTCCGATTAGTTACTGCACAGTAATGCACATGTAGATGCCTTACTGCACAGTAACACTGTGTGTGTGGACTGGTGTGGGACTAACTTTAGTCCCATGTCAGACCACACACAGTGCTAATGCACTTTAATGCTTGCACGTGTAGACACTGGCCTATTCCTGCTTACTGTGCAGTAACTTACTGCGTGATAAATTTAAGCTGGCATAAATGCATGTGTAGACAGGCTCTCTGTGTTTCCCTCTGAGCCATATCTTGGCTGCATCAGTTCATCAGGACACCTGTAACCGGGACACCTCTGTCAGCAGCTCAGCTCTTTGTTACCTGTGTCGCCAAGATCATATTGTCCCCTGGATAAACTGTGCCAGAACACTTTCTCCATGGTGGTGGGAACACAAGCTTCCCTCTGCAGCTGGCAGCTGTGTGTCAGAGCAAACTTCAGCCAGGGTTTCTGTACCTCCTGCTGGGTCAGGCCCACTGTTGATGCCTGTTGTCAATGAGGGGTAAGTGTACTGTTGCAAACAACTCACAGACTGTCCTGAGCTACCTGAGGGATCATTTCTCCCCAGTACTCCCACCAGAGCTCCATCCTCCTGGGAGAATGGCCCTGTTGACTGTTTGGGGGAACAGGGGGCCCAAGGGAGACACAACTTCCTCTGAGCTGGAGTAAGACAATGAGACCCTGGACTAGTCATGTTCAGAACAAAATTGTGATTTCACCTTCCTCCACCTATAAAATACCTGCTCCACAGCTGTAGCCACACGGTGCTCACACTCAGATACAGGCCATGGAAAATACACCCTTTCAGTGAATTGGGTTCTGTCTTGTGTGTGCTGGGAAGGAAGGAAGAGAGAGATGGCGATTGCCATGACTTCTGATAGGTGTGCAACTGCTACAGTAATGGGAAAGAGAGGGATGGATGGATGAATGGACAGGATGTGTGATAACAAACAGATAATGAGTATAGGAATAAATGGATGGATAAAGGTAGATGATACGTATGGAGATAGAGTGTGTGTATGGGGACAGATGGAGAGAGAAAGAGATCAGTTCTATACAATAACTCCTTGTTTAAATTGTCCCACACCCACCAAGTCAAAGCTGTCTGATCAAAGGAGGTTTGCCCTTCTTCCAAACGCCGCTTTCCTCCTGAATTCTGACAATCCCTTTTGAAAGTGTTTCCCTGCTTATGTGTCAAATGGAGCTGGAAGGAACAATGTTGTTGGAAAAAAAACACCTAGCATGTCAATTTGTTCAGGGCTGCATCTCATCAAACCACCTGGTTTCCACCATCAGGAATGTCAGCGCGTTGCTGGCAGTTGATATTAATAATAATAATTTTGGCATTAAAGCTTAAAGTCTGGTGGATGCTTTAACAAAGCACAGTTAAATCATAATTACAGCACAGAGTATCCTGGAGCAAATCCAGAATACCACTTAATTAGCGCTTGTCAGCCATAAATTCAAAGCGCTGCATTTTACACATGGGGAAACTGAGGCACAAAGAGGGGACATGGAGTACCCATAGATGCTTCTTGTCAAGGCAGCTGCCCACAGAGATGATTTTCAAATATTCTTGGGTTTGCAGTTCCTGCAAACCTGCCCCTGTTCCAAGACTGTAGCAAGACCCATATAGGTGTTACCCACTGGTCACTGTATATGGGCATATCTAGAATATTAAAAAGGGTTTTGCAGGTGGAGGGGTGCATCATCACATATAAACCACACATTTTTCTCCAGTTAAAAATAAACTAGAAGCTTTATTTAGATGCTGGGTGGATAGGGCTGAGTTATTCAGTTTAAGATGGAAGCAAGAACAAATATAACTTCATTGGGATGAGCTGAAAATCTGCAGGGCTGTGAAACAGGAGCTGCATTAGCAGGAACAGCTAATAGCAGAATTGCAGAACAAAGGTTAGCTTGATTGGTGGAATATCAAGAGTCCATGCCCTTTTAGCTCTGGAGGTGGCTGACTTAATCGCAAGTTGTTGGCCAGAGAGTTTCCAGCATGGGAGCTCAGCACTCTAGTGGCCTTTCTTGAAGATCCTGATGCTTACTCAGATGCTTATATGGAAGCTGATCTTCTCTGGAAATCTAGTGCTGTGGCATCACTGGTGACAAATTGGGGACACGTTCCCCCCCAGATTTTTGTCCTGACAGTGGGGTGCAGGGTGCTAGGCTGCAGCCAGAGGCAGGGCGCAGCAGCAGTGGGGGGTGGGAGGGGGTGGTGGTGCAATTTCTGCACTGATTGTGGGATGAGGGGATGCAGCCTGGTCAAAGCCAGCGTCCAGCAGCTGCGGGGACATCAGTGTTATAGAGTTAGTGCCCCCACACTGTCAACACTTATATGTAACCACTGGCTGGTGTAGTCAGCTTTCACCCATGGATTGCAAAGGGCCTTATAGACACCAGTAAATTACACACTGGCCTATACCCCTAAGCAGGCAGGGGTTATTATCATTGTAGTAGCAGAGTGGAAACTGAGGCATAGAACAGCAATGCAACAAGGCAGGAATTGAACTAGGGAAAGAATCCAGGAACCTGACTCCCCAGGGCCTGTTCTAACCACTAGACAATACTACATCCTAATACACACCCCTAGGAGCACACTAGACCAGTGCATCTGAAACAGCACCAGGAGACCTGAGTTCTGTCCCTACCTCTGTCTGTGTCCCCAGCAACCTCAGTGGACTGTCTCCCATGGTGTATGCACAGCGCTTGCATCATGCACTTCTGATCACAACCCGGTCCTCCCAGCACTCCTGTTCTCTCAGTCATGCCCACCCCCCACCTGCTCAGTGATTCCCAACCTGGGTGCCATAGCACCCTGAGGTATCTTAAGATCTTTTAAAGGGTGCAGCGGGGCCCCATGCCACGTTAGCACCATTAGGTGTGCAAACAGGAGTCACAAGATAAACCCAGAGGTTTCCAATAGGAATCCACAGTGTTAAGGACATTCCAACCTGCTGTGTCTTCACAAGCTTTTAGGAGCAATAAAGCTGCTTTATTATTTTTCCATAGTCAAAAAAAAAAGTGAAATCTGAGAGCTGGCATTTTTTGAGAGAGGCCTCGTGTCTAATGAGGGGCGCCTTCAATTGAACAAGGGGTGCTTGAATCTGAAAAGGTTGAGGACCGCTGCAGTAGCTGCTAGCCAGCCCTCTGCCATTGCTGCTTTCCGAGGCATTGCCTCTCCATGCACCTACTCCAAGCCATTGTTAAGCTTCAGCAGCTGCCCAGTGCCCACCTCTGTCCCCAGATAAGGAGTTTTATTTGTGTGTTTCCAAAGGCCTGCACACGAAGGCCGGGGTAGAGAGCCTGCCCGCTCTGTTTGCTGTTCCTAGCACGCCAATACTGGAGTTCTAGGAACTGGGGCTCACACGCTCCAGGGAGCAGTGCCAGTGGTATCTCCAGGAGGAAGAGGCGGGGGTAGGCTGTCGAAAGAGCCAGGCCTGACTTTCAATGGCTCAACCCACAAATAGAGCCAGTACCTGCTTAGGCACTGAGCAAAGTTTAGTATTTCAACAGTGCCCAGCATATCCCATGCAATGCATGTGGCTGGGTTTCAACAGCCAAGCTCTATAAGCTCTTTGGCACAGGGACTGTCTACTGCTGTGGCCTTGCACGGTAGGACCCACTCTCAGCTAGTCCCTGGCTCCTGCTGTAGTTGACCCAAATCATCCTTATCAGTATGTGAGAGGGTAGGTCAATGAAATCCAGACAGCCACATGCCCTGCTGATACCAGCAGGCCTCAGTGCCTACAACAGATCATTGCTGTGAACATCACCAGTCCATGGGCTGAACATGTGGCAGGCGGGAGGAAAAGTCCTCAGAACATCAGCCCCTAAGCACAGGATGAGAAGGGACATGGAAAGGAAAGGCAAAGGCCAAGCTGATCACCACCAGGGCATTGGGGACTCTGCCCAAGGCCCTACAGGGCCCCCTCAAGGGCTTGGGGAGCCTTTGAATCCCCCAGTAGTCATTGTGCTGGTGACAGCTTCCCTCCTGTGGCAGCCTCTTAGCTTCCAAGGATCTGGTTGTCATCTTAAGGGGAAAAATTGCCAGCTGCTAGCCTGGGGTTCAGCCCAGGAGATTGTGATCTGAAGTACCAGTAACAACAGGTGAGAGAGTTGGGGAGAATCTCCCACTGGGGAGAATCCAGCTGCTGATTTCACTACCCCAATTTCAGCTGAACTGTGTGCAAATCTGGCCCCTGTTGTGGATGCTGAGTCCATCGGGGTTTTGCAAAAGGCCTGCTGTGCTGCCCAGCTGTGACCTCTGATCGCTCTAGCTCCAAAATGGAAGCAGCAGAGCTGTGCTCACTAAGGGTCTCTGGGAGCCAGCGGTGAACTAGCACATTGGTGGAAACCCTTGTCCTGGGGGACTTCAGTGGGGACCACATACAGGGCTTTTCCCTGACTTTGCTTCTTGCTGATGGATAGAAAGAAAACTTGGAAAAGGGCTGTGGTGGAAGGCTCCTTTTTTGCTTTTCTGTTTGTGTGACTCATCTTAGCATCTTGATTTAAGGAGAGCCCTGTAACCTGGGACGATAGCCCTGCGTGCCAGCCACGATCCCTCCTGCTAATGCTGCATGCAGCAGGGGAAGCCAGGAGGAAGCACGGGGTAGAAACTGGCCTTATGTTTGGCAGCTGATAGTGAAAGCCAATGTCTGTTTGCAGACTGAGCACCGGGCTGGGAATCACCGAAAGAGGCCTTTTTTCCTGGTTTTG
>NW_017729018.1:6026599-6029200 GCF_001723915.1 Gavialis gangeticus | reverse complement strand
AAGTAGAAGTTCAGATTATTACGGCTCACAAAATATCTCTGCACTCGACAGATTAGTAGGCTGCGGTATCTGCTGCCTCATTTGTACGCCATCAGGAAAGAGGTAAATTTATTTTGAATTGAAATTATTGAAATGGCATGACTGCTTTTGGGAAGAATTGGAAATAACTGAAAATTGAAGTATGGTAGGGCTGAACATCTGCCCCATAATTTGAAGAAAATGGCAAGAATTGTTTAGGCTTATTGTAATTATGCTACATGTGCTAAAATCATACCCCTCCCTCCCCGATCTTGCCACTTACCTGCTTGAAGGCCTCAGGCTTGCTTCTGTGTCTGTGGTTCCCTCCATTATCACATCTGCTTGGACTGTCAAATGTCCGGCAGCAGTGGGCTCCCTTGGTTCCTACAGACCCAAAGAATGAGGCTTCCAGGGGCTGCAGGACTGGAAATGACAGCGTTGCTTGGATAATTGAATTTCTGTCCCATGGGAGAGTCCAACATGTTGAATTTCCTTTTCAGCCCAAGTTAGGACAAAGGATCAAACTCTTCAAAATTGCATATAGTGGGGTTGGAGTGTTATAGCTGTGATGGACCAGGAAGGGTACAAGAGCCAATAATATTTTTGAGATGTCTTTTACTGGACCCACGGTATTGTTGGGAGAGATACTATACAAGCTTTCAGGCCTCAAGTGCCCTTCCTATTTTAGCTTGGAAATAACAAAGTGACATTATTCAAAGAGTTTGTTTTGGTAATATCAAAGTATTACCATATTAAATAAACATGATGAACACATCATTTTGCTGGCAGAATTCATTAGAGGATTTTCAAGGTTTTAGGAATTTAAACGAGAGTCAGACAAACGAGAGTCAGAATGAAAAGACATGGGAAAGAGAAAGGACTCAAGAAATTTAAAAATAGAAACAAGTCTGGACTTCACATTGTTTTTCAATGTTGCCATTACAAATTTCATCCAAATTCACCTGTTCTTGGGAACCATTTTCTGTTTAGAGAAAAGTTTCCCAGTGGAAACCTGCCCCAGCGAGAAGGTCTCAGTTAGCACCGGGTCCTGCTGGGGTAAACAGTGAGAATAAGTCTCTGTAAAAACGAAGTGTTTGCAATCTGCTTCCTGCATATCTGGTCTCACATCTGGAAAGACAAAGCAGAGGCTGCTTTCTGAGCAGGGCTATCAGAGGCTTCCCAGACGTCACTGGCCATCATCAGAAACACGCACATTAATAAAGCACCAATGCTTACAGGATGTGAGTGGCCACATTATCGATATTCTGCAGCCTCTGTGTCTCCTAATGAGTCTGGGCCTGCTGAAAACGTTGGGCTGCTTTGGCTGCCGGCTGCTGCATGGAGCAGG
Organism: Gavialis gangeticus; assembly: GCF_001723915.1. NCBI lineage: Eukaryota > Metazoa > Chordata > Crocodylia > Gavialidae > Gavialis > Gavialis gangeticus. The sequence continues at coordinate 6,027,834 of NW_017729018.1, read as the reverse complement.
TGGGCAGCGTGTTGCTTCTCTACCATCGCCTGGTACCTGCGTCCAAGAAAACCCCCTGATCCGAATGGATGGAGGCATAAACACAGCAGAAGCTTTCCTCCAGCTGCAGCAGGACACAAGAGAGTTTGGTGGAGGCTCTGGCTTGCTTTGTTAATGGATCCACCTGATAAATAGGAGAGCCTGGGTTTGAATTGCATTAGTGGCAAAGGCTGGATTTAACTCGCTGAAAACCCTAACCATTTTTACCCAGGTCTTGGGCACCTGTGTCTGTCCTGCGTCTGTGCAGCACCTCATCCAGTGGAGTTTAGATCTGAGACCAGGGCTCCTGGCTGCTGCTCTGTGTAATTGCAATGATCAAGCGCATGCGCATTGCTTGCCTTTGTAAAAGGAGCACAATCATGCTCAGGTAGCTCGGCTTCCAGGTGGCATCACCAGGTTAATCCCCTGCTCTGCCTCAGACTCCCTACATGGCCTTTGGCAAGTTCCCTGGAACCAGATTTTGAAAGGTCACAAAGCCAAAATGGGAGTTAGGTGCTTAAATACCTTTAACAGCCCAGACCGTAATCTCAGGATCTTAGAGAGACAGACAGGCAGACAGAGAGATAGACAGACAGACTCCCTCAAAGTCTGCAAGTGCTTTTGCAGCTGTGCTGTGCTGCAGGACCCCTGTGTAGAGGGCCTGGGGAAGCAGGGAGAAGATCCAGGCTGCCGTGGGGCGGGGGACTGGGAGAAGGTCACAGGGTTGGGGGAGCAGGAAGAATCTGTCTGAGATGGGAGTGGATGGGCTGCAATGAGAGTGGCTGCCTATATCTCTTGGAGGATGTGGGCTTTCTTGCCCACTCAAGACAAGAGCTTCTATTCAGACATCTAAATAAGACCCAGATATTCGGAAGTGCTCAACGTGTTAAAACTCTGGCTGCTTATTTTGGGAGCGGAGATCTCTGGAAAGAATCCAGGTCTTAGTAACCTGCCAGCCTTCAGACATCGACAGAGCCGGGCCTGAAACCTTGCCCCACTGGGTAGCTACCCACAGGGCTAGCCACCTTCCTGCATCAGAGCTTCTCTCTGTGGTCAAACTGACCATCCCCCTGCCCCCAACTTCCTGAGATCGAACATGCAGGCATGGACAACGAGAGCAAAACCCAACCCCAGCAAGCCACTCCTGCTGGTGGGCTATCTCTGCGGGCATCCTGCCACCCACCGGCTTTGGGTAGCTGCAGAGCCTCAGTGGTATG
>NW_017729018.1:6019321-6021599 GCF_001723915.1 Gavialis gangeticus | reverse complement strand
CCATCCCCCTGCCCCCAACTTCCTGAGATCGAACATGCAGGCATGGACAAGGAGAGCAAAACCCAATCCCAGCAAGCCACTCCTGCTGGTGGGCTATCTCTGCGGGCATCCTGCCACCCACCGGCTTTGGGTAGCTGCAGAGCCTCAGTGGTATGGATCAGTGAGTGTTGTTCTCTTTCCATTTGGCTGAGGCACAGCACAGCTCTGCTGAATCTCTAGCGTAATAATTAAGAGATAAACAGGAAAGAGAAAAGGGGGTGGATTTCTTATTCATCCCTGATCCTCCAGAGACAGATAAAAAGGATAAAAGGAAGGGGTTGGGGGGGAGGACTTTTTTCCCACTTGTTTCTGCTGAATCAAACATTTTTCCTGTTGCTTAGAAGATTTTTCACCCCCATCCCCCCTCCTGCTCTTTGAGTTAATGAGGTTTTACTGTAAAAGTCTCCGTGCCTCCGTCTTGGCCTTGAGTTAATCTCTAGATACCTTCAAAGGAGTTTTGTTCTTCTGTTGCTTCCCCCTCCTTCTTTTTGAACTTCCAAGCAACAGTCACAAATTTGCAAGTTTTATGTGAATTTGCTTTTTTTTTTCACACTTCATTTCTTCCTCTTTCTCTTCCTTTGCTTCCCCCCTCCCCTTACTTCCCAAGTGTCCAACACCAGGAGGGACAGAAGGGACCTGGCATCAGCCACAGAAATCAGTACCAAGAGGAAATGCAAAGTGGGGATGTTGGTTACAGCCACAGAGTGAAATCCTCATTGTTTTGGGATCAATGGGATCTCCACTATTGACCTCTCTGGGGCCAGAAGTTCCCCCATAATGGCTGGTTCCAGGGGGAGGGTGGTCTACGTTGGCATTAGGCTGATTTTGAGCTCCTGCAAGGACCAGTCCCCATCTGACAGACGGCAGGTTTGGATGGCTCTATTACAACAGCCGGTCTACTGCAGCAGACCAGCGGGGGCATGGAAGCAGATACTATAGCCCCATCTCTTGCCCTGTGTCTAGCAACACAGTGCAGTGCGTGACCCAAAGGGAACTCTCTGCTCATGGTCCCAGTGCTAAAGGAAGATGGGGGGACGGGGACGGGACTGTAACCAGGATCAAGACCCCCCCGCCCCAACATCTTAAAACAAAGGGGAACAAACATGATTGTCTCCCATTGCACAGGTGTGGACACAGGCACGAGGCAGCAAAGGGACTTGCCCATGAAGATGCAGCACCAGAGCTGGGCTTACAAGTCCGGAGGCCTGGAAGTGCTCCGCTGAATCTCTTGGCCAAAACCCTCGCGGAGATCCTGTTGCGTTGGGCTGGGAGCGTTTGCAGCATCTGGGATTCTTGTCTTGCGTGCTAGCCCATCGTCAAGCCGACTGGGAGGCCAAGCTGAGACCTGCAAGGAGCCCCTTCCTGGGCCACCACAGAGCAGCTCTGGCAGAGGATGGCTCATCTGGGAAGAGGCAGCGACTCTGATGACTGCATTGGGCTGTGGGGATTTCCTACCAGCTGGGCTAGGGAAGTAGCTTCTGGAGAGCTGCGCCTGCAAGTTGTTGATCCTTGTGTGCGGCTTTCAGTCCCTGCCTCCATCTCCCCAGCCCTTCCCTCAGCTAAGTTATATGGCGTTCTGCTGGGGGGAAGTTTCAGAGCACCGTGCCTGATCCTATCCAGATCCCACAAAGAAACACTGTGAATGGCTTTAGGCTGAGAAATTGAACTGGGAGGTTGTGGGGAGGAGGCTTGTGACCCAGCCAGGTCTGGGCCCCAACAGGCCCCATCTCCTATAAGAATTGACTGTGACAAGTACAGCCCCCCGTGGCATCCAGGAGAAACTCAGAGCAATTGGGTGCCATGGATCCCTCAGGTGGGAATGTGACAAGGGCAGCTGGACATTGCAGAGGGACCTTTCTAGCCACCTGTCATGGGAAAAGCCATATGTGTACTACTGTGAGATCAGGCGTGGGGCAGAGACTTCCCACCACCAGCTGCGGTGGAGCACACACAGAGCTGATGGGGAGCAGAACTCCTATCTGGCAGGAAATCTGACAGGGAAATTGGGAAATCAGGAGTTCAGTCTGTCCCCAGGAAGAATTCTTCAAAAACTATCCTGAAAAATGGGAATTACTTAAGCAAATAGCCACAGACCCAAAGCCCCATGGAATCATCTCCTATTATATTCACATAACAGCAGGGCACCTTACTGGGCTAGGGTGACAGAGCTAATATATTGTTTTGAGCCAGGTAATGCATAAGGCCAAATTTAGCCCTGGTGTAAGCCTACGGGTGTCAG
>NW_017729018.1:6006270-6014321 GCF_001723915.1 Gavialis gangeticus | reverse complement strand
TGGACATTGCAGAGGGACCTTTCTAGCCACCTGTCATGGGAAAAGCCATATGTGTACTACTGTGAGATCAGGCGTGGGGCAGAGACTTCCCACCACCAGCTGCGGTGGAGCACACACAGAGCTGATGGGGAGCAGAACTCCTATCTGGCAGGAAATCTGACAGGGAAATTGGGAAATCAGGAGTTCAGTCTGTCCCCAGGAAGAATTCTTCAAAAACTATCCTGAAAAATGGGAATTACTTAAGCAAATAGCCACAGACCCAAAGCCCCATGGAATCATCTCCTATTATATTCACATAACAGCAGGGCACCTTACTGGGCTAGGGTGACAGAGCTAATATATTGTTTTGAGCCAGGTAATGCATAAGGCCAAATTTAGCCCTGGTGTAAGCCTACAGGTGTCAGGTTGGGGTTGGTCTTACAATGCCATGTGCAACAGCACCTACTCCGGTGGTTTGGTGCCATAGCAATGAATTTCTTCTTTATTTGGAAAATCATGCACCAGATCATTCACTCCGAGAGCCCTGGCTGGGTCTGGTGGAGAGGAAGCTCTTTGCAAGAGATTAATTAATTTCCATTAGAGCTGTAAAGGACTAATCAGACTGGCAGGATGACACAGTGGCAAAGAATACAGATGTGTCTTTTTAAGGGTAGAAATAGCCCAAATGTTAATAGATTGTTTTTCCTGCCCTATTAATTTCCAGTGACTCAGACCTTCCACACAATGTGCAATGTGCTACTTACCAGGAGGAGTATTCTTCCTCCTGGTCCTTCCTTGTGCTGAAGACCTGAATTACGTGACAGGCATGGATGGGGCCATTCAGAGAACCTGGAAGCATCTTGTCCCAGTTTCTACATCCCTTTTTCTTGGAAAAGCCACCATTCATTTCTCAGGACATCACTGAGATCCGGCTTGGAGTCAGGATCCCAGATGACTCCCTGGAGATCTCTGGGAGCAGTAGCTGGAGCAGAAACCCACTAGTCCTCCTCCATGTCTCTACCAGCACCAGACAATTGCTATGACAGAGGACATCCCTCAAGTGTCACATCTGGTCTGGTCAACAGTTGGCTTCCTGGGCAACCACTCATGTCTACTGCCATGGTCAGCTAAGGCAGGACACCGAGATGCTCCAAGGATGCTCTGTATGTGCTGCATGCGCAGCAGCCTTCCCACGCTGTCCAATACATCCTTTTGCCTGAGAGACCCGCTCAGCTGACTCAGGGCAAAAAGCTCATAGTGTTTTTGGAGCTTCTCAGCCTCTTTCTGCTCATACGGGGTAGGGCAGGTCTAAAACCTGGTAAGTCTGTGCCCCACTTAGTCTCAGCTCCTCATTGCTATGTCTCAGCATCAAGTTCCCAGGCAACAGTGCTTATCTTAATGAGGTTGGAGAAGCTTATGGACTCCCCTAGTGAAGCCTGAGTGCATTCCACAGCGAAGTCTCAGTTCCATGGCGCCTGCTAGATGCTGCTTTGAAGTAGTTGGTGAAACTGCCCCTCGGTCACCACAAGCAGAGGACTCATGCAGGAAGCCAGGAATTTTGGCTTGGGGTCCTGGCAGCCCCTTCTCACTGCTCTTCCAGATCCTTTGGTGCTGCTGTGTCCATGCTAGTGCCACTTCTAAAAGCAATGTTGTGGCTGGATTAGTGGCTTCTCTAATTGGGGTCATACAGGGGCAAAAGGCAGGAGGGGGTCTTGGGAAGGAGTCTGGCAGGGAAGGCAGTTTGAAGCTCGGAGGGGAAGGGGGTTAGAGGAGAGGCACTGAAAGCTGGGGACTGGGGGAGCTGAAGGAGATGGGCAGGAAGCCAGAGACTTGGCCAAAGGGCAGGATCAAGCTTGGAGTGTTTGGTTTCAGGGGTTTGGCTTGCCTCATTATAGGAACAGACACAGCAGAGCTCAGGGCCAGGCTGCTGGGCCTGGGATGCAGCAGCTGAAACCTCTCCTGGGCTTTCAGAGGTTTGTCTGAGCCCTCTCATGGACTTAGGCGACCATCTATCCACACTGGCCTGGCGCTCAGTGATCATCACTCAGGCCATATATGGGGGAGTCAAAGGCAGTGGGATGGGATGGGATGCCAGCCATGTGGTCCCTTGCATGCCTTTGGCTATAGAAACCTGACCTGTGCCAGCCAGGGGACTTTGAGCTTCAGGCGGGCCTTTGAGATTGTTGACAGGACCTGATATGCCAAGTGTATGGTGCCCAGTGCCCTGAGCTCTCTGGGCATGTCTGGCTTCAAGGGGGTGCTGCTGCCAGATTCAGACCCTGGTTCTTCCTTTGCCTCTGGACTCTGCTTCTGAGGGAATCAGGTCCCTCCTTACCCAGTACCCCAAAGATGAAAGAAATCCCTTGGCTTGGCACACCCTTTTCCTCCCCAGCCACCTAGTCTTGCATCTTCACTTGCTAATGTAGACAATTCCCTGGCTCCAGGGACTGTCCTGTCCATCACCTAGCAGAGACTGCATGGCAGGCAGGTGCTCCACAGCACAGGACCCTATGCATTGCCAGTCTGCTGAACCCACACTGCAGGCATTTGCAGAAAAGGGGGGGACCAGGTGCTAATAGCATAACCAGCACCTCCAGCAATGCCAGCACCAAAGAGATGCTGTGTCCAGGGCTGCCAGCCACATTCTTCATTATTATCTAGGCTGAACCCCACCATATGTAGGCATCTTCTACTCATCAGTGGATTTTACTGCCCCATGCTGGGCAGTAGGGCAGTGTTATTATCCTCATTTGACAGATAGGGCAACTGAGGCACAAGGTAATTGTAGTCACACAGGAAGTCTGTAACTGAACAGACTCAGGCCAGTTCAAGGCACCATCCACAAGACCATCCTTCCAGTGTCAGGAATGGGACTGCCGTGTCATGTCCTCCTTCTGAATGGGGACCCCAGAGGGCTATGGCCATGGTGTCAGGAGTATTTGTTGGAAGGCAGGATAGGTTTGCATCTTACAGATTAACTAAATCTCACCATAAGCTTTTGTGAGCCTGATCTCGCTTCATCAAATGCTTTCAGAGGAAGCCAGCGTCTGAGCTCATGAAAGCTTGTTCTATATAACTCTGATTTAGTTTGTCTCTAAGGTGCAAAGCTACCCTGCCATCTGCCTGACTTCAGCGTCTGCTCAAGGACTGTTTGCTGCCATAGTGCCCGAGTCTCCCCTGCCTGCATCTTGCAAAGGGAGTGCCCAGTGCTGCCAGCCCTGGTGGTGCTGGTTTACCCCTTGTTGAGATAATAGCCTTGTGGCAAGGGGAGGGCCAAGGTGAGCTATTCTAGCTTTCCTCCTGCTGGAGGGGGCCGTATTGGAGAGCAGGGAGGGGGAAGGCCCCATTGTTTATCTGCAGGTGACTTACCCCTTCACCTCACTGCTTTCTCTATGTAAACCCTAGCACCACCTGTTTCCCCCTTCTGCACGCTTTTGGGGCCAAGCACTGGTGGTGAGGGTGCAGCGATAGACTTGATAACATGGAAATCCACAATGCCCAGGACATGGGGTGAAAGTGAAAGATCCACCCTTACTGCAGAGGAAGCTTCATACAGACCAACAAGGTGTTTGAAGATGAAAATAAATGTTTTAAAAAATAAATGTTTTAAAAAACCTTTAAATTGGTGGAACGAGGAGCTCCCAGTGCTGGGATCTTTGTTCAGAAACTCAGGACCGCAGTACAGTGAGGATCATCAAGATTCAAGGGAGCCTGGAGGTGAGTGGTAGGTGCACAGAGGGTGGTTTCATTGCCCCCTTGTGTTAGTCCAGATTATAATCCTTCCTAGTGCAGGGAAGTGCCTGCTCTTGCTCTTCCTGGAACCTGTGAGAGCAAGAGTGTGCACCTGTGTCTTGGAGAAGAATAAAGTGTTTTTGCCAAACAATTGTTAGCGGCAGATCTCAAAGCTTCTGACTTTCATGTCTGATTGCAGACAATGCCAGGCAGGCACAATGGATCCCATTATTTCAAAGAAAGATTTAAGCCAAGATGTTTCACAACTACAAGGTAATCTGCAGACCTGGGAGTTGAGGAGCAGAACAGAAGGAGACCAGGCGCAGAGCTCCGGGTTACTACTGCGATGACAATGATGATTCCAGACCCCAAATTTGCTCAGGGCTCAACTGTGCTGCACGTGGTACGTTGCACTGTGAATATCTCTCTGTCTGTCCTTGCCTCCAACAGGTTGCAGTCTAAGCCGGCAAGATCTGAAAGGGGCAAAAGAGGCAGAATGATGTGTCCAAAGTCCCAGAGATGGTGAGTGTCAGGAGTGGACCCCAAGTTTCCAGATGCTGAAGCTATAGACTTCACTGAGCTTGCCACTCAAGTGACCCATACCTCAGTGGCCCCAGAGCAGAATTAGATTCAGATGTTGTTGGTAACAGACTCTCACAAGCAGATCCAGGATAGAGTCCTCCATGGATTCCTGTAGTTCAACCTCGATGCAGTTCCCAGTGGACAAGTGCCCACATGGTCACTGGTCTCCACAGTCTCAATGGAAACCAAGGACCCACATGGCTGAGCAAACCTTCTTCACAGCCTGTTTGAAGCAATCTCTTTGGGCTGGTGATAAGGGAACACTTGTGTTCCCATCTGCCAGGTCTCTTCTGAGTTCACAAGGCTACAGGCACTCCAGCCTTCTAGTCTGGCACCTCTCATTAGTAAAAACTCATGTGCAAAGGAAGAGATGGGGAGACTCTTCAGTTCAGACCCAAGAGCATCTTGTGATCCTAATGGAAAGGCCAACAGTGGAAGGCAAGAAGGAAGGGGTCTGTCTGGAAGAGATATTATGGACTGTAAGAATCCCCATCCCCTGCTATTTTGTCTATTTTGCCTTTACGGACATATCAAGGGAGCAGCAGGAACTGCTGGCAAATCATACTTAATCTCCCCCCCACATCTGGATCGATCTCACCAAAAGCACACGTTCCCAAGAGCCTGCTATATGCCTGACCCCAGCTTCATCAATATTGCCATTGCTAATTAGGAGGAGCAGCCAGGAACAGCACTCCTTCCCTATTAGGATTCCCAGAGCTGGAGCAAGATCTTCAGCAAAGGAGAAGAAGCCTCCATTTGCAGATGAGGAGCAGCCAGCTGAGATGCTGGGGCCTCTACAAAGTTCTGCAAAACACAGCACTATTCCCCAGACAAGCTGGGCTTGTGCTTTTTTTAAATGTCTTCCAGGTGCATAAAATCCACCTGAAAGTTTCTCCTTAGAGAGGGTCACTGCTTTTTCCAGTCTCGGTATTGTTACTAAAATGTGAAATCTTGTTTCTAATGAGCATAAAAGGAGGAGCTGCTGTGGATCTCGGATTGAGCCGGATGTAAAATTTTTGACCAGTTTTCTGCTGGAAAAAGCTGACTGAACAAAACTGAAGTGTTTTCCCAGACCGTATCAATTTTGTCAAAATGTTGGTAGGGAATTACTGAAACATTTTGCATGAATATGATATGATAGGGTATGGTACAGTACAACATGATGCAAATGTTGCAGCAAGGTTGCAATGAAATACTTCTTGAAATATTTTGTTCAGTGAAAAACTCTGAGCTTTTGCCCTTCTGCCCAGATTCAGGGCAGAACCATATTTTGAAATCTTGGCATTTCCAATGGGATGGATATGCTGAATTGCAGCCAGCAGTAGTTGTGGGGAAGCTGTCTGGGAGCTCAGGCCTTGCTTGACAGGGCCATTTTACTTCTCTGCTGCCATGTGAACAGACGCAAAGAGTGGTGTCCCTGTCTGCCTTTTCACTTCAGGTGGGAGCTCATATATGTCAGCCCTATACCTACAGAATGAAGGGATCCTGGGCTCAGATGGGACCTCCAGGGTCACCTACTCCAGGAGGCACAGATGCAGAGCGGGCTATTGCTGGCCCATTCCAGATACACCCATCCAACATCTTCTTGAAAACCTCCAGGGAAGGAGATTCTACAACTTCCCCAGGCAGCTGGTCCCATTGTCCTGATGCTTGTACCATTTGGAAACTTTTCCTGAGATTTGATCTAAATCTGCCTTGCTGCAGTTTCAACCCATTGCCGTATGACTACCTGGTGTCATAAAAGAGAAGAGTTGTTCTTCCTCTTTATAGTTGGCTTCCAAATATTTGGAAACTGCTATTGTGTCTCCCGTAACCTCTTTTTCTCCAGATTAAACATACTTCTTTCTCTTCACCTTTCCTCATATAGCTTGCCCTCCAAATTATTCATCATCCAGGGGGCTGGACCAAGGTGGTCAAGGGCTCCAAGGCCTGCCACACCAAGGTCCTTTCCTCTCTGGGGCTTTGCAACAGGTACGAACCTCTTGCAGCCCCAGTAGAGCCTGCGGAGATGCCAGCTCCTGCAGGCAAGAGAGGATCACCCACCCCTACTCTCTCTAAGATGAAACACAGAGTGCTCATCGTGGGAGACTCCCTCCTGCGGGGGACTGATAGGGCAATCTGCTGCCCCGACCCCCTAGCCTGGGTGGTCTGCTACTTCCCAGGGGCCCACATCCGGGGCATAGCAGAGAGGATCCCAAAGATTATCCGGCCCTCCGACCACTACCCTATGCTCCTTATCCATGTGGACACAAATGACAGGTTAGATAGGCATCTGGCTGGAGTCATCTGAACCCAGCACTCATTCCTGCCTATGCAGGGGCTCGGACTTGATGATCCATTGAGGTCCCCTCCGACCCTAACATCTGTGAATCTATGATACGGCTTGGAGCAATCCCAGCCGAGTCATGAGAGACTACAGGGCTCTGGGAATGGAGCTTAAGGGGTTGAGGGTGCAGGTGATCTTTTCCTTGCTCCTCCTGGTTGTGGGTCATGGGCTGTGGAGGGGGAGATGGGTCGAGGTAGTCAACCAAAGACTGTGGCACGGGTGTCATCATGAAGGCTTTGGCTTCCACGATCACAGTCTGCTCTTTGGTGAGAGAGTCAGTGGTCTGCTGGGGAGAGATGGCCTCCACCTCGCTGTGCTGGGGAGGAGGCTGTTCTCAGCTAGACTGGCTGACTTACTCGACCGAGCTTTAAACTAAGCCCGCTGGGGCTTGCAGGGATTATCGCTACTGCAAGCCCACTGGGCAACCTTTGTAAATTCAGCAGGCTAAGGCACTTAAGGGAGCCCACCCCTACCCCAGCCCCAGAATGATCTGTGGGGAAGGCAAGGGCCCCCAGTGGGACACTTGCCTGCCTATACACCAATGTCAGGAGCTTGGGGAATAAGCAGGAGGAACTGGTCTTCCTGCTTAACAAGAATGACTATGACATCATAGGGATAACGAAGACCTTGTGGGACTCCACCTATGACTGGGCCACAGGTATAGATGGCTATACCCTGTACAGGCAAGATCATGCAGCTAAAAAGGGTGGGGGTGTAGCTCTCTATGTCAAGCTACACGTCCCTGCAAATTGATGTTGGCACCCAGAAAGGATGATTGGAGACTTTGGATTAAAATACGTGGGGAACATGGCACAGGGGACATCATGGTAGGAGTCTACTACACACCTCCTAACCAGAAACAAGAGATGGACCAGGAATTCATCAGGGAACTGGCTAAGGCTGCAGGCTCTCAGTGCATGGTTGTCATGGGAGACTTTAACTACCCAGACATCTCATGGGAAGAGCACTTGGCCAAATCTGATCGGTCGCAAAGCTTCCTCACGTGTATGGACGAGCTTTATCTAACTCAAGAAGTCTATGGGCCGACAAGAGGTAAAGTGTTGATGGACCTGGTACTGGTCAAAGGGTATAACCTAGTCAGCAACCTAAGAATCGATGGAAAACTGGGTGATAGTGACCACGAGCTGATCACCTTTACTATCCATTGCAAAGCTGGCAAGTCAGTCAGCAATACTGAAGTCGTTGACTTCAGAAAAGCTGACTTTGACAAGCTCAGGAGGCTCATTGTTGAGGCCCTAAGGGACCACAACTTGACTGGAAGAGGAGTCCAAGAGGAGTGGTTGCTCCTCAAAGGAGTGATCCTGATTGCACAGGGGATGGCCATCCCATCTCAGAGGAAGGGTAGCAAAAGGACGCAGCAACCCCCTTGGCTCAGCAGGGAACTCAAGGACTTCCTACGCCTCAAAAGAAA
>NW_017729018.1:6001064-6001270 GCF_001723915.1 Gavialis gangeticus | reverse complement strand
TGACATACCACCTGGACAAGGGAGAAGAGATTGATGTCATATATCTTGACTTTAAAAAAACCTTTGATCTGGTGTCCCATGACCTCCTCATGGGAAAATTGGCCAACTGTGGCCTCGGCTACACCATGGTCCGATGGCTGGGAAATTGGCTCCGAGTCGGACCCAGAGAGTAGCAGTCGATGGTGGCAAATAACTATGGCACTCTG
>NW_017729018.1:5987953-5996064 GCF_001723915.1 Gavialis gangeticus | reverse complement strand
TCCACCTGGCTTCACATATCAAGGACAACAAAAAGTCCTTTTTCAGATATGTAGGGAGTCGGAAAAAAAAGCAAGGGTAACATTGGACCCCTGCTGAACCAAACGGGACAGCTGATAACCGACACCCAGGAAAAGGCCCATCTTCTTAATGGGTACTTAGCATCGGTCTTTCATCAGTCCAATGGGACTGCCTTGCCTAGCAAGACGCGGGATGGCCAGGGTGAGGGCATATTTATACCCAGCATCAGTGTTGATCTAGTAAAGGATCACCTTGAGAGGCTGGACACCTTCAAGTCAGCTGGTGCTGACAGATTACACCCTAGAGTACTCAAGGAGCTGGCAGGTGCCATAGCCCAACCATTGGCAAAAATATTTGAAAACTCGTGGCGCTCAGGTGAAGTACCTGGAGACTGGAAGAAGGACAGTGTGGTACCCATCTTCAAGAAAGGGCAGAAAGTAGATCCTGGAAATTACAGGCCAATCAGCTTGACCTCAATCCCTGGTAAGATTCTGGAGAAAATTATCAAAGAGACCCTTCTGGATAAGCTGGCTGAGGGCAACATCCTGAGATATAGCCAGCACGGGTTTGTCACAGGTAGGTCTTGCCTGACCAATCTCATCTCCTTCTATGACTGGGTGACATACCACCTGGACAAGGGAGAAGAGATTGATGTCATATATCTTGACTTTAAAAAAACCTTTGATCTGGTGTCCCATGACCTCCTCATGGGAAAATTGGCCAACTGTGGCCTCGGCTACACCATGGTCCGATGGCTGGGAAATTGGCTCCGAGTCGGACCCAGAGAGTAGCAGTCGATGGTGGCAAATAACTATGGCACTCTGTGACCAGTGGCGTCCCCCAAGGCTCTGTCCTTGGACCGGTTATCTTTAACATCTTTATCAATGATGTGGACATTGGTGTCAAAAGCGCACTGGCTAAGTTCACCAATGACACTAAATTTTGGGGCATAGCGTCCACACCTGAGGACAGGCTAGTGATGCAGGCTGACTTGGATAGACTTAGTAAGTGGGTGGATACAAATCTGATGACGTTCAATACCGATAAATGTAAGGTACTTCACCTCGGGAAAAAAACCCTGCAGCATGCTTATAGGTTTGGCAGTGCTACACTTGCTAGCACCACTGCTGGAAGAGACTTGGGGGTCATGATTGACCACAAGATGAACATGAGCCACCAATGCAATGTCACAGCTGGTAAAGCTAACCAAACTCTGGCTTGCATCCATAGATGCTTCTCAAGTAAATCTCAGGATGTCATCCTCCTGGTGTACTCGGCCTTAGTGAGGCCACAGCTGGAGTACTGCATCCAATTCTGGGCTCCGCAATTCAAGAAGGATATCAAGAAGCTTGAGAGAGTCCAGAGGAGAGCCACGCGCATGATCAGAGGGCAAGAGAATAGGCCTTACGAAGAGAGGCTGAGAGCCATGGGACTCTTTAGCCTGGAAAAGCACAGGCTCAGGGGGGACCTGGTGGCAGCCTATAAGTACATAAAGGGTGTACATCAGGATCTGGGAAAACATCTGTTCACCAGAGCGCCCCAAGGTAAAAGAAGGACCAATGATCATAAACTTCTCCAAGACCATTTCAGGCTGGACATAAGAAAAAATGTCTTTACTGTCCGAGCCCCCAAGACCTGGAACAGACTCCCTCCAGAAGTGGTGCAGGCACCTACCCTGGACTCTTTCAAGAAACATTTGGATGCTTATCCTGCTTGGATCCTTTGACCCTAGCTGACTTCCTGCCCCTGGGGCAGGGGGCTGGACTCGATGATCTTCCAAGGTCCCTTCCAGCCCTAACATCTATGAATCTTTGTCACTCCACATCCTTCTTCAAATGTAGAGCCCAGAACTGCACACAATACTGCAGCTGAGGCCTAGCCAGCGCCAAGCAGATGGGCATTCTCTCCTCCCATGTCCTGCAAATAATGCTTCTATGAAGGCAACCCAACCCTGCTTTTGCTTCTGTTGCAACAGCACCACAGTGCTGACCCATCTTGATTGGGTGATCCACCAGATCCTTCTGTGCTGAATTTTTTATTGTCTATACCTCAGTACTCTCATTTATCCAGATCCTCTTGAATCCTAATCCTAGCCTCCAAAGAGCTTGAAGTTCCTTCCAGTTTTGTGTCACCTGCACATTTGATCTGTGGGCTCTCAATTTTTGCATGCTAGCCATCATTAATAATGCTGAACTGAACTTGACTTAGAATAGGCCCCCGTGTAACCCTGCTTGAAACCTTCTGCCATTCTGCCATCGACCCATTTATAGCTACTCCTTCCTTGCTTGTAGTAATTTAACCAATTACATGTCCACCTACCATTAATTCTACCTAACCCATATTTCTTCAGTTTACTTATGAAAATATCAGTGAGACTGTGTCCAAGGCCTTACAGAAATCCGGGTGTTTTAAATCAGGTGCATTCCTCAAACACAAAACTCATTACCCGCTAAAGAAAAAAAAAAGAAATCAAGTTGGTTTGGCAAAATTTGTTCTTCACAAATCTATGCTGGTGACTGTTGATCATCCCTTCCTCCTCCAGGCGTTTACATACTGATTGTTTATAATTCACTTTGGTAGTTTCCCAGGCAGTGAGGTCAGACTGGGCTACCTATCATTATCCATGCCTTCTGCCCTTTTTAGAGATGGACACCAGGTTAGCCCTTCTTTAGACCTTTGGGACCTCATCTGTCATCTTTGACTTTGCATCTGTTGACGGTGACTCAGATTTCTTCAGCTAGTCCCTTCAGCACTCAACTTCTCAGGCCCTGCTGAATTAAATTCATTCAAGTGTGTCAGAAAGTTCTCTGAAGTGCTCTTGATCTTCCTTGCCCATCCTCATTTTGTTAGCTGCCTTGTTACACTTTACTTTTTTTTTGTGACGACAGAGCAAAGGAGTCACTGAGAAGCTCTGCTGTCTTTGCGTCTTCCATTAGTAGCTCACCCTTGCCTTTGACCAGTGGACCCACAGTTTCCCATTGTTCCTGTGTGATCTGACATGCCTGTAGCATCTTATTTTTGCTGTCTTTACATTTCCTTGCCTGATGTATCTTCTTTTTTTCATCTAGATTTCTGGATTTTTTCCCTGCAAGTTCTTGTTATTCCTTGGTATACTTCCTTACTGACTTGCCTTTCCTTCCATTGACTGTAGATTTCTCTTTTGAGGCAACTAAGAAGTTCTTTGTGCAGCACCATTAGCCTCTGGCAGGTCTGGTCTTCCCACCATGTTGGATTAGCTTCTTGCTGAGCTTCCAATACTGTGTCCTTCAAGAAGTGCTCACCCTTCCAGACCTCTTCATCCATCTGTTCCTGGAACCTTATCTACTCTTTCTGTCATTTGAAATCTGCCTTTCTGAAGTCCAGTCTCTTTGTTTCACTGTTCATGTGACTTCCCTTTCTTTGAATCATGAATTCCATCATATAATGATGTACAAAAAACTAGAACTCTTGGTTCCAAAATGATACCTTTTATTAGACCAACTGGAAAATGGCAAGAAAATTGTCCTTTTCTGCAAGCTTTCGGGATCAAAGTCCCTTTGTCAGGCGCTGGGAAAAGTGTAGATGGTACGAGATGGTAAAAAGTCCCTATAGGTAGAAAATAAACTTCATTTTTGCACAGAGGGAGCTGAAGATGTGGGGACTTCTTACCATCTTGTACCATGTACACTTTTCCCAGATGAAGGGACTTTGATCCTGAAAGTTTGCAAAAAAGGACAATTTTCTTGCCATTTTCCAGTTAATCTAATAAAAGGTCTCATTTTGGAACCACGAATTCTAGTTTTTTGTGTGTCTTTTTGTCTCAGACCAACACAGCTACCCAGTACACCCCTGAATCATATAATGATCACATCTACGACAGTTTCCTATCACTTCATATCTATGACCAATCCTTCCTTTTTGGCCAGAACAAGATCCAAGATTGACATGTTACTGCTACAGTGACTTTGCCAAAACCCACACCAGAGGGAATTTGGGTTTTATTCCTCCCCTTCTAGATCAAATGTGTTCTGTTGTTTATGAGACAAAAGATGACATTTCTGGCCGCTGTTGCCACAAAGATCAGTTGCGTGCTTTCGGCCTTTAACGTCACAGAGGATGTTAAAGATTGTCTCTTTGGCTGAGCGGGGAGAATGATAATGCTACCAATCCCGCAGGGGTGTTGTGATGCTAAACTAACCAATGTTTGTGAGTTGCTATGGCAATGGGTAGCAGTAGAGCCGACCTTCTCATCCCAAGGACCGAAGGATGGTCATGAATCTATTGCCTACCCTTCAAAGCTGCCATTGCCTTCTCCACTACCTCCTCTCTCTCCCCACTCCTAAGTTCTCTGAGAACAGAATTGGGAGCCTAAGAGCAGCTCCCAGGCTGGCCTCCTCACCCCAGACTTTACATCAAGCCTGATGGTCACTTTCCAGCTGAGGCCAGAGAAGGAAGAGGTGGATCCCCTGTTCAAGCCTTGTGTTGAGTGCTTCTGCTCCTCATGAATGCGCCCATCTTTGCTTTCTTTCCTACCCCACCCCCACACTCCCTCCTCCTTTGCCCAAATCCTGATCCTTCCTTGGGAGATCCCATCCTCGTACTCTTCCAGCTAGCCCCATCTCCTCCTCTACACCCCTGTGCATGCCCCCAGGGTTGTCTTCAACTATCCAGTCCCCTCTTCCCTGATCCACCAGATCTGCCCCCTCTACTGAAATCTCCACCCCCAGCTTAGTTAAAGCCAGTTGCTGAGGCTGCCCAAAAACCAACCACAATGGAGCCGACCCCCATCTCCAGTCCTAACACCACTCCCCCCTCTCTTGGGGCCCTCTCTGCTTCCACTGGCTGCCTTCTCTTCAGGCTCTCCCTCAGTTCACCCCAGCTGCTCCTGCTGCCCTCCGTATATGTGGTTTCAGCCTCCTGCCATCCCATGCCCCCCTCCTCTCTTCATGATGAAGGAAACTGCACAGTGAAGGAAAGGAGACAGTCCCAGGGAGGCTGCACCCAATCTGGACTTCCAAACAAATCTCCTTCTTCTTCCAGGTCCTCTCAAGGGATGCTGTCCAGAGCCCTCTGGGACTCCCACCACACCTTACAGAGCCCTCCATGCCTGGTGCTGGGAGGAACTGGGCCAGGCCTGGTGTTGTTTTGTCCTGACTCCTGGCCAGTGACTTACAGTCTGCACTCATTTAATCTGAGCTCTCTCCATGGGCCTTCTCCTGTGTCCTCCATAGCAGGGTGACTCGCGCTCCTTGCAGTGGGGGACGTGCTGGTTTCAGACGGAGAGAATTTAGAGATGCCGCAGCTTGTTTTCCATCAGAACTGGGACCCCACTGCAGGGTTAACGCTTCCCAGCCTCCGTCCATCCTTCCTCACTGTGCTCATCCAGCAGGGCCTATCCCCTTATAGAACAGGGGATCCATTGTCGCGCCTTCATGTAAGCAGTGCAGGGCTGGTGGTGACGGTTGTCAGGCATCTACAGAATTCGTCCTTCCTTCCTTCCCTCCTTCCTTCCTTCCTTCGCCACCCGTCTCTTTTGCTAAATTAATTTCCAGGATGCTCTTGCCAGTTATTCAGATCATGCAAATCGTCCTGGGAGCCTGACAGCTTTCAGATGTCCCCTTTTACTCCAGGTCTTTTACCTTCTAGTTACAACTAATTAAGCACTGCGTTTGAAAGCAGCAGGGAGCGCGCTGGCATATGTGCCTAATTGATGCTGCGCGCACACCAAGAACGAATTAACAGCGAGCACGAAAGTATTCCATTAGGCTTCGCAGCAAGAGGGGAATGACGCGAGTCGGCAACCAACACGCCCGGCACACAGTGAAAGGGGAGTTTATTAAACTCCTACATCCAAGACACTGGCCGTATTTGATCCTTCTCCACCACAGTGACTCCCCGGATCAGCCTCCCACTGCCGCACAGCCCAGCCTTTGTCTGAAGGCAGTGAGACAGTAATGAGGGTGGAATAAGGCGCTGGGGGGCTCTGACGAGCCAGGGCAGGGCTTAGGCCAATCCAGCAGTGGCACACACCCTGCTTGGAGTGTTATGAGTTACAGGAAAAGCAGGCAGCATCAAATCCCTGCAAGCCCCAGCTGCCGCTGAAGGATTAGAGCGAGCAGCTGTGAGCGGGCTGCAAGCTTAGGAGCCCGCGGATCATTCTGTCATGAATAGGAGCCTGCTTGGGCTGGGGCGGGGTAATATTTAATAGCACTTATTTCATTCCCTGGATGATGTGTTTATTCCTGCCCTGTCCTGGAAGCTGCCCTGAAGTTTTGCCAGGGGAAACATAGAGCTTGCAGGCTTTGCACTCCCTTGCTCCAGGACAGCACAGCTCTGTGGAGAATCCCACACCTTGATCGTCCCCACAGAGGCTGGTGCTTGTCTCAGAGCAGGGATGAGATGAGGGGGCTGGCTGTGGAGTGACAGTGCTGGGGCTTACAGGGTGCTGCTGTCACCCCCTGGTCACTTGAGTTGAGGGCAGTTGAGCCCTTCGGTAACATCCCCTCCCATGCCTGATCCACAGAGGCTGTGGATTTGTCACAGTCTGGATTCCACAGTCAGCTCCCCAGTTCAGTTTGTAGAGACCCCTGCTTCCAGCTCCTGAGACCACTGGTTTGGTCCCGGGCATGGGCCGTGCTGGGGAATGTCACATCTTCTCCTGCCAAGGGCCTGGGCAGCTGATTCAGCCATCAGCTGTGCCACCATGAATCTGGAGGAAGCCATGCGTGTGCTCCGTTTTGGTGTCAGGACCATGTCTGAACCTCTGTTGTGGCACTGACCTTGCCCACCCACTTCTGCTCCCCTGCACCAAAGCTGGGAACAAGGCTGGGGTGCCAGCCTGTACCCACCACCACTGCTGTGCTGGAGACCAGCATATGGAAGTGTGGTAGCAAGAGGCCCCCCAGGGCATCGCCCCTGCCTTATTCCAGCTATGGCACTTGGGGAGCAGGAGCAGGTGGGCTGGGGTTGCTTCTCCTGGAGGGCACCACAAAAGTGCTATCACCATGCCCAGTGGGTCACCAGGTCAGACCCTGCTCTGTCACCTAGGTGTGGAGGAGCCCAAGTCAGCTGTCATGGGCATCGACAGTCCCCTACGACTTTCCCAGTGACTTTGGGAGAGACTTCCCTTGTTGGGAGGAGAGAGGGAAGAGGGCAGGGATGGCACTGCTAAGACCCCAAGTGCCCAAAGTTCGTCCTCACTTCCATGTCTGGCAAAGACTCTGTCTTTGGAGTTCAGCTGCCTGTGGAAGTGTGGGACAAAACAGACTCCAGCACCCTCCACCAGGACCGGAGCAGGTCTTCCTGAAGAGCTCGTGTTGGTCCAGGCGACAGATGTGATTCAGAGATGTATGAGAAGTCCAGGCATTGGGAGGCATTGGGCATATTTCATATTGTAGCTGCACTGTATCCAGCTGCATTTGCAGAAGGATCCATATCCCTTCACCAGGATGGGAGCAGTTGCAGCATCCTGCCCTCTCTCCCAGGCTCTGGCCATGACATCAGGATTAGGATCCAAAGCTCCAAGATGCTTGGAGCCAGCACCTGTGTATTTGAACCCCATGCTAGTGTGGTCCTGAAGCACATGAGGGCTTCACATGAGGGAGTGGTGGATTTCAGGACCACACTGCATAGGCTTTCCCAATCTGTGGCAAAACTTCATGAGCATCCCCTGAATAGTCCCCAAGAATGTCTTTATGCCCATCTTGCTGGGATCATTTGATCTCAGCAGTCTTTCCCGCCCACGTGCAGGGGGGCTGGACCCGATGATCTGTAAAGTCCCTTCCAGCCCCTAACAACTATGAAACTACGTATGTGGAATCACCCACATGGGCAGCAGGATACGCTTGACCAACCTGATTGCCTTCCACGATTAAATGACTGGCTCTGTGGATGCAGGATTGTAGGGAAACCAGTGATATGGTATACCTTGATTTTAGCAAGGTTTTTGATAGGGTCTCCCACAATGTTCTTGCAGGCAAGCTAAGGATGTACAGGCTGGCTGGATGGACTGTAATGTGGATAGAAGACTGGCTGGAGCATTGGGCTCAGAAGGGAGTAATCAGTGGCCCAATGTCTAGTTGGCAGCCAGTGTCAAGTGGAGCCAGTCCTGGGG
>NW_017729018.1:5953309-5982953 GCF_001723915.1 Gavialis gangeticus | reverse complement strand
AGCACGTTTGTGGATGACACCAAGCCGGGGGTGGGCAGTGGCAGAGGGGGGAGTAGGAGATACACTGAAGGTAGGGCTAGGATTCAGAGTGACCTAGACAAATTGGAAGATTGGGCCAAAAGAAATCTCATGCAGTTCAACAAGGACAAGTGCAAAGTCCTGCATGTAGGATGGAACAGTCCCATGCACCAGTACAGGCTGGGGGCTGACTGGCTGGGCAGCAGCTCTGCAGAAAAGGTCCTAGGGGTGACAGTGAATATAAGCCAGCGGTGTGCCCTTGTTGCCAAGAAGACTAACGACATACTGGACTGCATTGATAGGAGCGTTGCCAGCAGATCAAGGGAAGTGATTATTCCCTTCTATTCAGCCCTGGTGAGGTCACATCTGGAGTACTGTGTCCAGTTTTGGGCCCCCCACTACAGAAAGGATGTGGACAAATTGGAGAGAGTCCAGCGGAGGGCAATGAAAATGGTTGGAGGGCTGGGGCACATGACTTATGAGGAGAGGCTGAGGGAACTGGACTTATTTAGAGAAGACTGAGAGGGGATTTAATAGCAGCTTTCAACTACCTGAAGGGGTGTTCAAAGGTGGATGCAGCTGGACTGTTCTCAGTGGTGGCAGATGACAGAACAAGGAGCAACAGTCTCGAGTTGCAGCAAGGGAAGTTTAGGTTAGATATTTGGAATAATTTTCTCACTAGGAGCGTGGTAAAACACTGGGACAGGTTACCCAGAGAGGTTGTGGATTCCCCATCCTTGGAGGCTTTTAAGACCCAAAGCCTTGTCTGGGATGATCTAGTTGGGGACTTTGAGCAGGAGCTTGGACTAGATGACCTCCTGAGGTCGTTTGCAACCCTAATTTTCTGATTCTATAATTTTATGATATTGAGGCACAAGTGATATTACCACGTGTGTGCACATGCAAGCACGCACATGAGCGAATCTAGGGTTTTGAAAAGGGGGGTGCAGTTAATGTGGTGCATCATCCCATATAACACAACACATATTTTTGTCCAGTTAGAAATGAGTTGCTTTACTAATATGCTAGAGGCTTAGGGCTATACTATTCCATTCACACTGAAGCAAAAACAACTTTGTTGGAGTGTGCATTAATTTGCTATTACATATAAAAAATACAACAACCTAGGCAAAAAAATAATTAAAAGGCTGTTTCATTAGTCCTGTAGTCATTAGAGTTAAATGTGCATCTCTTTTTCAGCTTTGTAAAAGAAAGTCTAGCCTTCTTGAGCATCTTGGCAGTGCATCCAATGCTTCACTGGAAGTTATTTCGACACCTGAGTTGACATTCACTTGAACTCATGCTTTTTGCTAGAGTTAAAAACAAGCTGCAATGCTGTTAAATGTTACCAAGAGCAGCTAGCAGCTAGCAGAACTGCCAAAGAAAGGATAGCTTAATTAGTGGAACATCAAGACTATTTAAAAAGGAGAGAGGGTTGTTAAGGAGGAATTATGTAGATTATAGTGAGCCATGAAGTCAATTGAGTCTCTCACTGCTGCCTGAAGAGAATTGTTGCTGCTGCCGCCAGGCTGTTGGTTTTAAACTGGATGGACCAAGAATCAAAGCGGGTGCAACTGCACCAGTGCATCCGCCCTGGATCCGCCCCGTGTGCACATGCCTCGGCACACTTGCACATGTGCGTGGTTTGAGTGCAGAAGTCTCACGCTCCCTCCCTTCCCTAGATACCAGATTTTCAGGCACCATCCAGTTGCCACATCCAGCTCTTGCCTGGCACGGGAATCACCACTGGACTGAGCTCAGCCACTCATGGGCCCCAGCCTGGATCCAAACATGCCACAAAGTAGAGCCTTGCACCCCTTCCCTTTGCCGGTGGTTGTGGCAGTCAGTCCCCATCACTGTCAAACTCTGGGGTCTTATTTCTAATGGGGGTGTTTCTGGCTTTACCTCTGGCTCTGCTGGATTAAAGAGCCCTTTGAGTCCCAGGAGTTTCTCCCCGTGACTGAGCTTATCCATCATCATCCAGCCACCCCTTGATCTTCGCCCTTCATCCCAGGCCCACAAGTCTCCTATTTTCAACCCCCTTCCACATCCAGCCCCATCAACCCTACTTTCAATTTTAAAGCCAGTTACTGTACAGTCATGAAGGTGCATAATAAGATTTTTATGATGTGCTTTCCTGGTGGGGCTTTGTTAGCCAGGCAGCCAGCACTGAGCAGTAAGAAGGACACAAGCAGCTGCTTTCCTTTATAAGCCTATTACAGGCTTATGCAATTTATTATCACTGGGTTATTTAGCTCTTCGCTCCAAGGAAACATTGTTAACCCATGCGGGGACAAGGGGGAAACACTGGGTAGGGAGGAAGGCAGGCAGATGGCTGTGTCTGCCTGTCTGTTTGTCTCCCCTCATGTCCTTCTGCTAGTCGGTCTGTGTTTCGCAGTTCACAGCCATGTGTCTACATGGCACTGGGTCACACTTGTCCTGTCACAGCTGTGCCTCTGGAGGGGTGTTTGTGCAACGCCCAGTTGGTTGGGCTACTGTGAGCATGCTTGTCCAAGCAGATCTGTACTGCTGTGATGCCTGTGCTTGGAGGGGCGGTGACAGCAAGAGAAGACCCTGGCAAGCCCTGCAGGGCCGACAGGGATTCTGCTTTGAGAAGTCAGCTTGTGCAGAAGCCAGGATGGGAATATCATGCTCCTTAGTGTAGTCAGGAGCTGCTGAGAAAAGCACATGTGCATATGGTTGGCAGGAGGGAGACAGGACTTTGGGCAGGGCTGTGCCTCAGTTTCCCTGATCTGAATAAAGGCTTAGAATGACCTGTGCCCAGCTGTATGGAGACTTTGAGCTCAATGGGTGAAAATGGTTGGGCTTCTCCTGGCTACTTTCCCCCAGCACTTGGTATCCCACCTTGTTTATGATATGCTAGTCCATAAGGCTGAATATTCATGTGTACATTTACCTATGGCACTTTGTATGGTGGCACAGTTATGCTCGAATGACTCTGGAAGTGCCCAAAGCAATGGCTGGATTCAGGGAGCAAGGATGGACAGACAGACAGACGGACCAGCGGTGCCTGGCCAGACTGCTAGCCAAGCAAGCCACATGTGCTGGTGAGACTCCTGCCTGCCCGGTGGCAGAGGCATGAGAGAAATAGAAAACTTCCTGCTCTCCTCTGCCTTCCTCCTCTCTGCAAGCTGAGAGGTCTGAAAAGGTCTGGTCCTGACCTGCGCTGCTTCCCAGATCACAGCCTGGGGGCACAGGCTTTTGAGCCAGGCTGACCAATGTGCACAGACTTGCCTCATGGCCTGGATTTGCTACCCACCCGGCAAAATTCAAGGCTGCTGTCAGAGCTGAGGGGGAACGAGGTGGATGAAGGGCTTCTGGTTGGGAGGAGAATTAGCAGTAGAGGTGGTATGGAGAAACTGAGGCATAGAGAAAGCAAGTGGCTGACCAACAAGTCAGTGGCAGAGCCTAGAATAGATCCCAGGTCTTTATAATCCAAGTCCAGCATCTTATCCAATAGCACAAGATACGATATGATATGATATATGATATGATATGAACGGTAGTGTGGTTAAGACACTGTCTGGAGACCTGGGCTTCCTGCTCAGCTCTGCTACACACTCTCTGTGTAACACTGGGTCAGCTCATTTTTGTTTCTCCATCCCGCCCCCGCTGCAGCCTGGTGATAACAGCCCTACCTTTGCCTTGTCCAGTTGGACCCCAGGATCTTAGTTCTGGGGCTGTCCCTCCTTTTGGTTCCACTCCTACTGTGATGTGCCCTGATGTTGCCAGGGATTTCTCATCGCCACTGTCACCACCTGTATTATGGTTTGATTAGTCATTACTATTATTAATGTTAAAGAATATGAGATTGTCTTAAACAGAGAGGTACTGCCTTCTGTCAGGCCTTAAATATTAATTTCTGCTTATGCACTTTGCATTTGGTAGGCAGACAGAGTGAAGGCTTGAATGATCATGGAAGTGCCCAGAGCAACAGCCTAATGTTTTTCTTACCGTATTCAGCATGAATTAGTAAATGAACCAGCTCTCAGAGCATTTTCTAATGGTTTGGAATAGGCTGGTTCAGAATACCTGAGTTCCCCACTCCTGACTCACTCTCCAACTTCAGTGATCCCTTCACCATGCCCACAATAAGCCTGGCAATACATCGCTCATGTTTGCAAAGCATTTCAAGGACCTCAGAAAGACACCGGGGAGTTTTTAAGTGGGTTTCATGAAAGCCCTGCCTGACAGATTTCCTTGTGGCTTTCCCAGCAGAGAAATGCTTTCATAGATTTCATAGCTTTCGTAGGGCTGGAAGGGACCTTGGAAGATCATCGAGTCCAGCCCCCTGCAAGAAGGCCTCTCCTTGTTGCATTGTGTCCGTCAAGGTTTCCGGGGGCTGCTATATTGTGTGATGCCTTCTGGACCAGGGCAGGGCCTGTGGGAAGAATGCAAGTCCCACAGTAGGCTCACACCTGGCAGCTGCTGGCCCACACCTCCCTGCTGCTGGCCTGGAAATGCCAGCTGGCTTCCTTCAGTTCTCCCTTTGGGCCCAGCAGTGTCCAGGAGAGCCAGACCCAAGAGTCAGGTGATACCTGTGTTGAACTCCCTGCGGGAGCAGGATGAGACTGCCCATGGGGCTGTTTGCATGGAGGATGCTGTGTGGATGATCTCACTGTTGTGCTGGCTGCCAGCTTTGAGGTACTGCCAGCCCTGCCACCCAGGACAACTTCCCTCCCCTCCATGCCCTGTCCCAGCGCGCTCCATGCTCACTTGCAATGTTCTTACCTGCACATCCGGTTGGGAGCTGATCTGGAGGCATTACTGGGACTTACTCCCATCAATCCCTTAATTCGCGGGACGGAAATAGGAAAGATCAGTAGGTCAGTGGGAAAGCTGCTGACCCAAGGTAACATGTTAATGCGGAGAGAGGGGAATAAGCTCCCTGAGGATCTAGCTGGGCTTATCTTATTTTCAGGTTCCCAGGTTCCCCCAGGGCTGGCCGGGAGCCAGAGCTGCTGGGAAGGCAGATCCTGGCCCCAGGTGACCAGGCGGATGACCGTTCATTCTGCCCAGCTTCCGTTCCCTTCTGCATCTTGTGCACCAAGTGCCAGCAATAAGGCAGTATAACCTCCTTACCGTGGTGCTGAGCACGCACCCAGCACCACTCCCAGGCTCTGTCCCAGCAGAAGCCCTGATCAGCAGGAGCTCAGCACTGCTCACAGCAGCTCCCTGCCTCCTTCTCCCTCCACTGGGTCCTCGTTCCCTTCACAGCCCATGGCTGGCTCTGCTCAGGGCTGCCTGTTTTTCCCCAGGCAGTAGGGCAGAAGAATCCCAGGGCATCTCAACTGGTGCTGGAGGTTGTGGGGCGCTTGCTTATGGGAAGGGAAAATTTCTGGCTGGTCCTACAGATAAAGGAGAGTGGCCTGGCGGCAGTGGCGCTCAGCTCCTACAGGGTGCTGGCCTGGGCTGGTGTGGCAAAAGGGAGAGGCGGGGCAGGCTGTCCCTGGGTCTGGGTCTCTGGTGTGGTGAGAGCCCGTGGGAGGGCAGCAATAGGGACGTGGAACCAGGCTGTTCAGTTCCTGGGGCATTCAGGTTAGACTCTCTAGGTGGTGCCCAGTTCTGGCCTGGGTAGAAGGGGTACCAAGGGCCAACTGGTCCCCAGCAATTAAGGGGTTAACCCCACCTTTCTTTCCCCTCCTCTGGCTCAGCTGCAGACCTGGGCTCCTCCTGGTCAGTCCCATGGGCTGCTGCACAGCAGTCAGGGTTAGAGGACCCACAGCTGGGGCCAGGGGCAGAGCAGCAGATGGCATCTTGCTGCAGGACAAGGTGAGTCCAGGCTGGCTGAGGACTCCTCCCGCTAGGAGTCGGTGGTGGCTGGAGGTGAGGCTGGACCCATGGCTTTCAGGCATACAGTTGGCCAGCAGGCCTGATTTGCCTGAGCCCTGCTGGGTGAAGCTTAGGCTGACCATGCCTTTGCAGAGACCCCTGGAGCAACTGGGCTGAAACCAGGAGATTCACTTCTCTTGGGAGTCCTTCCCCAGGGTTTACAGCCTGGTCTGCAGAAGTGACAGGCAGTGAATTAGCTCACTGCACTGCTGAGCCTCTCTAATTGGGACTCGGCTGCTTCTCTCCTCGTCCCTATTAGCACCTGCTTGGCTGGCACTCTGGAAAAAGCCAGCGCTCAAAGGCTTAACTTTATATATAGCCCAGCCCTTGGCTGGTCACTGAGCCAGGCATTAGATGCTGACAGGGCCTGATTGGGATTTCATTTGCAATGCTTGTGTTGCTGGAAATCCAAAGACATCAGTGAGGTTAGCTCAGAGAAGGCAGGATGTGGGATGTGGCAGTATCACAATCCAGTGCCTAGAGCAGGGGCTGGGCTAGATGCAGGGCTCCTTGGCTCTGTTCATCTGTCCCTGTCCTGCCGCCCTCTTGCTTCAGGCAGTCATAAAAGGGACCCTGTGGTCATCTAGTCTGTGCTGCAGTCCACAAGCCTGGTACATTCACCCATCCTTGGTCCTAGAAGATTGTGGAACTTTAATAAAGACCATGAGCCACTGATGCTCAGCAATGGAGAGCTGACTGTGTCCCTTGCTCAGCTGCTCTTTGGGTTAACCCCCAACCCTTGGGCCTAAGTTTCCTCTTCTGCACAGCAGGGATCCCAACCTTCCTCACTCCTGCACTGGGCTTGGAAAGCCTTGGGGGACGAGTGGTAGCAGAGTGTAAGGTAATGGGCCACATCCTGGGAGGCACGTGTTGGCGAGGTGCGGTGGGATGCCTTGAGTTTAGGGGCAGATCAGAGATGTTCGTGGCCCAGTGGCTGTCATGAATGCAACCATATTCCTTTGGCCCAGCAACAATGCCCACTGGACTAACTGGGATAGAAACTCGGGAATATGCTGCTGGGTAGCCCACCATTGCTGTTCGCTGTGGTTTGGCCTGTTGCTGTTCAATACAGCTGTGTATAGGGCTTGGTGTGACCTGGGGCCTCTTCCCAGTCTTGTTGCTGATTTGTTACAAGGCCTTGGGCAAGTCATATAAACCTCAGCTGTGCAGCCTGTAATATGGGCATGACAACAATGACCTGCTCTTCGGTGTTACAGGGGCTGTGATGGCTGATCTTGTACACTTTGGGTCTGATTTCTCTCATCCAGCCCCCTGCATGCATGCACTCCTGCTGCGTGGGCTGTGCTACCACGGAATAATGTTAATGTATCAACAGTTTCCTTAAATCCAGCCAAGTTGGCCCAAGCAGCTCATCACTAGAAATTCTTTTCCTCTCTGTTCTTTTAATATGATCCCAGCTTCTCCAAGCCTGTGACCTTCAAGTGCAAGTGAGGAGAGAGGCATTAAGTGATAGGAAAGCAGAAAACTCAGGGCTGAAACTCCCTGGGAGGGCATTAGGCAAAAGCAAAAGGGACTGGTCCCGCTTTCTTTGCAGGGGCTGCTCCCTCTGGAGGGGTGCTGAGCACCTCTTGATCCCACAAGTGAGGCTCTGCAGTGTCCATGATGGGGCTTCCTTGGTAGTGGCAGTTGGTGGGTCATTGGGTCATTGGTGCTGTGAGTCGTGTCCCAGTGCAGGGTTTTTCTTTGCCTCCCATGTCAAGTGTCTACCCCCAAATCTGCAGCAGCTGGGTCCTGGCAACCCCAGGGGAGTGGTCCCAAACTCTGCCCATAGGAATGGGCACTGACCTGAGATCCTTGGGCAGGAGGTAGGGGAGCAGGGCCAGGGGCAACCCTGAGCTGTCACGACCATTTACGAGTCAGAACTGAACTCAGCTCAGTGCCAGCTCCCTCCAAGAACACCTCAGGGCATAGACAGCCCCTAAGGGGGCTATTGCTAATGAGCTAAGCAGCAAATCTGCCGCTACACCAGGTACTGTGCCAGGGCAGGTGTGGGAAACAGCTGCTGTCTATCTCTGGGACGCAGATTCCCCTCCTGCCCTTTCTGGCTTGCTTGTGAGTGGTTTGCAGCCAGGACCATCTCTGACTGTATGTGTACAGCCCCTAGCACTGTCATCCTTGCTGCAAGGGATTGCTGCCACAGTGGGGTTGATATCGCATGTCCTGCATGGAGGGAGGGTCTGTCTGCTGCAGCCCTGTGAGTCCAGATGTTTCTGGAGGAGTTTGGATCCAGGCTTGGTCCTGGATGGAAACATCCTGATTTGGCCCCAGCAGTGATTCACTGCTGTCAGGACTTCTGAGTTTAGAGCTCTATAAAGGTGGGGGCTCCCGATGATGAGGACAAGGCCTCCTGCAGCCAAAGAACTTGGGGACTTGTTTGTGACCTAGGGAAGATTTCAAGACAGATTCATTTTGGCTGCTAAGCACCAGAGCAGCTGGTGCAGGAAGCCAGGCACAGCAGGCCCCTCAGTGGTGTGCTGCAGTGCCACAGAGCTCTTGACCCTATTGGGTTGGGCACTAATTGATGCTAAGAAACAGGTAGTTATTGGCAGCAGCTGGGATTCAATAAGACTCTGTTTACCCCTAATGATGGTAACTAGGCTGGAACATGCACTGGCAGGAATGACACCTGTGCCAGCCCTGGGAGCTTTGCCCAGCCTAATACCACTCTGATCCCTCAGAGGAAGCCTCAGCTTCCCTTCATAGAGACAGTCAATGTTTCAATTAGTCTCCCAACCTGCTGATCCGGGGAGCTGGGAGGCCCTTTGCTCATCTGCTTTGCAGCCTGGACAGTGCTCACAAGGAGTGTAACAGCTCTCCTCCCAGCTCAGTCTCCTGCTATGTAGTGCCTGGGTGAGCTGGATAATCCTGAAGCATGCTGAGAGGCAGCCTGTGTTTTTTAATCATCCTGCTGGAGGCAGTATGGCCCAGTGGGTAGGTTCTGGCCCCAGTGCTGGCTGCTGCTGCTCTTGAGTGCACGCCTGTATCCACTTTGTGCCTCAGTTTCCCCTTCTGTAAGGAGGGTGATGATAGTACCCCCTGGGGTTCTGTGAAGCTCTGTTCCTGAGTGCGTGGAAAGGGATTTCCAGCTGTTGGGTAAAGAGTATGATAGAAACACCAGCTTTATTCATCACAGAGGAATTGCTTCTTCTCTGCTGATATGCAGCCTCCCCTAAAGTCAAACATTGCAGCTTAGCTAAAGGTTAGGAAAGAGCTGAAGAATCTGGACGTGGACATCCTAGGACTCTTAACTGGGTTTCAACCAGTCCAGGTTTTCTGTAAAACCCAGGTGATGATGGGCCTGAATCCCAGGAGGATCTAGCTTGGTTTCAGGCAGGTAGCTAGCTATGGCGGATGTTTCCTGCAAGAAAGCTTGGTGGATCTTCGCTTTAATGCGGCACCTTATACCTGTGGTGGGGTTTAATACCCCTGTACAAAGGCCTGGTGAGATATCAACTAGAATAACATGCAAGAGCCTGGGTGACCAGAACTAAAGACTCACAAGCTCATAATGGAACAGGTGCAAAGCAGGGCTGGTGAGTGATCAAGGAGAGTCTTGCTGGTGCTGGGGAGTGGAAGATGCGTGTCTAATGCCTAGGCAGCTGAGAGGGTATAAGATGCTTGGTATGAATATACTGGGGTATAAGCACAGGGGGGGAAGAGCTGTGAGAGCTAAAGACTAATATGGGCATTGCAAGAGAATGAGTATAAAGTGTCTACAGTTACATTTGGTTGGAAAGGAGAAGGTTTGACCTTTAGAGTAACGAGGTTCTGCAACAGTCTCCCAATAGGAATAGTGGGGACAGAAGCTCTTAATATCTTCTAGGTGGAGCTGGATCAGTGTAGAAGAGAAGATATTTCTGTGATGTGGTGCTTGCAATAGCAGGGACTGGTCTCCATGGGCCAGGGACCCTTCCCATCCTGTGTCCCCATCATGTCTT
Source organism: Gavialis gangeticus (assembly GCF_001723915.1). NCBI lineage: Eukaryota > Metazoa > Chordata > Crocodylia > Gavialidae > Gavialis > Gavialis gangeticus. The sequence goes on along the minus strand of NW_017729018.1, from coordinate 5,973,123 downwards.
GGAAGGGTTAATTCATAATCCAGCCTGTGGAACTGTATACCTCATGCATTGGTTTACCAGTTTTCCCAGGATGGGTAACCTGAGTTTGAACCCATGGCACAGCCATAAAACAAGCCTCTGACACTTAAATTCATAGAACAACTCTACTAGCCGAAGCAGCAAGTGGTTAGCCTCCTCTGTGGAGTATCTGCTAGAGTAAGACAAGACACATGGAGGAAATGGGTATGCAACATGTTTATATGGGTATAATTAGATCAGTTTTGTACCTGGATCTCAGTTATACCAGGATCAGAGCAGGCAGACAGCCAACTTATCCCATGGGTTGTAAACTACTATTACAGCACGTCTCCGCTAGGTGGCAGGTGATAGCTTGAGCAAATGACTACCTTGGGCTAGTCCACTGCTTAGCATTGCAGATAGATGAGGTGCACCAGGGTGGAGTCATAACAGTCTGTTCACGGAGTAACTTCACCTCCAAGTAGAGTGATCTAGACCAGTGTAGGGCTCTACAGCAGACAAGCTGCTGATCGGTGTGCTGAACCATGTAGAAATGGGTATGGGGGAATGTGTAGCACAAGGTTGTTGTATTGATGATGTCTTATCAAGGAGGAAGGGTTTTGAAAAGGGAGAGAGTCGGGAAAGGAGAGGATGTTTTTCATTGAATTGTACCCAGTGGCAATAAAGGTCGGACCTTGGGGGGACAACTCAAAACTGTGAGCATTCAAACTTAAAAAAGATATATTAGGTGATAAATGTAGGGAAAATGGTTAATTGTGGTGGAAACCATGACAGAACTCCACAATTCTTGGGAGCTTTCTTTACTTCCAACTCTGCTGAAGTTTGGGGAGTTGTGCCTGGTAAGTAGGAAGGAAAGCAGACCCTTCGTATTGTCATAGCAGGACTCACCAGTGCCTGGCTGTGCACAGTCTGGCTTCTTTTTCTTTATTGTCTTGCAAATATTCAGTCTTGGGAAGATGCTTTTTAAATCGAAAGTTAAGTATAGAGGCAGTGATCCCTAAAGTGTCAGACTTCACCTTGGTTTCTAATCAGAGATAATTCTGAAGGCTGAGTGGCTCTTTAGGAATTGGGCAGTAGTGATGGTGGAGGTCCAAAGAAAGTGCAATTGCCCTGCATGCTGTTTTTCCACCTCTGTTCCAGGACTGATGCATATGTGTGATTAGAAGGAAAATCTCCCCGGTGAGTACCCAGGCTCTACCTCATATATGTCTCCTCCTTTTGGATGCCAATTTGCCACCTCTGCCTCCTAATTTTGCTACCACTCAGCAGAGGGGCAAGGCTGGGATCACCAGAAAGGGCAGAAATGTTATGCTGTATGCCCAGCTGGAAATGCTCGTTCTTTGTTCCTGAAATAATTACCCTCCTTGCGTCTGTGGCAGTGATTCTCAACCAAGGTGCTGTGGCACCCTGGAGTGCCCTGAGATCTTTTCAAGGGTGCTGTATGGGGGTCATGTACAGTTAACACTGTAAAGTGTGCGAACATGATTCACGAGATAAACCTAGAGATTTCAAATAGGAGTTTGTAGTGTTAAAATTGTTCTGACCTATTCTGAGGTCTTTCTGAGTTCTTTGAAAAATGAGACTTGCTCTAGCATTTTTCTGCAGTCAAAAAATGAGTGGAAAATTAAAAGGTGTCACTTTCTAAGGGGTGCCTTGACCCTAATGAGGAGTGCCTCGAGCCTAAAACGGGTTGCAAACCACTGGTATATGTTGTGAAGTGGAGCAGGGGTCAAGACACGGGAGGCGATATGGGAGTATTCATCACCGGAAAATCTTTTTAAGGCACCTGCCATATGGTGTCAATTAACCCTTTCCAAAGATAGAAAGCTCGTGGATGAGAGGCCTTGCAAGGAGTATTTTGAGGCAGGATGTGCTTGGAGTTGGAGCCTTTGTGCTATTTGTTCTGAAAAAGCAGGGGATTGAGATGCAGTTAAAGTGACACTGAGCACAACCCAAGGGTAAAGCTAGTGTTTCTGCCTCCCCCACACACATTAACAAGCCTAGGAAAGCCTACTCATGGCCAAGGGGCTAGTATGGAAAGAATGGAGCAAAATACAGCTTGTTTGAGCCTGAAGCGAGGATATATATAACCCACTTCAAGAGCTGAGTGGAGATGGAGCTTGATATTTGCTTAGCTCTTGTGTTTGCTGAACAAAGGCATCATGTATCAAGTCAAAGGTATTTAAATAATATGTTTCCCTGCTGTCGTATGGGTGGTGTAGAAAGACAAAATGAGCCGGCACTCGCAGCAGCATTGAAGCAGGTCTGGGTTCTGGTCTTGGCTTTTGGAAGAGTGTGGTCTAGCGATCAGGGCGAGAGGACAGAGTCTGGTCTCCTGGGTACCTTCCCTGGTTAGAGTTGTGTGAATAATGGATTTTTTTCCAGTTCAATGTATTTCTCTGTGCATTGTAGAAAATAGTCCACTCAGCCCATAATACACTGTTCCACTCAGTGCAAAATGAACCATTTGGGTTCATTTTGGGCTGTTCTTATCCCTTTTAAAATTCAGGTTAGTTACATTTCTGAAGAAAATGTTTTCTCAGTGCTGATCTTTCCCTCCTGTGTTCTGGCTGACTCTGCACACCGAGGTCCCGTCGAATTCGCACACGATTTTGGTGACCATGACGCTAAGATTTTCAGTCAATTCCCTATTACCCCAAATATGTTGCCCAGCCCTCCTCCGGGTGCTGGGGGAGAACAGCCTCTTGCATGTAGCAGGAGACCAGCCAGCAGAGAAAAAGCATCTGAAACTAACACCAAAGCATCCCTTCTTTCTCAGACACCCTGGAAACAATACATTGGGCTCAAATGAGCTCACAAGATGCATCCAGGTGACCCTATTGAAGTGAGTGAGCTTCAGTGGACAGAAACAGTGGAAATGGATTGCCTTTTATTTTTCCAAGTGACCTCCCGCCTGAGTTGAAGCAGAGCAGTTAGATACAACAGAAGGGGAAAGCCCAGAAAGGGACCGTTCAGCATCAAAGCAGAAAAGGAGCCAGTGGGGCATTCTGGCTCTCTATTTCTCTTCCACATGCACCCTGCTCTGGCATCCTCCTGAAAACAGCCCTCGAATCTCCTAAAAGCAGAATCCTCCAAGCGCCTAGATGTGAGCTTCCTGACGCACCGCCAGTGGGGAAACTCTCTGTGGATGGGAGCTGGGAGGCCTGAGCACAGTTCCTAGCTTCGCCAGGTTTCTCACTTACTGTCTCTGTGCCTTAATTTTCCATCAGTGTGATGGAATAATTTTACGTTCTTTCATGCTCGCCCTCCCTGTTCTATCTAGATTGCAAATTGTGTAGGGCCGGGGGGCCGTTTTTGGTGACTGCCGTCTTGGCTTATGCATGAGCTGGTGACCGCCAGAGCTAAAAGCATGAGCTGCTACTGCAGGAACTGAATCGGGCGCTTGTACACGTCACGTATTGTTTACATACACGTTACGAAACGGCTGAGCTGATGTAGCGATTACTGTGATGGACTCTAAGCTGCCGCTTCTGTCCTTGCTGGGATGGGTCCCATCATTTACTCTCTCTATATGGCACCTGGCACAGTGCAGCTCTAATCATTGCTGCTGAAACACCCCAATGAAGGCAGACAGCAGATAGGAGTGACGGGGCACCCTGCAGCATATCTGTGGCATCTTTCCATGTCACAGGGGAGCCCCTGCTTACTATGACGGCTCCAGCCACTTGCTGCACACCCCTCGTTCCTCAGTGCTGCCCTAGCCAGAGCCAGGTCTAATTGTGTGCATTTATGAATCATCCTTTGGCCCAGGTTTCTTCTCCCCTTACTTCCGGGGTTGCTTGGCTCACCTTGAATTCGGCCATACACGCAGTGGCATGGTAGCTGGCTGGGTTGCCAGGGAGACGGGACTTTTGTTTACCATCTGGATTGTGATAACGAGTACGAAAGGGGAGGAAAAGCACATGGTGTCTAGTGTGCCTGACCCACTTTCTGATGCGCTGGGCATCGCCAGCCGTGGGCGATTGGATTGCAAGCTGCAGTTGGTGCTCAGGGAGGCAGGGCTGGAAATGTGCAGAGAAAGCGTGGCCCAAACACTCCCAGTGGACACAGTCTGGGAAACTGGGGTGTTTTCCCCTTGCATTGTTGAAAAGGGGTAAAATGTTCAACAGCGCTCTTGTGATCTGGTAGATCCCAGCCCCGCACCACATGCATCAGCATAGCTCTGTTCACCAAAGGCTAATGACAGCTGGGGCAGATCCAGGGGGTGCCGTGCTGTAGTTGTACCCCCCTTTGATTCCTGCCCCACCCAATTACCTGGGAGGGGTAGCAGCATTTCTATTCAGGCCTCACCAAATGAATCAATTGACTTCATGGCTTATTGTAATTACATCTATCTGATTCCTGCTAATCTCTCTGCACTCCACAGGTGTTAATGGCTCTCTTTCCATTTTAATAGCCTTGATGTTCCACTGCTCAAACTGTCCTTTCTTCTGCAGTTTTGCTGCCTGTTAGTCATTCCTGGTAATGTCTCTTCTACTTCACAGCCCTGCAGACTGCTTTTAGCTCTAGCTAAAAATTTAACTCAGGTGTAGTAACATTAATTCAGGTGTAGAATTGACTGACATTAAGGGATCCTATAGATCTGCAGGTAGCCGTCTCCAATGCGCTGGAAATCCAGTGTGTTGGAGCAGACTCAATTAATTGAGTCTGCTGGAGTACAAAAATAAACACTCTCCAGCAGACTCTGGTGTCATGCGTATCAGTGTTCCCGTGCCAAAATATGGTGGCGGGGCGCTTTGAACTAAAACTTGTTCCATCAGCTTTAAATGAAAGCACCCTGCTGCCATTTTTCAGTGTGGGGGATGCTGATACACGTGATGCTCGGGTGCTTTTAATTAGCACGGCCACCTTGTGCTCAGTCTCCAATGCCCGCATGCTCCTTTGCTTTTCTGCTGAGACTGGCCACAAGGCACCCACCACTTAGTGCCAGCCGTGATCTTGCTGTTTGGAAGGACGAGGACACTTACTCATGGGAGACTGTGCTGAGACTCCAGATCCTCAGCCTGGTTTCTGACCCTTAGCAGCAAGGGCTCAGGACAAAATGCCGAGGCACAGCCCCCAGAGCCTGTTCCCAACTCCTTCGCCTGGACAGAGCACTTGAGCTCTCCAAACCATTCACCACTGCATGAAGGGAGGTCAGGAGAGGATGAACCTATCTGGGCAAGGATGCTGATCTGGAAACCTTTCTAAGAGGGAAGGGAACCATATAAAGTGACCTGGAGCTGAGCTAACTTGGTTTGAGTTCAGTAGACCAAAGCAAAATTGATGTAGAGTCTTGGCTAAGCAGAGAGTCAAGGTCAGGGTCAAGGTCAGTAGCTTTTCATTCGAAATGCATATTTCAATGACAAGTGGGTTTATTGCCAAAGTGGCAGCTTCCATGGGAAAAGAGCCCGTTTGGATGAAATGCGTCCAATTTTCCTTGAAAAAACAATGAAGCCTCATTTTTTTTAGCAGCTGGAACCCTGTGTCTGACAGCAAGGAAAGGGAGCAAGAACCAGCTTTCCTCTGAGATTGCTCAGTTGCCAAAAAGCGACTGTTTTTCACTTTTTTTTTTTAAAACTAAAATGCCTAAGCCTTTGAAGAAACAAAATCAATTGCAAAAAAAACATTCATTTTCAGCTGAATTTGGCATAGGAACAAAGAACACTTCTCCAGCAGCTTCAGGTAGGTTATGAAGGTATGTTTGATATCTTTGGGTTGTCTGACCTTGGTCCTTTTCTTGCCTGGGGCAGGGGGGTCGGACACGATGATCCTTTGGAGTCCCTTCCAAGTCTACAATCTATGAATCTTCCATGTTACAGGGGTTTATGAGCGCATTTGTGTGACGAAGATGAATTGAGATTGGTTTGCTGTAATGTGCACTGTACTGGAGACTGAATAAGGGGCAAGTTACACCCCTTTGGACTTGAATTTGGCTCAGCGGCTGTCTCCGGAGAACTGGTCAGAAAAAGGATGCAGAAGAGAAGCAAATTGCCCCCCTCATCCCGGGGCTGTCGCTTATTTGCATTGATCCCTGCAGTCCCTGGCTCACTGGCATGGCCCGTTGCCATTGTGCTGGTGAGATTCATTGATCTCTTATGGACCGAAGATGCTTAGCTAACAGCCATTGTGTTTCTGCAGTCTATTCATCACCCATGCACTGAGGACGTATGCTGGTTTCCTGTGTATCAGCAAGGTCCCATTCCTAGGGGCGCTCCGGTTAGTTAAAAATAGCTTCTGCTCACACAGTTTAAATGTTGTTTGGCTTTTGAGGTCCCAGAAAGTCTCTGCTCTAGCATTTCCCCCATGTTCCCACGGGAGAAGCTTTATGGGAGGTAGGGAGGCTCAGTGCAAACAGGACACCAGCATTTTAACTACCATGTTCAGCCTTTCTCTGAGCAAGTCTAGACACCGCAGTGGGCAGGATGCTGGTGACCAGACTACAGGGATGTTGTTATTGATCCTGCAGTCACCTCGAGAGGCTCCGGCTGTGATGAAGGACCTGTTATGAATCTAGGCAAATAATAAGAGAGAAGTTCCTGTCTCCAAGAGACAGAACAGAGGCACAGTAAGACGCAGCGACTTATCCAGCGAGTCGGGGCAGAGCAAGGGACAGAACTAGCATCTCCCAACCTCCTGGCCAGTCCTCTAACCACTAACCCACCTGTCACTCCAGAGCGCTGCGCCTACCTTCCTGTGCTCTGTGGAGCAGCCGCAGTGATTGTTCTGTGATGGGACATTTTACCCAAGGGTGGCCTTGGCTCTGCATTGCAGAGTGGTTCGGCAAGCAGGACCAAGAGGTAGCACTAGACCTCCATTTCCAGCTCATTGGCTTCCTGGCTGAGCTTGGGTGAATCGTTTCTCTCTGTGCCTCAGTTTCTCCACCTGTGAAATAGGGTCGACAATGTTTCCCACCCCGCCTTTGCCAAGGGCTAGAAGGTCTATGGTATGGGCAGGGCTCTTGGACTACAGTAGGCCTGGGTCAGGTTAACAGATTGTCCAGGCTTTTCCAGTACATTGCCTTTTTCACCTGCACTGCCTAGCTCCATCCTGGTTCCTCCCTTTGCTCCATGTATGCTGCACCACCCTCTGCTCACAGGGCTGTAGCACTGTGCTCTTCAGCCCTCCAGGGCTGACAAGCCATGGATGCAGACCTGCTCCCTCCCCACAGACCCTGATTGTCCTGGATGAGGTAGTGTGTGGGGGCGGCTGGCACTGCCATTGCCTGTGCAGTGTCCAGACAATGCATCCAAAGATAATTCCAGTGAGCCCATGTGGAGGCATCTGGCCTAGAGAGAGGCCACCGCTGGGAACCAGAGCTTGGCGGTAGGATCAAAAGCTGGGGGGGAAAGGATAAGCCTGATGGACCTCGCCCCACGGCTGGTGTGGGTATGGGCTGCAGCATGGAGACCACTGCTTGGGAGACAGGATAATGCCAGGCTCCACTTCTGCCCTTGCCTGGCACCCATAGACAGACCCGCCCTGACAGGCAGCAAGGAGCCTCGCCTTGAGACTTACTATCGTTATCGTTATCATCAGGCTCCATCCGGGCAGGAAGCTCCGCCGCGCAGCCCAGCTCCCCCTCGCTCTGCATTGGCATAGTGGCCTAGATCTGCCATTCCGCATGACTTCCCCCCGCGCCGGTCCCTGGAGCCAGCCGCCAGCAGGCGCAGGAGCTCGCGGATCGGCTTTCACAGCGGCTGGGCTAATCCAACATGACTCTTCCATTAGAGCCCAGACATTAGCAAAGAGCTTTTTGGTGTAGGAGTGAACTCTCCTGCCCTCCCCCAGCCCTCCGCCCATGTCCTACCCCTGCCCCCAGCCTGAGCGAGGGGTAGAGGCAGGAAAAGAAGGCACCATCTGTCCCCCTCCTACTGGAAGTCCATTGCCTCTGTGATGCACATCCCCAAGCATTTTTTTTTCTGTGAAGGGCAAGGGAAGCAAAGGGCTGCAGCCCAGGGACGAGGAGGACTGTTGTCCTGTGTTGGTTGCCACATGAGTGCAGCAGCAAGCTACACGGTCTCAGACTGGGAGGCCATCAACACTGCCTCGCCATAGCAGGGCCCACTGCTGGATGCAGACAGCAGCTTTGCAGCAGAGTTTTGTTTTCTCTCATTATTGCAGAGGAAAGAGGATTAGATCCCACAGCAGACAGAGCTGGGGCAGCATGGCTTCTGAGCAGTCATACCCCTGTGCCAGCTTGTGGATGCCCTGACCTCAGCCCTGGGGAAGGGGGAGGCTGGGAATACAGGCCTACAAGGCAGCAAGAGTCCACCAGTCGCAGCTATTGCTCCACTCAATTCCACTGGTGCCAGGTTTAGGTGGATCTGGGACAAAGACCATGTCCCAAGTGATGTACTCCCTAAAACACCTGGGCTTGTGGCTACCTCAGCCTTCAGGGGGCTGCTGAGTGACTCCGCCAGCACCCCCATATGAATGCAACCAATCTTGTACGCTTCAGCCATGTGGCTTGTTTAGAAGGAGCCTCAAGTGACCGTCCATCTGAGGGAACTTGGATGTCAGTGGACAATGTGTGTCTCCTGCTGGACTTTGAGCAGCATTCATCAAAACCCCCTTCAAGGAAAGAATTAAGCTGTATCTATGCACCCACCCATACCCGCAAGGATAGTTTCCTAGGATAAAGCCTGGACTTACAAGTGCTCCTTACAATACGCCTTCCATTTTACATTGCACCACCACGAGCAAGGACAGGGCAGCCAGGGTGTCACTCCCAGGCTGAAACAGAGGGGCACATCCACATTGCAGAGTGCAGGGGAAGGCAGAGGTACCCAAGCCAGGTTTAACAGAGCCAGCTGAATGCCTGGCAGCACAAAGTCCACTTGCATGCACGCAGCCTCGTGGTGTGAGGATTTTAGTACATGGGACTTCTGCTGTTAATTCCCAGGGAAGCAGAACCAGTGCAGACCCCAGCGAGGCGGGTTCCTGGCTGGCAGCAGTCAGGAGGTTTCAGTGACCAGCATGGCCCAGGTGGGTAGCGTCCATGCCCCTGTGCTCGGTTTCCAGTTAGCTGGCAGGGAAACCAGCGGGAGCAACAACAACCCCCTTCCCATTGAGATAGTGTATGTATTGATGCTCTACCCTGGTGCTAATTATCAGCTCCGATTTAGCTTGATCAAAGTCACAGCCCTAGCCCAGGGTCTGTGGGTTTTTTCTAACACCCCCTTTCCCTCCCTGCTGCCAAGGGGAATGAAAACCCCTGAGGAGCTGACTAAGAGCCTGGGGAGAGGCAGAGGCAGCCAGGGGCAGGGGGTAGCATCCTGGCACAAGCTCAGAGGAGTCTGGGCTGAAGCATGCTGGCTGGTGCAGGAATCCAGGGGCAAGGGGTGGGCCCTGGCAATGATTGACAGCTGCTGTGCATTGTTTTAACAAGGGCTTTTTGCTACTGGGGGCAGTGATTGGTTGTCCCTGGCATGATGATGGGTGCTCGGGGTCCTCGTGGGAAGCGCGCGGCTAGCTGCAGCGAGGAACTGGCATGCCAGCATCCAAAAGGGTGAGAGAATCAAAGCCTAGAGGTGCCAACCTCCCACACCCGATGTGACACCTGGGGAGAAGGGCACTAATTGGCCTCGTCTGACTGGCGGGAGGAGCGTGGAGCCAGGGAGGAGGCATAGCTCCTCTGAAACTGGCTGGCTTTGGCCCTTGAGTCTGCCACCGAGGAACGCATGTGGGTGGAGAGGTGTCTTCCCCGAGCAGTCGCTGCAGGGAGGGCCGTTGGATCAGAGCCACCTCCCCGTCTCAATGCAGGTCCTGCAGGCCCTTGCGGCACAGGCCAGTGCTCATCCCTAGGGGAGGTTCAGGAAAGTCTGTGGAGCGACCCCAGGGAGGAATTTGTCCCTCAAAATAGTGTCACAAACTCCAGAGAGCCCGGTGCTGTGGACCTGCCCTATCAAATGTGATCTTGAGGCTCTGATTCCCTTTGAAGCTTGTGCTCCTCTTAAGTGGTCCCTGTGTCAGGGGCCCTAACAGGCAGCCCAGCCTGAGCCAAGTGCCTAGTGGGCAGCACCTGCCTGGGGCATGGACTGGCAGCCTTACCCCAGCTAATGACTGGCCACTGTCTGGGTCTCCTGGCTGCGGGCAGAGAAGCTTCTCTGGGTATCTCCGGCCGTGGCAGCAGTTTCCAGGCCAGCCAAGAGCCCTGAATAAGGTCTGCCCTGGTAAGCCTCTCTGTCCCTGAGCTCTCTGGCCTTCCCAGTTCCTGGCTCTGCTTAGCTTTTCTGGGACTCACAGTTTCCCTCTGGATCTGGTAACTTGGTCTCAACCTCCTGGACCTTGACCTGGGCTTTGTCTTGGACTCTACCCCAGGGTTTCCCCCTTGGATCTGGTAACTTGGCTCCCTAACCCTGACTCAACCTACATTTTAAACAACGCCCCTGGCTCCTGCCTCCCCGCAGTGGCCTAACCACTAGGCTAGACTGCCTCTGACCCAGTCCCTTACACTGTGGTTATAGTCACAGCTGGTCCTAGTTGCCAGCCCAACCCTGCAGACACCTGGGGTTAGATCCAGAAAGGATGTGGGCGCTCTGATGCTGGGCACAGTAACACTTGCCTCTTGGGTGCCTGGCTTCAGAGATTCAGCAGGCCGGACCTGGAGTAGCTTTAGCCTCAGCCATTTGGATGGGTCTTAAAACTTTGCCATCTTCAGGGCCTAAGAACCTATGTCCAGGCAGCAGGAAGCCTTCAAGCCCCCCTCCTGAAGACTGGTTGAGGAACTGAGCAGGGCTGTTCTTGTCCCATCAAAGGCAGCGGCAGGGAGAGACTCAGATCTGAAGAATGCACTGCTTCCAGAAGCTTGCTCACGTCTATCCCAACCAGGCAGCTGGTCCAAAAAAAAGGTACCACCCAAAAATTCCTGGCCTCTTGTATTGTAACAACAGTAACTCTCGCATAGATCTGGTCTCCCCAGCTATGTGGGTAGAACGTAGCTATTCTGGAATAGCTCCCCCCAGTCCTTTTTATTCCAGATTAGCATCCACGTGCAGAGCTGTCCTGGAGCAGCTCTTCCTGTCAGTCCCCCATGTAGATGGGCCCTTCTCTGATCTACATTTATGTTGTCTGAAGACACGTGACAAGGGAAATATGTGGCAGTAGTTGGGAGACAGCCCTGATCTAGCCCTAGCCCTGTGCTGGGGCTGCACACACAGTTTGCAGTGGGTTAATGAGTTCCCTGAGCTCGGCCCAGTGCAGTTCCTTTGGGCACAACCCATTCACGAGAAAGTGGCATCCAGGGCCTGCAATTTGGTCCTTACCAGGTGTCCAGCGTCTTGCTTGTTTTCATCGCGTAGGGAGTTGGTGCATGAAAGGAAGATGGTTCTGCCATCACAATGGCCTCAGTGTAAGCTCCACCACAGGCATCTGTGCACTGTCGTCATGTACCTTGGTGCTACTGAAAGAGCAATGCCATAAATAGCTATGCGTAGTGACAACTGGGGTCGATCACACTGCGCCTTTCAGCCCCTAAGGCCCTGCACGCTCTCAGTGAAATGCAGAGATCCCTCAACCCACCTGCAAATGCAGCCACCTCTGGGGTGACATGGAGCGTTTCTTTAACCTACGTGGCACAGGAATGCTGCCATGTAGAAAAGAAATCCTGCTGCGTGTGAGTGAACTGAAGGTAGTGTGTCCAAATGAACTCCCAACTAACAAAATCCAGAGTGCTGTTGGTTGTATAGCAATAATTGATCCACAGCAGAACTGCTGCCTGGAGCCGCTGCACCACCAGGGTCCGCAATAATTTTCACAGCAAAGATCCATGATCAAACATGCTGGAAAATAAATTGCACTGTCTTTGGTGAGGGGAGATGGCGGAAGAGAACAAGGAGTGATGAGGGGATGAAGACTTGGGGGGTGGGGGGAAGGGAGAGCTTTAATAGACACTCTGGATGCAGAGAGGAAAATGGGCAACACTACAAATCAATTAGCATCTAGGGGGAGAGGAAGGAGGCCAAGATCTTAGTGGAATCAACAATGGACTGAAAATAATGGGAGAAGGGGCAGATCTGACCGGATGTTGTTGTAAAGAAGTTTTCCAGTGTTTTATAAGTCAGAGTCTGTCTATCCTAAGGCTGCACCTTGCCGCTGTCATTTCTTGCTGCCTTGGGAAACAGAGAGCAAAGTCCTTACTGGGCTCCAAGGAATCCCCGGCTCCTTTGCCTTGACAGGACCACGCTGTGCTTGGAGCAGGGGCTGGCTGTGAATCCTGGAGCTTGGAACTTCGACTTTTTTGCAGTTGATTGATGTTGGGGATGGGCTTCGATTTAGTGGTAGCAGTGGGGCCATTCCTGGGACCGTTGTTGTTCCAGTGGAAAGGCCGGTGGGACTGGTAGTCAGGAACCAGCTCTACTCTTTGCTCTGCTATTGACTTGCTGGGTGACAAGTGAGCCTGGATCTCTTGAGCTGGTCATTTCTTTGGGGCAGGGGCTGCCTCTCCAGACTGGTCACACATAAGCACTACTTGGGGGAGTGATGTCCTGGCAAAGTCCTTTGGCTGAGACGCAGCTTGTGGCTGAAGAGCTCTTCCGCTGTCTAGCCTAGCCCAGCTCTCTGCGTGAAATAAGAACTGCAGTCAAGGAGAGTCATCCTCGCTGTGCCATCCGCATCCCCACCGGCACTCACTGGCAGGGGTGTGGTGTGTTTGAAACCCTCTTGGCTAATAGAGTTGGGCCAGCAAGGTCTTTTAGGCATTGCTGAAACCTGAGCTTATAAAGTTCCTAAAGCAGTGAGGCTTCATCTCAGCCCCCTGGGGCCCACTTAAATTAGTCCTGGCCTCCATCCTAAATGCTGTTTCACTTAAAGCCAGTAGGAATTTGCTGAGTAAGAGGTGCAAAGCTATGATCTTGAGGTCTAGCCACACGGAAGGTTTCTGATGACATATAGTAAACTGGGGCGGGGGCTGTCATTATGTTGGCTGGCCCAGTAACTCCATCCTGCAGCTGACAAAGGAGTAGTTCCACTAACATAGCAATGAGGAGCTGGTGCTTTTGATGCTGAAGATGCTGGGCTTGATCTCTGCTGACAGCTGTGGTGCCTTTACCTATGTGAGAAGACAAGGTTGATATGCACTTTAATGGACTAAATAAGATGTGTGTGTGTGTGTGTATATATATATATAGAGAGAGAGAGAGAGAGAGAGAGCATACTAATTTGCATGAGCTGAAGCTCACTTCATCAGATGCTGCCAGTCTACAAAAGTTGGTGCTGTCTGTATAACTATCTTACATAGTTAATCTATTAATGTGCATATCTACCCCGTCTTCTGACTGACTTCAGACTAGCATGGCTCTCTTATTCATGTGGCCATGGTTTGTTACATGAGGATTACAGGATCTAGTCCTGTGTGTGCACATGTATCTGCATACAAGAATACAAGAGGCCTCAGAGGTTGCAGCAAGAAGACTGGGCAGAGCTGAGCTCTGTCTGCTCCAGGCTTGGGGAAGGAGGAGATCTGGCTCTGAACATTGTGGCCTGGGCTCATATGGTGCTGCTAATCCAGACTGACTGGGTTTCCTGCTACGCATAGATGCCCTTTCCTGAGGCAGGAGCTCCCCTGCTCTATTAGGTGGGAGTAATGATTTCCGCTGCAGAATGGAGCCATTCGATATGCAGACAAATGCCCTGGGGAGGGGAATAGCAGCATTTGCAAGCACTGATCTGGCTTTGTAAATGCCAGCATGGCTCTTGTGAGGACAGTGTGCGGGAGTGAGTGGGCATGGGGGTAGCAGGCGGAGGCAGCAGTCTCCCACCAATGCTACTGCAGGGCCTTGTGGTCCAGATAGCAATAGTGCAAAGAGCTGCTAGTGCATATGCGCCACTACTGCCTGCTGCGGGATGGAATCAGAACAGCTCAACCATGTGTCACGAGCCCTGTACTACTCAGAGAGGGTGCTGGGTGATGCGCTGAGCAGACATTGAAGTAACTGCCAGCCCCTTCCCCTGAATCCTTATATGATTAACGTTCTTTTTTCCACCCAAGGGACCGGGCCTGAGACTTGGCGCCATGATGATCCGAGTCCGGGGGGAGACTCTGGATTTAAACCTGTGCCCGTGGGGTCAGGACTGAACCCCCAGAATCTGAGGCTTTACTACAGATGGAGACACAGGGACCCCTCCCACCACACGGAGCCGGTCTTCAAACCTAAGAGCTGGGGAGGAGCCCGTGTCCCTGCTTCTGGCTGGCCAAAGTGGACTCCCGTAGCATGGACCAAGTCTCATGAGAGAGGCTGCTGGTGAGCTGAGCCCTCCCATTTGTGAAGGAGTATGTAACATCCCCGTGGCAAGCATGTGGAAAAGACGTGGCCATGGGAAAGCAGTTTGCAGATGCCATGGGAGGAACCGGTGGCATGTGATCACTCAGCCAGCCAGCTCTGCAAACCACCAGCCACCAGTGGCCCGCAGACCTCAATAACCTGGGACTTCCTGTCGATTTCAACAGGCCTTGGATCAGGTCTTAGAAGATTGTCCTTCCTCCTCACTCTAGGGGTGGGAAGCCTGGGGCACTTATTTATTTTTGCCTTGGGCCTTTTTCTCCAGGAGCTGATCCATAGGTAGTGGAGGTCGGAGGAATCCAGGGGGCTTGCAGACCCTTTCCAATGGCTGGCTGGTGGGTCCTTCCTCCCTCCCCCATCCCACAGTCATTTGAAGAGGCTGAAGGGAACCTTGTCAAAAATTCCTGTGTGAAATCATTCATGAAATATTCAGCCATTTCTTGCAATTTTCATGTTTGCTTCAGAAAAGCCATGAATATTTTAAGGGAGCTATTAAAATTTCATGGCCATGACACTTAGGTTGAGCCTATTAACACCATTTATGTCGGCACCCAGTTTACCAGTGGCTTGCCTGGGGGACTGGACAGCAAACCTTCCACCCTGTTGTCAGGAAGATCATGTCTGGCCTCTCTGGAATCATTTCAAAACACTAAAACTTGTTGGAGCTGCCTTCTGTTGGGGTTCAGCTCTTCGAGGCAGTGCAGAACAGGTAGGAAAGAAGAGCTGGCCATTCAGAAGACCTTGGTTCAGGAAGTGACCTGCCTAAGCGTCTGCAGAGAATCTACATCACATCTCAGCAAGGGCATTTTTGAGCATGCGCCATCCACCCTCTCCCTGCAAATGCACCAACTTCAGACCTGGGACAGTGTCGTTTGCCATCCACTCTCAAGGTCAACCGCAAGGTGGCTTTGCCGCTGCATTTCTACACTCGGCACATGTAGGTGGTTGGGTGGGAGTGCACAGAAGTGTCACTTTTGGGCCAGGCTAGGGATGGCTGAAGAGAGGTTGCAAAGACTCTCTCTAAGTTTTGGCCTGGCTCCCTGGGCTTCTTTTCACCCATCTCTCTACAACTTTCTATCAAAATCCTACCTTCCCAAGCAGCAAACACCCAACCATTGACTTCTCTACGCTTTGGAGATCAGGGCTTCAAGTTGCACCTAGGCAATGCACCACATGCAAGTCACTCATTTAAACCAACACTGGGCATGGTAACCAGCAGTTGTGCCCCATGCACTATATCCAGTGAGCTGGCGAGTCCTAGTCCAGTTGCCAGCACAGACATGGACTCCCCTACTCCCCCCCATAAAATCACTAACACAGCTGGCGCTCATCAAGAGAAAAGCCAAGGACTTCAGTGGGCTGTGATGTGAAGCCTGTGAATGTCTGCAGGGAGTCTCTGGTGTTGGGTTGAAGCTGGGTGCAGGGCTGCATGCTGGGGCTTGTTCTGTAGTGAATTTGGTCCTCATGGGTCTGGCACCTACCCCCAGTGCTATAACACACGGCACAGATTGACAGGAAAGCTCAGGAGAACTGACCCTTCTAGGTATGGCCAAATAGCCATGTTAGCAAACTAAACCACACAGAGGGGCAGCTTCTGGGGCGACTCATTGCAGATATGCCCGTTTCTGCCATTGCTTCAGGATAACCAGATTCCAGCAGGTGTGAAACTGGTCTTAATGCAAATTAATGAATTCTGTGCATTGTAGTATCAGCTGCAGCCTCTGTGATGGCCCTGGTGTGCCAGGTGCTGGCCATGGACTCTCAAGGTATGTAGTGTGTCACACCCAAGGTTTCTTACAGAGCAGGAAGCACTGCCTGAATGGCCAGAGGCTGAGGCACAAAGCACAGCCCGTCTACCTGGGTGTGATGCTAGACCGGATACTGAGCTATTACGAAAACTTGAGAAATACAGCAGTGTAATTTAAGACATGCAACAACCTCCTTAATAAGCTGGCTGGGTCATCGTGGTGTGCAAGACCCTAAGGTGTCAGCTCTTGCCATCTCGTACTCCACGGCAGAGTACCGTGCACCAGTCTGGAACTGGCCGTGACACACCAAACTTGTTGATGTGCAGCTACGTTTGACGATGCACATCGTCTTGGGAACTCTTCCATCTACCCCTCTATCATGGCTCCTAGTCCTGAGCAACATTGCTCCCCCTCATATCTGAAGGGCAGTTGCAGCTAGCAGAGAAGATCTACACTAATCCAAGCCTGCTACTGTATGGCGATCTCTTAAATCCACCTGCTGCACGTCTACCATCATGACACCCACTGTGGTCCAAACTACCGCGCCAGGACCACACAGCAGAGACCCTCTGGTGTGAGGAATGGAAGTCAACATCACCAGCAGAGAAGTTCCTTATCACAGATCCTACAGTCCCACCTGGCTTCAACCTGCCACGTGTCAGTGGGCCTTGCTGAATAGGTTCCAGACAGGGTGAGGTCTGTGTGCAGCCAGCTTCCAATGCTGTGGTCTTCATAACAACCCAGACTGTAGCTGTGTCAAAACGCACACCATGTTGCCTATTGTTAATGACTGCCCACTAACTGCCTGTTCAGCAGTGGGCTATAGGAACTGCATATGGCCACTGAGGAGGCTATCGCGTGGCTCAAAGATTACATACATGCTGACTTCTGACTGTCTCTGCATTTCCTAGGCATGCTGTGAGTGAGAGCTTTGCTCGAGGTCATAGGCCGTGTCAGTGGCTGAGCTGCCGTCACACACTCCACTATCCCGCTCTGCCTTGGAGAGAGCTCACTCTGCGCAGCCCGCTGTGTGCAGATTGCAGGTACTTAATTGATGTGTGGGGCTGGAAGAGTCCTCAGCCTAGATCCCACTCCCCCGCTTTGGTGTACAGCAATATCACATGCCAATTGCTTGCTGAGCATCCTCATCACCAGTGGCAGTGGCTTTACGGCGATGTGATTCCCAACGTGAGGCTCCTTCGGAGCTGACAGGCCACTACTGCATACCTCTATGATACGATTGCGCTCATCGCTAAAAGATGCCCAAGAACATTGCTCCCTGGCTCCCTCTCCTTGTGCCATGTGCCAGCCAGCCACCCCCTCCGCCACAACCGGCTGCCGCGCTGCCTGTCAAGAAGCATTAGGCCCCACTGGCCGCTGGAGCGATGGTGCCCCCGCTGCTTTGCCGAGCGTTGTCAGACAAATGCGGAGGGAGCCTCTCCTCGAGTCAGCAGGCGTCAGAAGCGATCAGTTCACCCAGGGAAAATATGGAGGCAGCAGATCCGGGTGATAGATTAGGGCTGACAGCTGATCTCTCAAGCTTTCCCTTGCGCTCCTCTCCATGGAGGGCGAAGGGCGGGGTATAGTAGAAGTTGGGGGGGTCCCATGCAATGCAGAAGGAATGAAAAGGCATGGTAAATAGAGGGCTTAGAAACCCACTCCCAATGGTGGGAGCATCTCGGTGGGGGAGTCCTTGGCCGAAGGTATTTTTCAGGCATGAGTCTACATGTCTGAGCAGCCATCTTGGTGTGTGTAGGCATTCAGTCCTCAGAGGGATGACAGCCATATCTAAAGGTCAAAGAGAAGGGACATGCCCCTGGGAAAATCACAGAGCCCCTGGGGCAAGACCCACTCGGCCCAGCCCCAGTGCTGTGTCACTCCCACAGGGAGCAATTAGGGCCCACCGTGCTGTTGTGGGGAGAGGGGAGTGGGATGATATCCAGAGCCCCTTTGGCCTCCATTAGCTGCTCTTAGCCCACGGGAGTGTCCAAGAGCAGGCTTTGCTGCGAGGTGTTGGCAGAACGACCCATCGTCGTTAACAGCTGGGTCTCAGCACGACCGATGTTAACTGAATAAGCAGCAGGTTAAACAGGAAAGTAGTTTTGTAATACCATGGGCAGGGACTCAGAAATCCTGGGTCCTATTCCTGCTTATGGAGGAATTCCCAGTTGTGGGTTTAATTGACAGAGCAAGGCAGAGCCGAGCGTCAGGATTCCTGGCACCAGAAAGCAGTTGGCTTAGTTCAGTGATTCAAAGCCAGGGTGCTGCACCATGCTGGGGTGCCAGGAGATCCCTTTAAGGGTGGTGCACAATATCAGCACTGCTTAGGTGTGCAAACATCTCCATCGAATTCACAAGGTAAACCTAGAGATCTCAGCTAGGAATCCACGGTGTCAAAACTGCTCTGACCTGTTGTTGTTTTTCTGAGTGCTTTGCAACCGTAGAATTGCTCTATTAATTTTTGGTAGTCAAAAAAACGCATGAAGTCTCACAGCTGGTGTTTTGTAATGGGGGCTTGCTTCTAATGGGGTGGAGGGGGAGGGAGTTGAATATAAAAAGTTTAAGAACTACTGGTCTAGTTGTTAGAGTAGAGAGTCAGGAGGACTCCTGGGTTGTGTTCCTGGCTCTGGGAAGGGGTGAGGTTTAGAGGCAAGGGCAGAGAGGCTGGAGTTTCCTGGGTTTCATTCCTAACTTTTTCTGCCGTGATGCCTGAAGGATCCTGGCACGGGAGACATTCTGACATGCTGTGCATGAGTGCAAGAGCTCTGCCTTGCCTGGTCCCAGGTCAGACACTTGTGAGCCTTGTCAGAGAAGAGAGAGAAGTTTCATGTCTGATGTGAGTGATTTGAACAACCGTAGCCATGGCTAGGCCCACTGTGGGCTTGGGTGGGGACCCCCTCTCTCTGCTGCTCACTCTCGGGGATGGTGAGCAACGCTGGTTGGGCTTTCTCCCTTCATATCCCCTGAGCTCCTGTCCCTGATAGCTGGGAAGTGGGATGTGGGGCTCCGTCAGGTGGTCTTCCGGGGCTCCCGTGCCTGGTCTTCAGTGCAAGGGGGCTGGAGATAGATTGCCAGGTCCTGGGAGCTGGTGCCTACAACTAGATTTAGGTGCCTTACTTTAGTCTGCTATGTTTGCAGATGTTCAGAGTTCATGAGGGTTGACTTCAGAAAGGTGCTGGTTGACTGTCACCCCCTGGGGACCAAAGCATTTTCAGCCAGTTAGTCAAATGCTGGGAAACTCTTAGGACCTACACTACTTCCCCAGCAAAACTGGGATTCACGGGAATTATCATATGTGCGGTGCCAGAAGACCCTGACCCAGACCTAGCCTCTATTGTGCAAAGTATAATGCAAGTGTAACCTCCCGCTCGGTGAGGTTCATGTACCTGAGCTATGGAAGCTCAGCTAGCAAGTCTTACTTAGCTCTAGAGGTTCGTTGCTCAGTCCCAGCTTTGTTGGCCAAGAAAGAAGACGTCACATGTACCCCTGGGGAGAGCGAGGTCCATACCTGATTCCTGGGATCACGTCTCCATGCTGATGCTGGAGAAGGGATTGGACCTCAGGTGTGCTCCCTGACCCCCACCATAGAGCTGTTGGGGGTTATTCACTTCTGTCCAAGGAAGGTGACATCATTCTTAGCAAGGTGGAGCTATTTCCTTGGTCCACTGACCAGCTACGGGGGTTTCTTCCGTGCTCAGAAGTTTTCCAGGTCAGTCCTAACTAAAAAAGATACGTTACCTTCTTCATACTTCACCCCCCCCCCCCC
>NW_017729018.1:5948150-5953230 GCF_001723915.1 Gavialis gangeticus | reverse complement strand
CCCCCCCCCCCCCCACACACACACATGCGCACAAACTCTGCACTTTCTGTGTTTATATAACAGGGACGTCTTCTGCAGAATGGGAAGTGAATTGACCGGGGAAAAATAATGACGATAATTTGAGTCATTTGGAAAGATGAGGTTTGCGAGGTGCCCAGCATCTTCCACCTTTTACATGTTGTCTCTAATCATCCGCAATCTTGGATGGCCATTGATGGAGCTTGGTTGCCGTGGCAACGGATGAATAGCCCAGGGATTGTAACATGCCAAAAAAGTGCCGCCCTTCCATCAAAACAACAACAACAACAAAAATATCATTTTGTTCAGGAAATTAAGCAGTTTGCAACCAAATAATGGAGTCTGAAAGGGCTCCTGGACAAACTGTTTCCCCATAGTCCCTGCTGCTGTGTTGGGGGGTGCGGAGAACAAGGCCAGTGCTTTCAGCCATCCTTTTTGTGAACTGAAGAGGAAGGATGCTGCGACTGTGGAGGGGCTCAGTCCTGCTGCGTCTCTGCAAGTTCTGGGGAGAAGAGTTTCCCTCCCTCTTTGCATTTATTTTTCTTACAAAAGTGTGTCACCGAGGCAGGGGAGGGACCTTGCGGTGAGGGCTCAGTATGGTAGTAGGTTAGTGTGCGAGGCGCTGGAGATCAGGCGTTCTGGTCCTGGAGCAGAGAGAGGGGCTGGCCCGTTGCTGGAGCTCTCAGCTGGGAGCTGGACTTGGGTGCTGCTGTTAGCTTGGGAATGGGTGACATGCACTGGTGGGACGGGACTGGGGATCAGGGGCCTGGGGTCTGTTCCTAGCCCAAGGAGGCAATGTCATCTGGTCAGAGCAAAGACACTGGGAGACATTCGCATTCCACTATACAAATGGTTTAAATCCCTCCCAAGTCATGTAAGCTAAACTGAAAATGATCTTCCTGTACTGGAATAAGAGGGACCATATGTGGACAGGGTCAGATGAGAAAATATTGGGGATCAGGGAGGTGAGATGATCAGTGATCTCCGCAGGTGAGAGGTGATGTAAGCAGCTTGGACAGGGGCGTTGAACAGGCACGGGGCTGTGAGTCACCTGCAAACATCACCAGAGCCACTTCAAAACCCCTGGCAGTGGGGCTCTTCTCCAGAGCTCTCGTGGACTGCAGGCACCTTTGCTGAGTTGCTCGGCTTGAGTTGGGTTGTTGAGTTCACAAGCGACCCAGGGCTGTGTTTGTGGAACTTGACACAATGTTTGGGACTGCAGAAGCTTTTTTCCTTCACAAGGTTTTGTCTAGAGCAGACTGTTTGGGGAGGTCTCCTATTCTTGCAGGGAGGTGCAGACCAGGCACTCGCCCCTGGCCTCTGGCTTGTGGAGCAGTCTCTGGTCCTTTTCAACATTTACATGCAGCCACTGGGTGAACTGGTCTGAAGATCGATTCAAGCCGCAGGCAGTTAACACCTGGCTCTATCCACCCTTCACCTTCTCTGACACCACTACAACCAGTTTGGCCCAGTGCTTAGATTCATAGGAAAGTAGGGCTGGAAGGGACCTCATGGTATGAGTACATCAGGGGTCTACGTCAGGGCTTAGAGGAGCATCTATTCATCCAGGCCCCCCAGGGGAAGACAAGAAAGAATGGGCAGAAACTGATTGCTGGGGTCATCTGATCCCAGCAGTCTTTCCTGCCCAAGTGCAGGGGGCTGAACCCAATGATCCATAAGTTCCCTTCCAGCCCCTAACACCTATGAAGCTATGAAGTCTAATCCCCTGCCCAAGGCAGAATTGTCCCCAACTAAACCATCCCAGCCAAGTGTCTGTCCAGCCTGCTCTTGAAAATGTCCAAGGATGGAGATTCCAAAATTGCTCAGGGCAGCCTGTTCCAGTGCTTGACCATCCTCAGAGTCAGAAAGTTCCTCCTAATCTCCAACATGCATTTTCCCTGATGCAGCTTGAGGCCATTGCTCCTAGTCTTGTCCCCTGTGGCCACAGAAAAAGTCTACCTCCATTCTCTATTATCAGCCTTAAGGTAGCTGAAGACTGTTGTCAAATTCCCATTTAGTCTTCTCTTCTCCAGACTAAATGAACCTAATTCTTCCAGGCTTTTCTCATAAGTCTTGCTTCCCAGGCCTCTAATCATTTTGTTGCTCTGCACTGGACTCCTTGAAGTGTGGGGCCCAAAACTGGACACAGTACTCCAGGTGAGGCCTCATCGGTGCTGAATAGAGCAGAAGAATCACTTTCCTTGACTTACAAGTGATGCTCCTGTTAATACAGCCCAATATGCTGTTGACTTTTTTTTTTTGCAACAAGAACACACTGTTGATTTGTGTTCAGTTTATGGTCTACTGTAACCCCAGGTCCTTCTCCACAGCACTGCAGCCCAGCCAGTCATTCTGTATTTGTGCATGCAGTTAGGACTTTGCACTTGTCTTTGATGAATCTCATCTGATTGCAGACCATTTTTCCAGTCTATCCAAGTCATTCTGGATCCTAGCCCTGCCTTCCAGAGTGTCTGCAGCAACACCCAACTTGGTGTCATCTTCAGATCTGCTAAGTGTGCACTCAACCCATCATCCAAATCATTAAGAATGATGCTTAGTAATACCAGACCCAGGACAGACTCCTGGGGAACCCACTTGATACCCTTTCCCAGCTAGACATTGAACTATTGATGACTACTTGCTGAGCGTGACAATCCGACTAGTTATGAATCCACATGACAATGGATTGGATGTGATGAACTCACAGATGAAGAAGTGGGCTGACGCTGAACAGAAGCAAGACTGAAGTGTTGCTGGTGGGCAAAAGAAAACACACTGAAGAGTTGGCAGCCACAATTTGATCTCCTGACATCCCCTCAAGTGGTCAGTTCAGTCTGGAGCTTAGGAGGCTCCCAGTTCCTCACCAATGCCAAGTTCTCTTATAGTAGCACCAGTGAGGAAGGACTGGTCTACATGGAAAAGTCATACTGGATTCAGCTACAGAGTGAGTTTAAACTGCTGAGCAGACTCTTCTTATATCTCTTCCAGAGCAACATAAGCTAAACCAGTGGTGCTCAGCCTTCTGGCCCCACGGGCTGGATGGGGGACATGAAGTTGGTCTGTGGGCTGGATCCCATGGGCGGTGTTAGTCCACACGCCAGAACTGGCCCTAGATTGATCCCAAGGGTTCATGCAGTCTGGTGGCCAGGACTCCCATGAGGCTCCCCACAGCTCTGGAAATTTGTCAGCAGGGATCCAGTATCAGTGCTACTTGCCACAGCTTTGGAAGCCGAGGCAATTAATACTGCCACTGCTCCCTTGCTGACAAATTTATGGACCTGTGAGGAGCTCCAGGCACCAGATAACATGGTCCCATAGGCTGGAGATGGAGCACTACTGAACTAAACCAAAACCCCACTGTTAACCCAGGAAGAATGTCCACACCAGGCATGATATGGCATAACCCCAGCAGTCTGGCCATGCTGGTCTAACTGGGAGCACGTTCATCCATAGGCAATCCTGCTGCTTTTTACCCTGGCAGACTGGTGGGCTGCTGCTGGACTGCAGGGAAGCTGAATACCCAGGCTCTGTGCTTCTGGGGTAGCCTGCCATGCTGGCTGCCTTGGAGTCGGAGCTCTGTGCCGCACATCTGGGGCCTGGAAGCCATGGGGAAGGCAGGAGGTGCGCCCCCGGGTTGGGGGCAGCCGATGGGGCCTCAGGCATCGGGGCTCCATCTGATTTCAGAGCAACCAAACCAGAATGGTTCCAGTTGCCCCAGCAATTTGTTCTGAGTCCTTCCTTCAGCAGGAGGCTTCTAGTTTCATTCTGAATATTTTCCAAATACTGGCATTTCCCAGCCAAAACAAATCTGAATTTTAGCTCCCTCAATTCACGGCTCCACGTGGGATGAGTCAGCACTTCAGCAGGGGGTGAGTCATCCCTCTGGCAGCCAGTCTTTGGCTGCGGTGCTGGCAGGACCTCCGCTGGCCCCCAAACAGCCTTGAAACCAGCAGGGCAGATGTTGGGGAGCTCCTGGTGAACAGCAGACTTGACTCTAGCCCCTGCTCTTGCTCCCTGTTCCTGTGCTCCTGGCATCCACGTCTGGCTTCTGACCCTACGATCTGGTTTCTGATCCTATGACCCAACTCCTGACTCTAGCATCATTCCTGATTCTGGCCTCTGGCCCTGGATCATTCCTGCCTCGCAGCTCCTGAGATTTACAGCTTTCTAATTTTGGCTCCTTGACTTTGGCTTGCTTTTGACCATTACTCTAGCTCCCAGATGATGGCTGTTCCTGACCACATCTTCAGCATTTGGACTCTGGCTTGCCTACTGCCTCCAGACCCTGAATGTGACCCTGCCTTGACATTGGGCTCTGGACTCAGGTACCTGACCCCAAACTGAATCGCCCGCTTCCCAGTTGTGATGCCCCAGAGCTGAGAAACAGTCTACCAAATGGTAGGCTCTTCCTTGCTCTGACAGTGACCCTCAAATTACTGCCTACCTGTCTCCTCCCCTCTTACCAGCCTTGTCTGTGTGGGCTCTTGAGAATCCAGTACCCTGACAGGCAGGGGCTGCCTTTCCTGATGTGCATGCTCAGTCACAGTGTACCAGGGCATGGGTCTCAGTAGGAGCTTCTGGATACTGTTATAATGCTTATGTGATGCGGTGACAGCATCTCTCCAGGGCTTTGCAGGTACCTCTCACTCTTGAGCACAGCCAGCTTTCTCCTCTGCCCAAAGAGGTTGGTAAACATTGCTACACTCAGAGGAATTGAGGAATGGAGAGAAATGACATACCCAAAGCCCCCTCCATGAACTCAGGACCCTTTAAAACATGGGCTCAGACCCTCCCCTACCCAGGTGGCAGTATCCTGAGCTACTGAGAGACTGGCAGAGCTGGGCAGGGGGTGGCTCATTGACATGATGGTGACTAAGAAGTGGGAGCAGCCTGACAGCCACCTCCTCCTTTCCTTCCCAGCAGGCACTGCCCACCTCATGCCCAGAGGCACCACAGTACCAGGGAGAAGGGAACTGGTGGATAAATGCTAGATCAATCAGTGGGTGCACAGGTGGTCTCCACTTCTATCCTGCCAGTGTGTGGACGAGGCAGTCGGCATGAA
>NW_017729018.1:5940268-5948139 GCF_001723915.1 Gavialis gangeticus | reverse complement strand
TTCCTGCCATGGCAGGGGGTCGGACTAGATGATCTTCTCACCCTAGAAACTATGAAACTATGAAATCACACTTTTTAGGAAGAACACAAATCCAACCACTCAAAGTTTCCTCTGCTGTTTGATGTGGTCAATGAATCCATGCATGAGGCACCTGTTGCTTGGTCTAAGTGCCCCGTGACAGGCAAACACCACTCACGGCCAAACAGTGGCCAGAGTTAGTCCTCAGACATGGCAGGGCAGCACCAGGAAACATGGCTGAGGCCAAGCCCACAGCCCCTGCACAGACGCCCCAAGCAGAAGGGATTGCGTCGCAGTGTGCTCGACAGAGGCACTGGGTTGATGTTCCTTCCTAGGAAAAGCTGATGGGTTGAGAATGGTGACTTCAGTCAGCCTCTGAAGGGCTGGGACTTCGATGCTGTATGGAAATGGTGTCAAACTCACCTCGTGCCCCTAGCTGGAGCTGGACAACAGGGCTCCCTGTGGGCCATATCAGGCCCAGGCCACAGGGCAGCTGCGGTAGTGACTGTGGTGGTGGTAGTCATCATGGTGGCAGTAGGGAAAGCAGCTGTCAGCCAAGTAGCTGCTTGCCTTGGCGAAGGCAGCGAGCAGTGGCAGGCCAGGTGGCAGCAGGCTGGCAAGTGACAGCCCTTGGGTGCCCCCCTGCCACCAATGACCATGTCCACTAGGGCCAGGGGGCCACAGATTCTGTGTCCGTCCATGCCCACTGCTAGCCATGCCCCCAAATTCCCTAGCCTGCTGGTAGCCTGGCAGGGCAGATCCAGCCCACGCCCTTGTATCTGATGCTCTTCTTCTGTGATATATTCGGAGCAACTTCTTGAGGCTCTTTCCAGGCCAGACATTTGCTTCCATCATAACCCCTCTTATGACTCAAAACTCAGATGTCCCTGACTGGAGCAGCAGGTCAGGACCAAGGGGCATCCCTGCAGCTACAAGTAGAGGTTTCAGGGCTGGAAAAGCATTGTGTGATGAGATCTGGATTGATGTGCTTTGGCAGGGGGAGGACCAGTATAAAATAGCAGGATGGGGTGGGGGGTGGGGGGCACAGCTCAGGCTTGGTGTACTGTGGATCCTCATTGAAGTGCATCAGTAAAAGAGTGAACTTGGCTGGCAGGGAGCAAACTCCAGGACACCCAGATGCTTCATAGCCCTCTAGAACTGGAAGGAGTCATCACCACTTCCAATTCCAGCTAGTGGAGATGCCCTAGCGTGGCTCTGTGGGCAGGCCTTCCCCAGGAATGACCCCCACTTTTGTCTCAAGAATCCCAGAGACCAGCCAGCATCCCTCCCAGCTACCTAGCAAAACAGTGCAGGTTCAGTAGTGTGGCACGACCTGGACGGCACTGTAAGGCACCCAGGGTCAGATGGGTATGAGTCCTAGTTCACTGCCTATCACGTTCCCCACCAGTAAGGCCTCCCCTCACTGGGGAGGAGACCATGCTTGTATTCCTTGTTGTTTTCTCCTGGCCTTCCCCATTCCCAAGCTCTGAGGACTCCGGGTCTGGGGATTTCCTGGCTGTTGATCCTGCACCCTGATTCCCTGCCTCTAGCCACCAAAGTTGCTCCGGTGGTCATTTGCAGTGATGCTAAATCACTGAGCCTTAGACACGTCTGTCTTGGAAGCAAGGGGGAGGAGGATATATACTACCGCAGCAGAGAAGAGTTGTGTTCTTTACGGTTCAGGCCACAGAGGGGATATGATCCTAATGCTGCCATTTGCTATCATAGTTCAAATGGCAAAAGCTGGAATTTTAAGAACTGAAATGCCACAGTTTTGATCCCTGATGCATATGGGAACTGTATTGGGTCTGTGACACAGCCCCAATCCTGAGCCCAGCCATTAGGGACAGAGATAACTAAGCAGAGGCACTGAACTGACATGCATCAGTTTGTCTGGGAGCATGGGGCAGCGGGAAGGAGACCAGTGTGTATCTTGAACCCTTTGAGGCCCTGGAGCTGGGTTTCCCCGTGAGGTGCAATCTCTTTCTGCATGTCTCTCCCATTGCATGAAGGTGAATGGAAACTAGGCAGTGATGTGTGTGCTGGGAGGGAAGAGAGTGCTGGAGTAGGAGATTGACTCCATAGGGAAAACAACCTAATTAGATCCAGCTGAGATGAAACTGGGAGTGTGTGCGCGCGCGCGCGCGTGGAAATACAGCCAAACAAGCTAACAAGCCCACAGCTCCTGGCCTAGAACATTCAGGCCTAATATTGGAAAATTCTGTCCCCTGCCTTTAATTGCACAGCTTTGATAACAGTGATAATTGGCTCCAAATCGATATTGTTTTGCCTTAGCTTCTCCCACCCCCGTCTCTCCTCCTTCCACCCCCCTTCCAGGATGCTTCGCTTCCTTAAGTAGAATGACATTTAGCTGGGCTCTGATAGTCATTAGATAACCCAGGCCTGGGGAGGGGGGCAGGCTCCAAAAGGTGGATTGATTCGGACAGACAATGGCTAGAGAGCCAGGCGGATTCGCTCTCTCCTCCCGTCTGGCTTTCAGAGCTCAGGGCAGCAAATGAAGAGGATGCTCCAGAAATATTCCTCTGTGCCATCCTCTCTCCCCTCCACACACACATGCACAGGCGCGCACGCGCATGCACACACGCTCGCACGCTGCTCCCTGTGCAGGGGAAATGGAACAAGGAAATTTAGCGGTGGTGGGAGACAAAACAGAATGAAGAAAGGGAAAATGAAGGTACACCCTCTGGGCTCACCATCTGGCTTTGTTCCTAAAATAATAGCAAAGCATCATGGGAGAATGTATGGTTGTGGCCCAGATACTCTGCTTCACTGTGCTTATTTGCATACGTGGCCCAAGATCCTGTGATCCCCTTGTCCCACGCTTTCACTCTGTCTGAATGCTGGTCTCATTGTGCACTGAGACCAGTTTGCGCATGGTTGTGCTTATGCCAGCTGCTCCGAATCCTGAGAATCAGCTGGGTTTGAATGTAGCACCTTTAGCACCTCTGCCCAGATCTCTGCCAGTCAGGGCAAGACTCGGCTGGCAAAGGTAAGGAGCTGTGAGACAGGGGACTTGATTACACTCTGCCTGTGGGTTATGGGGCTTTTTGCTAGGACTCCTCAGTCCTGCTGCTGGGAGAGGAGGCAGCTGTCGCCAGGGGCAGTGGTTATACGTCGATGGGACAGCCAGGCTGGGGATCTGACCTGTGCATTGTGAAAAGCAGGGTGGCTGAACCACTTAGGCTCTGGCCTGCTCCATCGGAGACCCAGTCACCTCTCCCGGTGTTGCTGTAAGTGGCTTTGTGGCTGATCCCTGTCCTGTCTCCTCCTGAAAGGACAGGAGCTTTTCTCAGTCCCATGAGCTGTGGCACGCAGAGGAAAATGTTGGCACCAGAGGCTGGACACGAGCCCAGGCCTTGTGGCCATGAATGCAGTGCAATTTTCCTATGACTGAAGTGTAGTGTGAAGCAGGGGTAGGGGGTGTCAGGGATAAGCACTTCCTGGGACAGAAGAAGGACCCCTGCTCCCGCCGTTACCTCTGCACAGCACCTATTGCATTTTCAATCATCCAAACATCCTCTCCTTCAAACCTGCTGGTTCCGGGAATCTTTCTCTTCCCACAGGCCAACTTGTCTACGGCCCCTTCGGTCTCCCACTTCTCACTGTTAGAACCACCCAGAAGTTCCCAGCGTTGGAGACAAGACTCTGATCCTCTGCTCCTAAACACTGGCACTGGATATTTTAGCAGTACGGGGCTACCTTATCTCAGCTCTGTGGATCCCGTGCGACGTCAGCAAGTCACTCAGCCTCTCTGGCCTTTACCCCGTGCCCAGAAATCAGTGGAGAGACACCCCCTGACTATAGGGAGAGGAAATTGAGGTCCCAGCTCCTCTTCTTCAAAGCCAGGCTGAGAATCCTTCCTGTGCCTCCTCCATTAGGCCGTGAGCCAGCCATGATCACTGCTCAAGCTCTTTGGGGCAGGGGCTTTCTCTCGCTCTGTGTGTGTACTGCACCCAGCACAGTGAGGCTCTGATTACAGCTGGGGACTCGAGGCCCAGCAAGGAGAGTCCTGGCAAGGATGCTCCAAGGCAGGAGCTGGAAGGGGGCTGCAGCCATTCCTGGGTTGGGGCCCGGCAGGTGGAAACCGGGCAACCCAAGGGGTTATAGCTTCCCAACAGCAAGGTGACCGCAGGAGCCAGGTTGCTCTGAGTGTCCCAGGGTGTCTGGAGCGGAAAAGCACGGAGCCAGCCTGAGCTGGGGAAAAGGCAAGAAATGGAGCAGTCGGGTCTTTGTGTGGGGCATGGCTGCCGCCTGCTGGCCAGAGGGAAGAGGCACCAGCTGAGGGACACCTGGTCACCTTCAGCACCTGCTCCTGGAGCAGGAACCAGCAGCACCCTGGGGGCCGGATCTGGGGTTTGGGGCAGGGTGCCAACTCCAGCTTCTCTACTGCTTTACTCCAGCTTTTGAGCAGCCCAGCTGAGCTAAGTCCCAAAAGCATTGCTCTGAAATGGGGTGCAGGGAAAAAATACCTCTGAGACAGACGAGAAGTATCTCACAGAGTCTGAAGTGCAGAGGCCGTGATGAGGGTCCATTAACCTGGAGCTCAGGCTGTGTTTAATGCCAAGACAGAGTAATGGCTTGGAGCTTGCGTGTGTCAGGCCCTGCCAACCGCAAATGGAGACGTGTCCTTCATCAGCCAGAGCCCTGGTCCCACCGTTGGATCCATTTGGAGTGGATCCCTGGGGCTTTCAAGGCCCCAGTGGGGTCTGCGCAGATGCACACTTCCCCTGCACAGAGTCAGGTCTAGCAGCAGGCCCAGAATCCATTCTAATGGGAGGCTCAGGGAGCCAGATCATCAAGGACTCCCAAGAGCAAGCCTGGAAATGTCTGGCCTGGGGCCTGCTGGGTTCAATCAACGTTATTACTCTCTACAGACACCAAATACCCACTGGTGTGTGACCGTATACACCGAGTTTATGCTGCCTTGGAAAGAACACGCATGCTGATGGCTTGAGTTCAGGAGAGCCCATTCCCTCTTCCCAAGACCCTGGGGGCTTTAGCACAGAGCTCTGCAGCACACCACCCTTTTGCTCTGCTGCCGCCCCTAAATCCTGCCAAGCAATTGCTCTTCATGTGCAATTACAATTACAGCAGTATGTAGTGCTAGGTGCTGTCCACAGAAAAAAACAGTCCTACCCTGGAAGCATTCACTGTGCATATAGTTGAGTGGGAAACAAGAAAGTGATTCAGCTGAGAGCTCAGCTCTCCCGCATCACAGCCAACCGCTTCCCCCTTCCCCCCCCTCTTTGCTCCCTGTGTATCTGATTATGGATAAACAGCAGTATTGCCAACTCTCGTGATTTTTGGCATTGCTCTTAAAATCTATGCTTTGGGAATGTGAAAAACTTAGCTCATATATATGTATGAGCTAAGTTTTTCACATTCCTGAAGCAACACCAAAAATCATGAGATTTGGCAACACTGACACAACCACTAATGAAACAGAACAGATCAAACTGTTTCACTTGCCAATATGTGCAAATGCCACTGATGCACCTGTGCAGAGGAGGGAAGCAGCCCCTAGAGCAGTGATTTTCAGCCATGAGATCCTTCTAAGGGTGACACACAATATTCGCACTGTTAGGTGTGCAAACACCTACTCAATTCACAAGATAAGCCCCGACGTTTCAAATAGAAAGCCACATTGCCAGAAACATCCTAACCTGTTGTGGTTTTTGTGAGTTCTTTGTAACAGAATTGCTCTAGTGTTTTTCCACTGTCCTTGAGGCACCAAACCTGCTTAGCCTAGGCAGGAAACCTGCAGCATTTCACTGCAGCTCTATCACACCTCTCCTGGCCAGGTCAGGAAAGATGAACTGGTACTCCTTGCTGCTTAAAATCACAAGCTTTTGCTGCCTGAGCTAAAGGCTCAAGCTCCTCAACCCAAGGCCTGGGGCAAATGGGCAGTCTTATCTCAGACTGGGCAGGGATAGAGAAAGGGAACAGAGCCATGACGGTTCGGTTCAGGTACTTCCTATATTGTTGCCATTACAGTGTCAGTGCAATGCTGTTAAACCCTGGCTGTCATTTGCATTTATAATAGCAAACCTAAGATCATTTTCAAGCCTGAAATGTGACTTGGGAAGCTGAATTCAGAGGGCAAAAGATTTCTGATCCACTGCTCTGCAGACCCGCAAAAGGAGTTGGAGTCACTCAGGCAGCCCTGGGCCAAGCCTGCTTTGAAGACCCGTGTCCGACAAAAGGAAAAACCACACCATTAGCTTGTTATGCAGACCTGAGAGGCTGATGGGGTGAGTGAGGTATTCCCAGTAACTGGTGTTACTACAGCTGAAATTATGTAAAAGTTACCCTTAACTCTGCCCCCTGTACACACGCACGTGCGAGAATGCAACCTTCAGTGCTGTGACCCCACGGTCTCTCTCAAAGCATGCACTGAATATCATACAACCTTAAATATGGTGGTTGCCTCTGGAAGGAGTGGGAGCTGCTCTGTGTATCAGACGAAGTGTTAGAGTCACTGATGTGGAAAGTATACAGTAAACCAGTTTTCCAGTGCAGAAGACAAAGTATAACCTCACAAAGCAGGCATGAAGGTTTGAGGCGTGTATCCACAAGCCACCTAAGCTCACAGATAAATCAGCTTGCTAATTAACAGCATCATGCCCTGTCTGACACCTAAGAAAAGTTGGGGAGAAAAATTGGAGAGGGTTCAGAGAAGAGCCACAAGAATGATTTGCAGCCTGGAAAACCTGCCTTCCGGCATGAGACTTGAGGACAATGTATCTGGCTCATCAAAGGGAAGATTAAGAAGCGATGGATTGCAACCTCTGTATCTACACAGGGAAAAGTTTTCATAGATTTCATAGATGTTAGGGCTGGAAGGGACCTCGGGAGATCATTGGGTCCCAAAGGGCAGGAAGTCAGCGAGGGGGTCAGCTGGGATTTCTGATGGCCGTGGGCTCTTCAATGTAGCGAACAAAGGCTGGAAGCTGAAGATTGGCATGTAGAAATGAGAGGCAAGTGACAGTGGATTGATGGATGGTGGAGGCCTTGTCTGTCCTCTGATGTCTTTTCGCCTGCAGCTGAACGGCACCTCGAACCAGGGAGCGTTAGCCCCCGACTGGAGCGCTTTGCTGCCCCACAACGAGTTCAGTCAGCAGGAGGAGGACGCCGCCCCTTGGATCGCACGCTCACAACGCTCCCCGTCTGTTCGGATGGATGACGAGGGGAGGCCCCCAGAAATGGGGGGAGCGGAGAAGGAGCGTGGGCTTCTGCAGCCCGTATCATTCCTTGTCTCTCTGGGCAGCTCGGGTTTGCAGGGGGGCGCAGTTTTTTATTTTTATTAAAGTATATTGAGGAAGTGATATATGCACATCCTGTATCATAAGCTTTCCATCACACAGCCTAAAACTGCATTAAGAAACCCGTGCTTCCTGTGACAATAAACGCACCCGCCCTCGTCTACCCAAACCCCGATTCGGGCTTGAGTCTCTCAGTTCATTCCCTGTCCTCATCGCTGCCGTCCCCAGGCCCCGCCGCATCCGTGCCCCCCTCGGTCTCTGAACCGCCTGCACCAGGTGCCGCTTTTCCACGCGGCGTCGGCTGCGCCTCGTCCGTCCTCGCTCGCCGATCTGCGGCGCTAGGGCTGAGGACGACGGTCGCGCCGTGCAGTCCGGTCCCTGGCGCTCGGCCGTGCCCGCAGCTCCCGACGCCGCCCTCCACCGCCAACTCCCCTGGCCCTCATCAGCCAGACTCCCGCCAACCCCGCGTCGCCTCGCCTCACGCAGCCTCGGGCCTCCGGGTTAGGCCCCGTCCTGCTCGGGGCGAGCCAGGCCCGGCCCCTGCCCCTGCCCCTGCCCCTGCCCCGCGAG
>NW_017729018.1:5931063-5940002 GCF_001723915.1 Gavialis gangeticus | reverse complement strand
CACCCCGCTGCGACCCATGCGTTCACCGGCCCGCTCCCCGCAGGACTCCCCGAGCCTGTCCCTGGGACCCCTTCTCTGCAGGTGGGGGTTTCTGCCCGCCTCTGCCCCGGGAGGACTGGCCTCGGCATCAGGGAGGAGGCGCTGGGCAGCAAGGTGACTCCCTGCACGGCTTTTCAGAGACATTAGGGCTGGAAGGGACCTCGGGAGATCATCCAGTCCAGCCCCTCATGGCTTAGGAAAAGATCCCGGCTCTTCCCCGGTGCGGGCGAGGTGGGTAGAGGCGGGTGCTATAGGGGGAGAGTGTTGATCCTGTCGTCTCTGCAGCGGGCGCCCCCCGGTCAATGCCCTCCCTCAGCATTTCCTGGTTTGCAGATGCCCAGGAAGCATCTCCAACCATTCTGGTCGGCGGGCAGCCGGGAAGGACAGCGCAGCGGGTTTCGGCACCTGTGCCCCCTCCTGTGGCGGCGAGTTCCACAAGTGAACTGCGCGGCGCCTAAAAAAAGTGCTTCCGCTTTGTTTGAAATCTGTCGCCTGCTAATCCAGCAGGTGCCGCTGGGTCTGGTGTTCTGGGACTGGGTGCACGAGACAGATTTCAGCTTGGTGCCTGCAGTGCCCGTAGCCTCTGGCCTCATCCTCAGCCAGAGCCTGTGCGTGGAGATGGGGAGCAGCAGCAGAGAGGAGATGCTTAGAGCTGTAGTGAGGAGTGGCAGCACTGTACTGGGCACCGAAACTTGCCCTGGTGGTGTTTATGCTGAGGAGCCTGCCTCCCCAGTCGTGGGCACCCTGCTCTTGTGATGGTGTGTCCTTTGTGGATGAGGGTCAGCCCTGGGCAGGACACTCCTTTAGGATTGTGCTGCTTTAATCTGTGTGTGTAGCAAGGGCATCAGGCTGCTTTCTGGGTCCCTTCCAAGGCCTCATCACTGCAGTTTTCCCAGCAGAGCTTTGAGGTGGGGTCACACTGGAAACCCCTTCACTGGGTTGTCCGTGCTACGCGTGCAGAGCGGCATGTGAAGACCCATCTCCTACCACCCGCACCTTCAGCTGCAGTATTGCCAACTCATGATTTTTGGTGTTGTGAAAAATTTAGCTCCTAAGTTTTTCACATTCCTGAAGCGTAGACTTTAAGAACAACGCCTAAAATCATGAGAGTTGGCAACACTGCAGCTGGCTGCTGTGGGCCCGTCAGCAGCTGGCCCCATACCAGCGCTCACTTGATGCGTTGGCAGGGTGGCTGGGATCTGCTGGGAGCATCCAGGTGTGCCCAAGCCCTGCTGGCTTGATGGGGGCAGCTGCCTATATGCATAGATCAGCTGTGCAAATCCCTCTTACCATTGGGCAGGGCAGCTTTATTAGCGGCTGCTTCTGCAAGGGAGGCTGGGAAGGACCGCTGTTATTCCCAGCTGCTCTCCTGGGCTGTGGGTTGGGTTGCTTTTAGTAATCCAGCATGCACTGGGTTAACTGGAGCCCTTGTGCAACCTCGCCCCTCTAGCCAAGTGTGGGGGTGGCTGGTGTGAAGGGTTGCGCTGATAGAGTTGGCCGATGGGAGAGGGCGGCCTGCCATGGGTGCTGTTAGAGACTCTGATCAACCCAGCGGAGGACAGAGAGGAGTGAGCTGGTATGAGCTGAATCACTGCCCACCCACAGAACAGCTCATGGGAGGGGAAAGCTGTCTTGTTCCCAATACACTGTTGCCTCAGGGGGGAGGTTTTGCAGCATGCAGGCAGGAAGCAGTTGGCAGGGCTCTCCCAGGACGTGGCTGTCCCTGGCACCCATCTGTTGCACTGCAAAGTAGCAGTAGCTCCAGGGGGAGCTTCCCGCAGGGATTGCACGGGTTTTGCATGAGAGCACTGGCTCTGCATCCCTCCACCCACCCCCGCACAAAACCACAGAGGCTGGACAGTGTCTTGTTCCTGTAAAAGGACTTCTGGGAGCTTGTGGGGCTCTTGGCTCGGCTGCCTTCGGAGGGAAGGCTGCAGGAAAGGCAGAGGGGAACTTCCTGTTCTGACATGTAAAGGCTCCAGCTCCACGTGCTCAAAATGGTGGTGTTGTAGAGGCCAGAATAATCACAACCCTATGATCTTATGACATAGGGCTGGACTCTGGTTTCCTTTTTAACTGGTGTAAATTTAGAACAGCGCCATCGTCCCTGGAGTTTGGCAGGTTCTCAGTGCTGTGACCGAGAGCACAATTTCACCCCAGAACAGGAATGATTTGTCATTTCTGCTACAAGCTGTGGTGCTCTGTCTCTCTGTTCCATGTCACTCCATGCTTATTACCACCAGGAGCCATCGCTTACTGTTTTTGTTTAGAACGTATTTCCCTGCAGTTTGGGAATACAAATAACGCAGCAGGTTGGATGGGAAGGCACCCCAGATCCTTGAGATCAGTCATCTTCTCTTGAAGGCCACCTTCTTGCATCATCTCATTTCTAAACCTGACGAGCATCTTAGAAACAGGGGTATTTCTTGTCCCCGCTGCCCCTGTTTGAGATGAGAGAGCAGTTGAGATGAGCTGCCACACTTCTGGTTAAGTTGTCTCACTACAGCTCCAGAGGCTTGAATTCAAAGCTTTGCTTCTGACTGCTGCCAAAGGCTGCTCCCAGTCAACCCAGCTATAAACGGGTTGTCTGGCCACTTTTGGTGGGGAGTCAAAAGGCAGTCAGACGCGCTGTGGACCACATCACTTCTGGATGGTTGCTAATTCAGGTGGGCCTCCTGTTCAGAACCTCGCTCCTTTGATGGAGGCTAGACAATCATTTGACCCCAGCATCCTTTCCTGCCCATGGCAGGGGGTCGGACTTGATGATCTGCTCAGGTCCCTTCCGACCCTACCGGCTATGAAACTATGGTGAGAGACTGACTCATTCCTAGTCTGAATGTATCAGTGGCCAGTTTGTACTCTTCTGTTCTTGTGCCAGCCTTGCAGAAGGAAAAGCAGTTGGGTGAAGATACCCGGAGGGCCTGCTTTTGATCCAACATAGACAGCCACTACCACAGGCCACTCAAAAACTGCATGTGCTACAGATTTTACAAAATAGGATTCTAGGAATCCTCCCCTGTTTTCTTTCCTAAGCACCTCTCACCAGGGTTCAAGGACACCGTTCAAAGAAAAGCAGATTTGTATTTGGATTTGAATGTGCTCTGAGCTGGATATCACAGCCTTGAGTGAGCACATGACAGCCCGAAAGCAGAGCTAAGACGTACATGGTGTAAAATGTAGCTAACTCTCCCCGGTGTGGGCTACTCAGCCCTTCAGGGGCCCTCAGCCTGGTGATTGCAGGTGTCATCAGGAATGCTCACTAAGACGTTTCTTCACGTTTGGATATGGATTGTTTGGCCCAGACTCGCAGATATATTCCGTGGGCTTCCACAGGCCTGCTGGGCTGAGAACGGGCTGCTTATCCTATTCCCCTTGATGGATGGTTCAAAACTAGGCTGCCCAGGACTGAGAGTTGCAGGGTTGTTAGGGCTCTGATCCTGCAAGCATATGCACATGTGTAGCTTTGACTCGGGGGAGTCAAGCTGCATCATTGAGTGTTTGCAGGACCCGGGCTGTGGGAGCCTTTGCTCCTGTCCTTCCTGGCCAGCCGCAGCTTGCAGTGAAACATTTTTCTTCCCACAATTAACCTCTCTCTCTCTCTCATTCCCGCTCACAGCTTAGCCTGTTGGAGGAGAAAGGATGGCCCAGGAGACCAATCAAACACAAGTGCCCATGCTGTGTACTACAGGCTGTGGGTTTTATGGCAGCCCCCGGACCAATGGGATGTGCTCTGTTTGCTATAAAGAGTATCTGCAGAGACAGCAGAGCAGCGGTCGGATAAGCCCCCCAGGTAGGAGCCCTCCTGGGGAGAGCTGTATGGGGTGCCTTGGTGCGTGATGTTTACGAAGCCAGGACAGCCTGGTTAAAGCACGTCACAGCTGAACTGCTCCCGCCTGGAAAGCTGAGATCTGGCTCGGCATGTGTAGCTGGGACTGAGAGCTGAGAATCCAGGCTTCCATGGATCCCTGTCCGTGATGGCTGTTTGTTCCCCCTCCCAGTTCTTTTTATTTCCCCCCTGCTCCAGCCCCTTTTGCTAAGCGCTGCACCACTCATCACACTCAAGGTTGGGACATTTGGTTAGTCAGCCATTCCCCAGGGTGAGTGGATATTGCTAAAAATATCAGGTCATACCCTTACTGGCTTGAATTCACTGAAATCAGTGAAATCGGTGACTTCGGCCCCTCTGAATTTGTTTAGTTTTCTCATCTTAGTATTGACAGGCAAGAGCAGCAGCACTGGCAGTTTGTTCTGCGGATGAACACAGCCATGTTGCTGAACACAGAAGCAGCCACAAACCTGGCACTGAGAGCATGGGCAGATGCCATGTAGCCAAGGGCTCAGCTCTCAAAGTCAGAGATGCCTCAGGAGTGTCTCACATGGTTTTGATCTCCAGCATTGTAGTGGCCTTCCTTGATTCTGCTGGTTTGTGGTGGGACCGGGACTGCTGTGAAGACGGTGTGAGCTCAGGGTTCCTGTAGTGACCAGTGTGGGCACTGAGAAGCAGGACTTAGTTCCTAAGCCCTACTTGTCCCACTGCGCTCTGCCCTGGACCATCTCTTACCCCCTCAGGAAACTTGTCTATCTGCTGGAGCCTTCACCAGGAATGTGGTTTTATTTCTTAGCAGCGAGTGGTCCCAGCAGCAGTCCTGTGGCTTCAGATTCCAACCCAGGCCAGGACACGGAGGAAGATACTATGCCTGAAGATGTGAAAGCCAGGTAGGGGTGAGAGGTTTTGGGCTGATTGACTAGTGATGGCTTTGGGCCACAGAGGTGGGCTTCTGTTCGCTGACCTTGCAGCCAGTGAGCTTTTGTGAATAGTCCGGATCTAAAGCCAAGCCAGCAAGAGACTGCAATGGTCTAGTCTGAACCTCTATTGCTCT
This sequence comes from Gavialis gangeticus, assembly GCF_001723915.1. Lineage (NCBI taxonomy): Eukaryota > Metazoa > Chordata > Crocodylia > Gavialidae > Gavialis > Gavialis gangeticus. The sequence continues at coordinate 5,935,083 of NW_017729018.1, read as the reverse complement.
GAAGATGACAAGCTGATATATGGGAGGCTGAGTGCCTCTCCACCTCCACGCTCCCCAGAAATGTTTTTGGTCCTCCCTAGTTTCACCCCATCCTGTCTTTTTTGTCCCCCTGTTTAATTTCCGAGACTTATGTTGTCTGGACTTTATTGACCCTGTCTGGGTCTCACATCACACTGATGGACATGAGGAGTAGTTCTCTTGAAGGCACTAGGAAAATTTGGGGTCAAGCTGTTGTGAATGAGGACTGGATGCCCCCTGAAAGCCTGTGGGGTGCCTCATCCCCACCTGACTAATATCCAGTGGGACTCCTAAGCTGATGGGTGCTCTAGAAAACTGTGAGCAAAGGGCTGGGCCTGTTGGAGGATCTAGCCTGCTCTCTCCAGCTCCTTCAAATTCAGGAGAGGTTTGTCTTTAACTGCATTGGTACACTGACCTCAGACGGCTGGAGCTGAGTGCGGCCAGCACCAGCCTAGCTCCTTAATGGGAAGGGTTTACAAATGAAGAGGGAAACAAGCCTTTTCTCTTGTAGCTAGAATATCATCCCAGTCCCAAGCAGCCCCTTGCGGGCTGGAAGGCTCCCAACCTGCAAGGGGGAACCTGCAGTTTTCTGTAGTTTTCTCTTTTAAAGGAGGAAATCCTTGATTTACTGCTTTAAAGGAGACCACTTTTTTCTCCTTTTAAGGGAGGAAATCTGCATTTTTCCACGGTGAGCGGAAAACCCAGATCCCTGCTTATTAGTCCTGACTCAGTTGTAGACAGAACCCAGCCTGGAACCCCGTATAGCAAAATTAGGGCATCTCTGTCCTCATTAATAACTCCCCTACTATTCTCACTGGGATCTGTTGCTTTATTCTCAGGGCAGCACCGTATATGCTGTTTGAGACCTGGACTTTTCTGTATAGGTTGTGAATCATATTGATGGCCGTGAGATGGTGGGAGGGGAGCTGAGAGCATCCCAGATTCATTTCATTTGTGTCCTAAAAGCAATTTGAACCCAAGTCTCCAAAAGAGAGCGGTTAAATTGTGACCCACTGTACGGCCCAGCTCTCTGTGAGTGTAACAAAGATAATTAAGGGCTCTCTCAGAGCTGCCACTCATAAAACTGCTCCTCACAGGAAAATGTTTCTCTTTGCTCCGCGGTTTGTTTGCTGCAAATGCTCCCAGCACTCAGACCCCTGTGACCCATCAGATGACAGCCATGAGCATATCCAGAGAGGAGACCAGCGACGAGACAGTAGGATACATTAAGACAGAAGAAGCCTCATCAGCATCTTCCTCAGGTAGTTTGGGGGTGGGGGGAAGAGAAGACTTCATGTGAGCATAAACATGCACAGATACATAACCCCCTGACAAAGCAGTGATGAGGGTGCTAGCCCAAAACTCTAGGCAGGGTTGCTAATACGATCATCCCCTCATTGGCTTCAGATAGGGCAGAAGGGGTTGTGCTGTGGGCAGAGCACTTACAAGCTGCCAAACTGCAAACATCCAATGGTCTCATAATCTTGTACAATGCCTATATTTGTAAACGGCAGAACACCTGGAAGCCTCCCCCACCTTGGTTAGTTATAGACAGCTGGGTAATGCAGTTCCCTGCCCTCTTGCTCTCTGGGAAGTGGGGATCAGTCCAGTGTAGTCTGATGGTAGGGGACCAGGAGTCAGGCCCCTGGGTTCTATTTATGGGTGCTGGTGACTGGGAGCCTTGGCAAGCCTATTACAGTGTGGGCCTCTGCTGATGTGGCAGTGCACTGAATGGCTTCATGATCTCAGAGAGTTGGGGACAAAGTGGATGAAGTGAGATGGCAGAAGGGTAGGTGTCCCTGCATGGTAGGGCATGGCCTCGGATCACTTTGGAGAGCCATCTACCTCATTCGGCTTGGCAGGCTGGATCCGTACTGTGGGCCGGGCAACCCACTGGTGGCAGGGGGAGCGGTGGCAGCATTAACCCCCCTCTTGCTGACTGGGCTGCTGAAAGGCAGCCCTAACAGGGATCTTGTCCTGGAAACTTGGCGACAGGGCAGCCAGCACCTGTGGCGTTAGCATGCTGCTGCTTGCCCTGGTACTGCCAGAAGCTATCCCTAGTGGAGCCTTTTTGCATGCTTATCTCGCTGGGGTGATCTGACCTGAACTGACTTCCTGCCTGTTAGGCAGGGGGCTGGACCCGATGAACTCGAGAGGCCCCTCCCAGTCCTAATGTCTGTGAACCTAGAAATTTGGTGGCCAGGCAAATGGTGGTGGCATAAATCCCTCTGGGTGCTGATGCTGCTGACAAAGGCTGTGGCAGCTGTAGGGGTTAGTGCCGCTGTCAGTCATCCCACTGCAGAATTTCTAGCCCCGCAGGTCCTGATTTGGACAGTCCTGACTTAGGGCACCAAACCCTGTTGGTAGCCTGTAGCTATAACTCTCTACTGCAGAGACCCTCTTCTTTGGCACAAGCCCATGGTTATCAAAGCTGGCCAGTTTGTTCCTGCACAAACCTGAACAGCCATGTGGGAGGGTAGTAAGGCAACCAGCCCCAGGTGCCCCGTTCTACCCTGGGGCTTGAGCCCAGTGAAGGGAAGGGAAGGCCTTGGAGACAAGTCTGGAAGGAGGGCTGCAAAGTGCAGCAGTGCGAGGGGTTTCATCTGTGGTGGGTGGTGCTGTCTAGGAGCATAGATGCAGCACAGGCTCTTGCTCTGTGATCTCCAGAAAGTCAAGTGGGCTCTTTGGATAGGATTTTCCCAAGTGTTCAGGCATCTGCCAGTGCAGGGAGGTGGTGAGTGGGACTTCCAGATATGCCAGTGTAGGGGAGGTCCCTGGGCTCCATAGCCGTGCAGGAGACATGGGTAATCCCTGCCTGTCAGCTTGTCAGAGCCCGACCCTTGCTTCTCCCATCCATAGAACAGCAGCTCCAGTGCTCACTGCCCTTCGGAAAGCCTGCAGCTGCATGGTGCTGTGGGAAGCTTCACACTAGTTAGTATTGAACCTTACCTGCAAAGCTCTAAAGTGCAGCGGAGGGCTGGACTGAGGCTTGAAGATCTGGACCAGGGACACATCATGAAATCATGTGGCCTCAATTCCCCCTTCTGTGTTGTCTCTGCAGATCATAAGTTTTCTGGGGCAAGTATTTTCCCTGCGCTCTGCATGCCTGCCCCTCCCCTGAGGGTGTGCTGAAGATAAATGGGGCCTCCAGATGGTACTGTAATATAAGACAGACTCTTTCCTGACTTAACAGGGAATAAAGCCGTGCTCTCTCTGTCTCAGGTACCCTCCTTGAAATATCCCAGAACTCTCCTGAGGGCAAGAAGGCTTCAGAGAAACCCAAACAGAAAAAGAATCGCTGTTTCACCTGCCGCAAGAAGATAGGACTAACCGGTAAGATCTTGGCTCTGGGGAGGCACAGCCTGCAGCCACGAAGGGCAGCTGCTTGCTTAGGGAAAGCAGATGGTTAAAGCCATAGGCCAATGTGTGTTTTAAGACCGTGCTTGAAGGGCTGTATCTGTATTGCCTTGTGCTCTGACCCCTCTGGTCTCCCTAGACACATAGCAATGGCACGAGTCAGTGTTTGCCTACAAGACCTCCAAGGGAGGTCATGGTACCATGCAGAATGGGGTGGGGATGCAGCTTTCTGGTTGAACAGTTGAACTGGTTTATCAGCAGCATCTGGCTTTTCCAACTAGGGACAGAGTGAAAGCGACTTAATTCTAGTTAGCTTTTCTCCTGTGCCATCACACCAAACAGCAGCGTGACAGAGCAGAATCTTGTTTGCTGATGATACCAAACTCTGGGGTAAAGCATCCACACCTGAGGACAGGAGGGTGATCCAGGCTGACCTGGACAGGCTCAGCAAATGGGCGGATGAGAGCCTGATGGTATTTAACACCGAAAAATGCAAGATTCTCCACCTTGGGAGGAAAAACCTGCAGCATCCTTATAGGCTCGGCAGTGCTACGCTGGCTAGCACTACGGATGAAAGGGACTTGGGGGTCATAATTGACCACAAGATGAACATGAGCCTGCATTGCAATGCTGCGGCTAGTAAAG